>NC_056068.1:61356253-61664586 GCF_016772045.2 Ovis aries | reverse complement strand
ATTAGCCGCAGTCAGAGCACTACTCCAGAAAATGCATAACGAGCACAAAAACTACCCTTGGGAAGAAAAACATTTCCAAGTAACTGAACTTCATCCCAGGTAAAAAGCTCAAGAAAAACCTTAGAGGAATGCAAAAAATATCCAGCACCCAACAAGATAAAACACAGTTACTAACATCCAGTCAGATACAAGAAGGCATGGAAATGACCTGTAATGAAGAGAATAATCAATCAAATAAAACTGGCCCAGAACAGACACGGATGTTAGAGTAAACAGGGAAGAACATTGAAAGTTATTATAATTGTATTCAGTATGTCTAAAAAATTCAGAAGAGACAATGAAGATATAAAAATGACTTAAATTGAAACTCCGGAGGTTAAAAATTATACCTAAGATGAAAAATACACTGCATGGTTATAAAGAAAAACTATTGCTTTCATTTACATCACATACTGAATACTCTCTGAATACCACTATATTTTGTCGCCTTTGACGCTTCCGACCACCAAGTGCGTCTGGGGTTTTCCCAAGCAATTCTGCAGCATCACCAGGGTCCACTCAGCTCTGGCATATCTACCCAGAGATGTCAGATCCCACAGGTTAAGTGTTCAATCTTACGTGACTGTCTCCCCACCAACTTCAGATGTTGGTTAGAAGTCCAAGTTGTTACATGTGCTTCTGACTGACTGCCTATAGATTGAATCCCCTCCTTGGTCCAATTAATTTCCTAGACTTTTTCACAGAACTCAGGAAAACATTTTATGTACTTGATTATAAAAGGGTATAACTCAAAGATGGCCAGATGGAGGAGATGCATAGACCAAGGTAACGTATGTGGGAATGGACACGGAGTTTCCATGTGTCCTCTGGACTTACCATTCTCTGAGGACTTCTGTGTCTTTGCTGTTGTTCAGTCACTAGGTCGTGTCTGAGTCTTTGCAGCCCCATGGACTGCAGCACGCCAGGCTTCCCTGTCCATCACCAACTCCCAGAGCTTGCTCAAACTCATGTCCATCGAGTCGGTGATGCCATCCAACCATCTCATCCTCTGTTGGCCCCTTCTCCTCCCGCCTTCAGTCTTTCCCAGCCTCAGGGTCTTTTCCACTGAGTTCTTTGCATCAGGTGGCCAAAGTGTTGGATTTTCAGCTTTAGCATCAGTCCTTCCAATGAATACCCAGGACTGATTTCCTTTACACTTGACTGGTTGGATCTCCTTGCATTTCAAGGGACTCTCATGAGTCTTCTCCAACATCACAGCTCGAAAGCATCAATTCTTCAGCGCTTAGTCTCCTTTATAGTCCAGCTCTCACATCCATACATGACTATTGGAAAACCCATAGCTTTGACATGCAGACCTTTGTTGGCAAAGTGATGTCTCTGCTTTTTAAATGTTGCCTAGGTTTGTCATAGATTTTCTTCCAAGGACCAAGCATCTTTTAATTTTCATGGCTGCAGTTACACTCCGCAGTGATTTTGGAGCCCAAGAAAATAAAAATCTCTCACTGTTTCTACTTTTTCTCCATCTATTTGCCATGAAGTGATGGGACCAGATGCCATGATCTTAGTTTTTTGAATGTTAAGTCTTAAGCCAGCTTTTCCACTCTCCTCTTTCACTTTCATCAAGAGGCTCTTTAATTCTTCACTTTCTGCCATAAGGGTGGTGTCATCTGCATATCTGAGGTTATTGATATTTCTCCCGGCGATCTTGAGTCCAGCTTGTACTTCTTCCAGCCCAGCGTTTCTCATGATGTACTCTGAATATAAGTTAAATAAGCAGGGTGACAATATATAGCCTTGATGTACTCCTTTTCCAATTTTGAACCAGTCCATTTTTTCATGTCTAGTTCTAACTGTTGCTTCATGACCTACATACAGGTTTCTCAGGAGGCAGATAAGGTGATCTGGTATTCCCATCTCTTTAAGAATTTTCCAGGTTGTTGTGATCAACACTGTCAAAGGCTTTAGCATAGTCAGTGAAGCGGAAGTAGATGTTTTTCTGGAATTCCCTTGCTTTCTCTATGATTCAGCTGCTGCTGTTGCTAAGTCGCTTCAGTCGTGTCCAACTCTGTGCGACCCAGAGACGGCAGCCCACCAGGCTCCCCCGTCCCTGGGATTCTCCAGGCAAGAACACTGGAGTGGGTTGCCATTTCCTTCTCCAGTGCATGAAAGTGAAAAGTGAAAGTGAAGTTGCTCAGTTACTGTTCCTCCGTCTTTTTGAAATCCAGCTTGTACATCTGGAAGTTCTCAGTTCATGTACTGTTGAAACCTAGCTGGAAGGATTTTGAGCATTACCTTGCTAGCATGTGAAATCAATGTTCAAAAGTAATTTGAACATCCTTTGGCATTGCCTTCCTTTGGGACTGGAATGAAGACTGGCCTTTTCCAGTCCTGTGGCCGTTGCTGAGTTTTCCAAATTTGCTGGCATATGGAGTGCAGCACTTTCACAACATCAACTTAGATTTTAAATAGCTCAACTGGAATTCTGTCACCTCCACTAGCTTTGTTTTTAGTAATGCTTCCTAAGGCCCACTTGACTTTGGATGTCTGGCTCTCTGTGAGTGACCACATCATTATGGTTATCTGGGTCATTAAGCCTTTTTTGGTATAGCTCTTCTGTGTATTCTTGCCACCTCTTCTTAATCTCTTCTCTTTCTGTTAGGTCCTTGTAGTTCACCAAACCCTTTCCTTTTGGGGCTTATGGAGGTTTCATTACACAGGCATGGTTGATTAAATCATTGGCCATTAGTGATTCACTCACATACCAGCCCCTTTCACCTCCTTGGAGTCTGGAAGTTGGGGGACATGGCTGAGAGTTCCAGTCCTATAATCACATGGCTAGTTCCCCCATCCTTTGGCACTTTACAAAATCATCTTATTAAATTAAACACAGAGGTAGGTGAAAGGGACTTGTTACAAATAACAAAGGACACCATTATTACTCTTATCATTTAGGAAAATCCAAGGGGTTTTAGCTCTGTGTCAAGGAGACAAAGACTGAATATATATTTCATAAACCAAATCACAATATCACAAAGGCATTAGAAAATATTAATGCACTTAAAGGCATAGCAATAGGAACTATCCTAAAGGAAAAATACAGAGAAACATGAATTTTAAAAATAGAGAATCAGTGATACCTGGGACAATTTCAAGTGGCCTATTATGTGACTCTGGTTACACTAAATTTTCGGCATATGACTGACTCCTAGCGAAGGCCTGGTGGCTCAGATGGTAAAGAATTTTCCTGCAATGCAGGAGACCCATTTCGAATCCTGGGTCGGGAAGATCCCTTGGAGAAGAGAATAGCTACACACTCCAGTATTCTTGCCTGGAGAATTTCAGAGGAGCCTCGAAGACTACAGTGCATGGGGCCACAAACAGTTGACATGACTGAGCGACTAACACTTTTACTTTTCACTTAGGATCTAACCTGATCAGTTTTCCTAAATATTTAGCAAAGCACTGACTCCTAGTGAAGGCATGAAACATACCCATTCATCACTTTATCTTGAAACCCAGTGTCTGAGGAATTTGGAGGGGAATTTTTGCAGCTTGTCAGCATTGTTTTTGAGATTTCTGGAAGACTTTGCTCTTATGGAGCAAGAATACGCTTACATGACCAGGCAGGGTGCTCTTTGGGGCTCCTTCGTTCTGAGGTATTCTGTACCTACAACAGTGGTTCCTCACCCAATAGATGAATTGAATTTGACTATGACTTTTACAGAAAGGGGGACAATAGGTGATTCCTTCTGGCTTTCCCAGACCCATTCCTGTGAGATAGCCTTTGACTGTTGATGCATGTCTTTCATGTTGTATACCGCATCCTTTTCCTGCAGGTTTTTATAAACATTGTCATTTGGGGTCCTGTGGGTGTTCTTTAGCAATCAGCTGTGTAAACTTCCATCGATAGTGTGCAAAAGTGTGCTTTCAACCCTAAAGCAATGCAAAATTATGAAAGCAAAGAGTTAGAGCTAATGAGCCAACAATGGTCACAGAATGGAATTATAAAAATTACTCAATTAACCCTAAAGCAGAAGAGAGAGATTTGATTTGTTGCCATTTCCTTCTCCAGGGACTCTTCCCGACCCAGGGATCAAACCTGGAGCTTCTGCGTTGCAGGCAGATTCTTTACCAACTGAGCCACCAGGGAAGCCCATATATGTGTATGTGTGTGTGTGTGTGTGTGTGTGTGTGTATAGGATATATACATATATATGTGTGTGTATAAAATGTAAGCACCATTAAAAAAAATCCCAAAGCAGGTAGACAAAGAGAAAAGGGCGGGGGGGGGGGGGGGGGGGGGACCTAGAACAGATGAGACAAATAGAAAACAAATAGCAAGATGATAGAATCAATTCTAGCCATATTAATGATCACATTAATGGTAATCATATAAACACCCCAGTTTAAAAGGCAGAGATTGTCAAATTGTGTAAAATAGTGATTACAGCTATGTGCTGCTACAGAAAATACACCCTAAATATTGAAAAGACCCTGATGCTGGGAAAGATTGAGGGTAGGAGGAGAGGGGACGACAGAGGATGAGATGGCTGGATGGCATCACTGACTCAGTGGACATGGGTTTGGGTGAACTCTGGGAGTTGGTGATGGACAGGGAAGCCTGGAGTGCTACAGTCCATGGGGTCGCAAAGAGTTGGACATGACTGAGCGACTGAACTGAACTGAACTGAACTGATAAGGACACAAATGGGCTAAACAGTAGAATGATGGGAAAAAATAACATACTGACACTAATCAAAGGAAAGTTGGAGTGTCAGAACAAAGAACATTGCTAAGAAAAAGGAAGTCTTATCGTAATCACATAAGGGTCAATTAATCAAGAGAACATAACAATCCTAAATGTCTGTGTACTTAATGGCAAAACTGCAAAATAAATGAAGCAAAAAAAAAAAAAAGAGAGAAACAGACAAATACACAATTACAGAAATTTTAAAAAATGTACTCTTAATAACTGATGGAACAAGTAGGCAGAGAATAGCATTACTATGCTTGAGCTGAGTGACATTTCAGAAAATTCTACCCAACAACAGTAGAAAATACATTATTCTGAAATTCACAAAATTTGACAAGATAGAACATCTTCTGGCCCATAAAATGTCTCAATAAATTTAAATGAATTCAAGTAACATAAAGTATGTTCTTGGAGTGGATGGGCTGGTTGACTACCAACTATTGGGTTTCATAATCAAAGCAAAACTCACTAAAGAAAAGACTAACTTCAGGCAACCAAAAAAATTAGCTTGCCTTGGGACTCTCATTTCAGATCCAACAATAAAAGAGCTTGGAAGTTTTCACTCCTGACCTTACAACAAGAAAAAAGCTGAAAAGCAGGGACTTTTCTTGGACTCACCAGAAAAGTGAGGTTTAAGGGCAAACCACCACCATGAATCTGGAGAGACAAGTGGCTGCAGATACTCAAGGTCAAGATCAGCTTACCAGAGCAGAAGCTGCCAGAACCAGAACCTGGTAGGAACAGTAGAATAATCATGCTGATAAATGGCTGAGGCTGTGTGCTGACTAACAGGAGAGTGGGACTCCCCTGGGGGCTGTTATCTGGAGAGCAGGGGGCAGATATTTTGTGGTTTTACCACCAACAACCACACCAGGTGGTGAAGTGCCAAGAAAAAAATCATTTTATGTCTCAGCAGATAGACAAGGAAAGTAACTATTTTGAAATATGCCCAGAGTATTCTCCATTACACAGGACTGACTACTCTCCAGTGAAAAAAACTTTTCAGAGCCTCATCTCATCTTGGGAAAGAGCACTTAAAAAAAATTACTGGAATATATTTGATTTAAAGCATTGTGTTAGTTTCTGCTATACAGCAAAATGAATCAGTTATACATATACATATATCCTCTCTTTTTTAGATTCTTGGGGAAAGAGCATTTTCCTGTCTCCAGCCCCTCTAGCTTTTCTGTATCACCTAAGAGGGAAGGGATAGCAAAGAAACATTTGTTAAAGGTTGCAAGCCCACAGGAAGACTGAAATTTAATCATAAGTTTATAGAATGCTTCCCTTCTCCCACTCTTTGCCATCACATTAATAGGGCTCCTGTATAAGTGAATTACTGCTGAAAGAACTGTAAGGCTCAGACTGTTTTTCAGAAGGAGTTCTTAGGGAAACCCAAAGACAACAGAGGAGATTTTAAAAAAAGAAATCTAGTGAAATTTGAAGCCCTTGGTTTCCTTATGGTTATAGCAAATGTGAAACACAGCCCAACTCCCAGCCGGATTTACATAAAACTTCACTAAAAGATTACTTGCCTTAGTTCCTATTACCTAATAGGTCATGTCTGCCTTTCAGTGGAAAATTACAAGACATGATAAAAGCGAAGAACAAATACAGTCTGAAGAGGCATGGCAAGGATCGCAACTGGGTGTAGATATGATGCAGATTGTGAAATGATTGATAGGCCATTTAAAACAACTATGACAGAATGTAAAGGCTCTAGTTGAAAAAGTAGACAACATACAAGAACAGTAGGTATAATGGCAGAGAGAAGGGAACCTTGAGAAGGAACCAAAAGGAAATGCTAACACACCAGGGAGTCCCTCTAAGACTCTGCATACACAGGATCAGAGGAGAAAGAATGCTCCGTGTGGGCAGCTCATTCCCAAGCAGCAGAGGAGAGGAAGGTCCTGGACCACTGATGTGGGGCTCTTTGGGGGGCAGCAGAGAGTGGAGGCCGGGAGTGTTACTTAGTGGCTGCTTCTCCATATAGCAAAATGCATCAGAAGTGAAGAAATTTCTCCCAACATGGTGATTATGCAAGGTGTGGTTGGCTACAGCGTGAAGGGCAGGTTAGAAAGCAGCAAGATAAGTTAGAAAGCTATTGCCAGCGTAACTAAGATCACAACTTTGATATCTTAAATCAAGTTATTTTTATCCTTGGTGCTATGGACTGGACCACGTGCCATCCCGCAACACCCTATAAATCATATGTTGACGTCTTAACTTCCAATGTGACTATATTTGAAGACAGGATTTTCAGGAGGTCATTAAGATTAAATGAGGTTTGAAGGGTGGGGCCTTATTTCAGTAGGACTGGTAGCATAATAATAAAAAGAGAACTTCCCTACCTCCACCCCTGTGTGCCCACCCCTTGAAAAGGCCATGTTAGGATATAGTGAGAGAGTGGTCATCTGCAAGCCAAGAAGAGAGTTCTCACCAGAAACTAACCATCCTGGCACTCTGGTCCCGGACTTCTTGCATCCAGAACCATGAGAAAATTAATTTCTGTCATTGCGGCCACCCAGCCTGTGGTCTGCTGCTGTGGCAGCCAACGCAGACTAATACACCTGGTAATTCTATTTCATGGTACAGCCAAGTTGTGTGTAGACAAAGAGGACACCAGTCAAAAAGGTGTGAGCCTAAAAATGCAAGAAAGAGGAAGTGAGTGATGAAGAAAAGTCCTAGGTCGCCAGAGTCCTATGGAAAGTAGATGAAATCTAGAGACTCTCAACTAAAAACTGACTTAAAATTCTGCATTCATTTCAAAAGATTCATGGATCACTTGGAGTGTCTTGGGGACTCCACATGATCTTCTGAACCCTCACTTACAGAACCTTTGTCTTAGAGACTAACCAGGTGGGCTGAGACCACCATTCAGAGAGCTTTGAAGGGAGCTTCTGGGGCTGGGGGCTGTTGATAAGAGGAAATCAAATGATAACATTTGGAGGAGGAGGAAGGGCAGTTGTTGGATCTCACGTGTTAGGAGTCAGTGTCTCTGGAGTGTGAGGTGCTGGGGCATGACAAGAATGGAAAAGGATTAAACTCATATTAGGGAACAAGAAATAAGTAGGAATGAGGAAAGGAAATCTAGTGTATAAGCACAGTCAGCTGAAGTCAGATTATATATGACTGCTGTAGAGTTCATCAGCCTGATGTGCAATTTTCACCAGCTCTAGCTGGAGGGTTTTAGCAACAGAAATAGTGGCAGAAAAAAAAATGGATTGGAGGTTTACTGCAAAATAAGGATTGTCCAGGAAAGTACAGGGATAGATTTGCTATAAATTAGGAATTATTTTAAATGAAGGCCTAACTCCCAAATATTAGATAAGGAAAGAGAGAAAATAGAGAGGGAGGGAGGGAGGGAGGGAGGGAGGGAGGGAGGGAGGGAACTCCTTGAGTGATTGGGAAGGAGAGGAAATGGGGCAAGGAAGGAAGGAAGCTTAAAGAAAGAGAAGAAAGAAAGTTCTTTCAGCCTTAGGAAGGATTAGCACCTTGGGTATCCTAGGCCTGCCCTGGGGCATTGAATTTCTTATTCTGAATGTATGACATTTGACACCCTGTTAGTAAGAATTTAGAGGAAGATTTCTTTTGTTTGTCCAAGACGTACAACTAAGCCCCACAGGCAGGAAGTTTCTAGAGGTGTCCTACTCTGCTCCCAGTTTCCCCATCCCTGTCTCCAAGGCAGGGACTTCTAATGCTTCCCAGGCTCTAATGGTGGGCTAGGAAGACCACTGGTGTGAACTTCTCTTTTCAGGCTTGCCAGTAGAAATTAGACAGATGTGTGTTCTTATACTTGCAACCCTTAGTGAGTCCTGGAAGAGGTGGTGTCCACATTGCCTGGACAGGATGTGCCGGGAATAACTTCTGGCGCCCTCCTCTGCAAAACGTAATCAAAAAATATTCAGGATTTTTACCAACAAGCCAGAGGATAGCTAAACCAAATGTACTATACAGCAAAGATTTTTTCTCCCCTTTGAACAATTATATGAGTGACATAAAATGAAAATTACAGCAAGTCTTATCACCCAGAGATCTTGTTGTATATTAGACCTGACATTTTCATATGCAAATATAGAAATGCATGTTTTAGGAAAGTGATGTCATATTACACACATTGTTTTTCAATCTTCTCCTCCTTCTGCAGTTTATCAGTTTGTTGTGAACACTTCAAGTCCGTTTACAGTCAGCCCTTCCAATCTGTAGGTTCTGTGTCCAGGGATTCAACCAACAGATCGAAAAATACTTAAAAAACATTTTTTTTCAAAAAGTTCCAAAACGCAAAAGTTGAGTTTGCCATGTGCCAGCAATTATCTACACAACATTCTCATTGTATTACTTATTATAAGTAACCTATAGAGGATATGCATAGATTATATGCAAATACTACTCCATTTTATGGGGCTCATTGTAAAGAATCTGCCTGCCAATGCAGGAGACACAGGTTCGAACCCCGGGTCAGGAAGATCCTCTGGAGAAAGAAATGGTAACCCACTCCAGTATTCTTGCCTGGGAAATCCCTTGGACAGAAGGAGCCTGGCGGGCTACAGTCCATGAGGTCGCAAAGGAGCCAGACGCAACTAAGCAACTAAACAACGATAACACTCTGTTTTATACAAAGGACTTGAGTATTCTCTGATTATTATACCCCCGGGGATTTGGGAACCAATCCCCTCACTGATGCTGAGGGATGACTGTACATCTACACAGCATTCTTAAAGGTTGCATGACATTGTACTTTTCTTCAATTGTTGAATGTTTGAGCTGTAGTGTATCAGATATCCATTGACAAAATAATGCTATGTAGTGAGAAAACCACAAAATCTCAGTGACATACAAAAATAAACATTTGTTTATTGTACCAGTTCACAGGAGTTCAGCTGGTCTGGGCTGGCTTGGCTGCTCTCCGCTGGTCTCGCTTCTGCCTCTTCGGCCAGCTGTGGTTGGCTGAGCGTCCTCCTCATTTTGACTTGCTCATGTGTCTGGGACTGGCTGGTTATCAACCCCTTTAGGGTGGTCACAACTGAAACAACTAGGGCAGCTCCACTGTGTGCCAGGTGAGTTATCCTCCGGGAAGCTGGAGAATTCTGGAAGAGGCCCCATTTGAGGGCAGTGGTCTATTCTAAGTTCAGATTAGATATGCTAAATTGGATACCTTTGGGATCTTCAAGGGGAAGTTTTGAGAGGTGGGGTATGCTATTCAGAGGACAAGTTTGGGCTGGAATGATTAATATTTTAGTCTAATGTATTTTAGGAATTATTTGAAATAGTAGATCTGGATTAAGTGACTTAATTTAATTTGAGAAGCGATTAAAGAGATATAGGAGAGAAGGGATATAGGAGAGAGTAAATTTAGAGCTAGGCCTGGAGGACTGGAGCAGAGAAGTAGAAACAGAACAGAAAAATGGTGTTATGGGAGCAAGGAGACAGTGTTTCAAAAAGTGGATGGTTCACAAGGACTTTGATAATTTAGAAAATTTATTTATTTGGCTGTGCCAGGCATTAGTTGTTTCAAACATGATCTTCAGTCTTTGATGCAGCATGCGGAGCTTTTAGTTGTGCCATGTGGGATCTAGTTCCCTGACCAGGAATCGAACCCAGATCCCCTGCATTAGGAGTACAGAGTCTTAGCCACTGGACCACCAGGGAAGTCCCTCTGATAGTTGTTGGAAAGTCAAGTAGGACAGTCAGTCTCCAAAGATGGCCCTCAAATGAACTATGCCTCCTGAAATTCACACTTCGTGTAGTACCCTCCCACCCTGAATGAGGCCTGGGTTTGTTCAACTAATAGAATTTGTGACTTTTGAGGATAGGTCATATGAAGCTTGCAGTGTCAACCTTGGTCTCCTGAAATGCTTGCTCAGAGGGATGCCAGCCACCATGTAAAAAGTCTGTTTACCCTTAGACCATCATGTTGTGAAGAAGGCTAAACTGCCTATGGGGATGCCACATGGAGAGAGAGAGATGATGCCTGGCCACCTCCCGGCTGTGGCAGCTGTTCCAACCTGGGTACCAAACATGTAAGGCATGAGTCACCTTAGTGTCAAGATTACACCAGCCCTTTGAGATAACCCAAGTAAGACCTGCCCGGCTTATCCCAGTCAGTTAAGAGAATCACAAGGAAGAAAAAATGAATTCTTGTTTCAAGCTACTAAATTTTATACTAGAATAAGATGGAATTGAAATAAAATGTCTGCTTGACTTGGTGGTATGGAGGTCATTATTATTTCTAGGAGCTACAGTGCAGAAACTAGACCAGACCTAAATGGGTTAAGAGTGGGTAGAAACTGAAGAAATTAAGAAAGCATAGAGGACTGCTTTCTGGAGAACTTTGGCTATGGTTGGGGAAGAGATACAAAGGATGGTAGTTGGAAGAGGAAATGAGACAAGGCAGAGTTTTTCTGATAGTATCTAACACACACACACACACACACACACAATGGGATGCTCAGTTCAATTCAGTTCAGTCACTCAGTTGTGTCCAACTCTTTGCGACCCCATGAACTGCAGAACGCCAGACCTCCCTGTCCATCACCAACTCCTGGAGTCCACCCAAACCCATGTTCATTGTGTCGGTGATGCCATCCAACCATCTCATCCTCTGTCATCCCCTTCTCCTGTGCTCAATGGGATGCTACTTAGACATAAGAAAAGAATGAAATCCTGCATTTTGCAACAGTATGGATGGATCTTGAAGGTATTATGCTAAGTGAAATAAACCAGACAAAGACAAATACCTTATGTTTTCACTCAGATGTGGGATCTAAAAAAATGAATGAGCAAAATGAAAATAAAAACAAAGTTGGACACAGAGAACAGATTAGTGGATACAAGAGGGGAAGTTGGTTGTGGGAGGGAGGCTGTGAAATGGGTGAGGTGGGCCAATCGTATGGTGATAGATGGCAGCTAGACTTGTCATGGTGATCACTCCGTAGTGCATACAGATGTCAAATCATAATGCTGTACACCTGAAACATATACATATATATACACAAATATATATAAGTTGCCCTTGCACGCTGGCTCAGTCATTTCTGACTCGTGACCCTGTATAGCTTCTCTGTTTCTTAATATATTTGAAATTTTCTATGATCAAAAGTTTTAAAAACTGTTCTGAAACATATTCTTCATTCTAGTAAGTATTGATAGATAACAAGTTAACATTCAGTTGTGGTTACTGAGTTTAAAATATGTCCTACTGATGCATACTTCTCCTAGGATATTGGAGAGAATTCCCCACTCCCATGATACTCTACAATGGAAGGGAAAAAGAGCCAGAGGGAAGGACTGGGTTGAGAGTGCAAGACTGGACATATAGGAGAGAGGAGGCCTATGGCACTGCAGAAGTTCTGAGAAGGAGGGTGAGCTGGGATCCCGGATCCAGGTCAAGGTGAGGGATGGGTCCAGTGGAGAGAGGATTATGAGGGTGGGTGGGGGAGGGGGTTGAACCTACAGGAGGAGGGAAATCTCATTGTTGTTGTTCAGTCACTCAGTCGTGTCCAATTCTTTGTGACCCCGTAGACTGGAGCACACCAGGCTTCCCTGTCCTTCAGTATCTTCTGGAGTTTGCTCAGATTCAAGTCCATTGGGTCGGTGATGTCATCCAACCACCTCATCCTCTGTCACCCCCTTCTCCTTCTGCCCTCAATCTTTCCCAGCATGAAGGTCTTTTCCAGTGAGTTGGCTCTTCACATCAGGTAGCCAAAGTATTGTAACTTCAGCTTCAGCATCAGTCCTTCCAATGACTAGGATTGATTTCCTCAGGATTGACTGGTTGGATCTCCTTGCAGTTCAAGGGACTCTCAAGAGTCTTCTCCAGCACCACAGTTTGACATCTGTTCTTCAGCACTCAACCTTCTTTATGGTCCAACTCTCGCATCTGTACATGACTACTGGAAAAACCATACCTTTGACCATATAGACCTCTGTCAGAAAAGTGATGTTTCTGATTTTTAACATTCTGTCTAGGTTTGAAATAGCTTTTTCTCCAAGGAGCAAGGAATTCTCAATGGACAGCCTCTAAATTTTCAGAGATTAGGAGAAAAGTCAAATGCTACAAAGTGATGGGATTGGTAATCAGGAAATTGTATTTGGAAGAGAATAGAATAGAAGAGATATGTGGAGAAGGAAATGGCAACCCACTCCAGTATTCTTGCCTAGAGAATCTCAGGGACGGAGGAGCCTGGTGGGCTGCCATCTATGGAGTTGCACAGAGTTGGATATGACTGAAGCGACTTAGCAGCAGCAGCAGCAGAAGAAGAAGAAATATGATAAAGTTATTCAGGTGGGTGGAGAGTAAATTTACTGGGGCAACAGAATGGAATTGCAGGAAAGTTTAGAACTGAACAATAGACCAGGGACTTTTAGGAGGCTAAGGAGAACAATGAAAGGAAAATGCTAATGGGCTGGGAGGGAGAGAAGCCTTGCTAATCTGGCTGTACTGGTGGTGGTGATGAATGAACCCACTTTGAGGGATGTGGTCTCAGGAAGGGGGTATAGGGAGTAGCCACCCCCATGTTTTAAGAGTCCAGGTGATTTGGATGCAACTGCAGGTGGTTCTTGAACCACTGTTTGAGAAACACTGCCCTGGGAGCTGGAAAGGGAGTGAGGCTGGATTGGGGCAGGAGGGCTGTCATGTCCCAGTGGGGAAGCCTGCTGGACAGACAACAGGACATGAGTCTCTGTTGTTCCAGGTGGCCCTCTAGCTTCCTTGGCCCCTGGGAGGGGCTCAGACCCAAATATGGGTGGCCTTCAAAGTAACCCTGCCTGTGCTTGCCCCAGGGACTTCTCATCCATGGACTGTCACAACTGAAGTTTTTGTTGTTTGTTGTTTGTTTTTGCAACTTTTGATTCCAGAAATAAAAATGGGCTTTCAAAATCAACCAACCGACCAATCAACACTGTTGAAGTTGGCACATTTGGGCTAATTGTTTTCCTTTTCATTTAGGCTTATTGCCTACTGAGTGTGAGGTAGCACTTTCAAGTAAATCTTTGGTAATTCCTAAGCATCAAGCAATTGCCTTCATTTCCCAGCAGGACATCCTAAAGTGGGCTCATTTGGAGAGAGAACAGGAATAGCAGTTTTTATAGCTTAAGGCCTGAAAGAAAACGACTTTTTTTTTCCTTGACAATCACAATCCACTCATGCTTTAAAAATGCATTTCAAAATCAAAAGGACTTGGAGAGTATGGAATGTGCTAGAAGGATGTAACAAGACATTTTATTAGCCAGTTTATTAGAAAAACTTACGTTTTGTGTCTCTTCTCTTGAAACTCAGCCATAGCCTCTCTGTGTTGCCGAGATGTCAAAGAATTAAGCCTGTGTTGAATTAACAGAAGTAACAGGGGTACAGAGGGAATTGCTTTCTTTTATCACAGTCTCCACTGTGACTCTCTGATTTTAATTTCCAGTGGCAGGATGAAGGAAAGGCCAGTACTCCCGGAGCGGAGCACGGCCTGAATAAAGGCCTGGAGGCCGGCAGGTCATGGGGCTGCTGTCTGCGTGGCCGGACTGAGGCAGAGAGGAAACAGGGCTGGCTTGATAGGGGAGCTGGATTAGGGAGGCTGAGCAGGGGGGGCTTTGAGTGGTACCTGGGGAAATCCTGAGCCATTTAAATGAGCCATTTAAATCTGACAGGCAAATTGGTGTTTTAAGAAGATTTACCAGGCAGTGATGTGCAGGACGAGCTAGAGTGGGTGGGGGCAGTGTGTATGTGTGTGTGCGCGCGCATTGGGGGGTGGGGTGACAGAAGAGAGGGGAGAATGAAGCTAGGAGAATAAAGTTTCTGCTTTGAGACACACTTGCTGAGCACCTACACTTTAATTTGCCTTGTGCCGAGCACTGGCTTCACATGCGCTCTCTCTCAGTGAATGCAACCAGCATCTGCTCTTTTGTCCAAGCTGGAACCTCCAAGCCCTCCCTGACATTTTCCTTCCCTTTTCTCCGCAGTCTATCAAGCTGTCCCATCAACTTCACGCCTCCCACATCCACCTCTTCTCTCGCATCCCCACCGCCTCTATCCCACTTCAGCCACTGCACCTCTCGCTGCTGAAGGGCCTCCCTGCCTCCGTCTCCCCTCTGACGCCTTCTCCACCTGCTTGCTAGTGGTGGTGAGGATGGACTTCCTGAAACACATTGAATCAGGCCATGTCCCGCAACAGAAACACTGCAGTGAGCTCCCCACCGCCTTCAAGGGAAAAGTCCGAATCCTCAGCAAAGCTGGGAGGTCCTTGGAATGTGGGTTTTGCTTAGTTCTCCCTGCTTCCCAGGGCTCTCGCCTCTCCCACCTTAAAGCCTGGGGTGTGGCCATGCAAAAACCCTGTTGGTAATCCTGAGAAGTCTCTTCTTTGTGATGATATCTTCCGTTGTACCCCTCCCCTCTGACTCATTCTTCAGAATACATTTAGCCATCCCTTCCTCTTGGCTCTTTCTGGCCACCGGTACCTCCTGGGTGCTTTCAAAGAACTGTTGCTATTGCTGTCCTAGAGCTTGCCACAACACATTGTCCCTGGTAGTTCTTTCCTCAGTATGTGAACTTCAAGAAGCGCCTTCCAGGGATCGCATTTTCCTCTTCTCCCAGCACCCTCCTGACATATAAAAGGTGCTTAGTAAATATTCAACAAATGGGAATGGATGAAGGTACAAGAATCTGGGTGGTGGGGGTAGGGAGGGAGTGTTGGTTCCATTTTACAGATAAAGAAACTGAGGATGAGGGAGTGATTTAATAATCTGTCCAAGTCTCTCTCAGCTTCGCAGCCCAAAATCCACTTCAGGGTCGCTAATTTATTGTTTAGGACTTTTTTCCTCTTTCTTGCAGCCACAAAATGGAAATCATCAAGGAAAAGAGCTCTGTGTAGCACCTTTGATTTTGGCTGATGGTTCAGAAAGCTAGCAGTAGGGCCACTTCAGGAGTGAGTGTAACAATAAATGAAAACGCGTTGCTATATTAGTAGGGGATTTCATAAACTGGAGTATTATTAGGTTTGGGGATTGCAAAAGGCTAAGAGACCAAATGAACCATTTCCAACATAAATTGAATATTTATTTCACTGGAAATTATTCAAATCACAAATCCTCCCTGTTTCTGAAAGCTGAAGGAGGATGTGGTTGCATGTGTTCATTGCCATTTTTTGTTTCTCCAATAAATGTTCATTGCCTACTTTTTTTTTTTTTTTTGATTGACTGGAAAAATCACATTGCAAAATGATAGATATTATTCATTTAACTCCAGCATTTACTTTTCCCCTAAAGTAGAGTTCTGTTCATGACAGATCAGACTTCTCCCCCATTTAGCACCCATGCAAAACATTGCAAAAGATTGGGTCTGTGGCTCAAATAACATGTTTGCAGCAATCTGTTCAAGCCACAGCGGGCATGGAAGCTCTTAATGAAATGTCGGTGGATATTAGGGTTTTATGGACTGGAAAACAGTACAAATCAAAGCACTTTGCTTACTGTTTATCTGTTTAGAACATTTTTATTTTCTAAACCTAGCAATGTTCATCTTTTTCATCCGGCATTTCGGTTTGGTTCTTTACATATTGATTTTCCCGTTCACTGGCATTCTCTGATGAAGTCGGAGCACCCAGGTGTGCTGTCTGAAGTGAGCAGTGGCTAGGGGTGCAGGACGGGGGGCATTCTCTGCCCTGAGAGCCCTCAGCTCAAGGGCTAGGAGAGAGCAGGATTCACTGTATAAAAAGATCACTATAGGGACTTCGCTAGTGCTCCAGTGCAGGGGGCCTGGGTTCTATCCCTGGTCAGGGAACTGGATCACTGCAACTAAAAGCCTGCACAACCAAGTAAGTTTTTTTAAAAAAGGATCACTACACCTTTCTATCCCCTGTGTGGTTTCCCCTTGAACCAGCGGTGTTGATCTTCTATATTAGTTTCTTCTCAAAAGTTGTGTACAAATCTTACAGTAAAAGTAGCCTTCTCTTCTGAAATTTTATGAGGAGATAAAATAGAAAGGGTCCCAGCAGGAAGCAAAAGCCATCAGAGCTGGTTTATCCAGGGGTCAGCAATTTTTTTCTGTGATGGGCCAGAAAGTAAGTATTTTGGGCTTTTCAGGCCGCCTACAGTCTCTGTCACAACTGGCCACAGATAACACCTAAAGGATGGGCGGTGGGTGTGACCGTGGGCCAGTAAAACTGTCTTTACAAAAAGCGAGGGGGTGGTTATTGGCTTGTGGGTCAAAGTTCACTGACTCCCAGTTTAGATTAAAAGATTTTAAGGGACAATGTGCAGGTAAGTGGGCAGCATCAGTGGAACAGACAGGAGCATTGAGGTATCAAGATCACAGCAGCAGGAAGCTGTTACTGCCTCAAAGGCTGGAGGGTAGGGAGAGAGGAGGTGGTGTGAGCCGTGAGAATGGGGCCTTGGGAAGTACTACAGCAGGGAGGGGGCAGGGGAAAAACACCCACTTCTTTCTCCCCTGCCTCCTCAGATCTGCTGTGCTTCTGCTCTGTCTGATCCAATCAATGGCCCGAGGCAAGGGGCCTGGGAGGAAGCCTTGCAGAGACTGCATCTCAGAACACAGAGTGTGGATCAAGAAGAGCAAGGGTAGATGCGCGGGTGAGGGGAGGCAAAAGGGGCATAAGCAGCCCAGGTGATGTCTCTCTCGCCACTAACTTCTTAGATCCCTCTCCTTTGGGGAGAGAAAGTAAGTTTGGCTGGCTGCGCCCCTTGACCCTGACTTTGTTTTAGAGCAGCAGTCTACAGCTCTAGGGACTGGTTTCATCGAAGGTGATTTTTCTACAGACTAGAGGGTGGGGCATGGTTTGGGAATGATTCAAGCACATTACATTTATTGTGTACTTTATTTCTAGTCTAATGCTGCTGCTGATCTGGCAGGAGGTACTGGTCCGTGGCCCGGAGGTTGGGGATCCCTGTTCTAGAGAATGTATGCTTCCCCACAGTCCTGCTCCAGCTTTGGGCATGTCCCCAGGCACAGTGATAGGTTCAGAGATAGGCTTATGTTATGATCTAAGGCAGGCTTAGACCAAGGTGCAAACCTTTTGTTTGTTTGAACTGTGGAGGAGATAAGCTCTCTTCCCGCCCCCCGCCCCCCACAACCTCCCCCCCACCCCTCCGGTCAATCCAAGGCTCGAAATTTGGCAGCGAGCTGACCAGGTGGTGAGGCCTTCCCAAGGGAACTCACAAGAGCAAGCAGATTGCCCGGGGGTGGTGCCCTATTTGCTCAGTGACTCAGTCGTGTCCAACCCCCCAAGAGTCGTGTCCAGCTCTTTTGCAACCCCACGAACTGAAGCCCACTGTCCATGGGATTTTCCAGGCAAGAATACTGGAGTGGGTTGCCATTTCCTCCTCTAGGGGATCTTCTCCACCCAGTGATCGAACCCGTGTCTTCTGTGTCTCCTGCATTGGCAGGTGGATTCTTTACCACTGAACCACCTGGCAAATCCTGATCCTGAGCCCCTGGGTCAAGCCGTACCTGACACAAACACTCATTTCTCAATGAGGTGAGCCAATACACTCTAGTTTAACTGAGACCACCAGTTTTTTGTTTGGACCCAGAGAATCCTGGCTAAAAGAGAAAGTCCAGATTTATCACTGGAGCCAAGACCTGCTTTCCTATAACTGTGTGAACCTCATGTTAAGTCCACAAATCTAACCACCAAACCATGCAAGAGATGATGATTCTTCTGTGTGTATGAGTATTTTCACGTGTGTTTGTGTGCAGCCGTGTCTGAGCAATGCCATTTATTGTCAGCATGTATACTTCTCAGACACAAAACCCTTTCTTTTTTGAATATCTATATGGCACGGACCTCATAAGTCTCAAAGATAGCAACTTCCAAGGTAATTACAGAGCTCTGGTGATAACCATAGCAACCCAGTGATTCTGAAATGCAGTGGCATGCAGACCATTGAAGCTCAGAGACCCTGATGGCAACAGAGTACCTGCCCAGGTCTGTGGGGTCTTGCAGGGGCTTTTCTTCTGCTTGAACAGAAGGGCTTCTCACCACACAACACCTCCCACAATAATTCCTAAAGTTTTGAATTTTACGGGTCAAAAAAATGTCTAAAACAGAAGTACTGACATAAAGTTGCCAACTTTATTTTGCTAAGAACAGTTCACAAAAGAGATAAAACAAACAACTGCCATCTACTATTAGCATCATTTCATAAAAGAAAGGATATTTTCCCATGTCTAAAAGAGGAAAATAAAAGAGAAACCCTTCAACAGAGCACATTTATCTTTAAGAGAAATGCATGACTTTGGGGATGCTGTGCTTGGTGGGGCACAGATGCAGGGCGAGGCTGCCCGGATGAGGGAGGTCCTCAGGGCCTAAAGCCACTCACTGCCTGCCGAGGCATGAGCCCAGCATGGGCTGCGTCCACTCGAATGAAGGGGCACTCTTTTTCTTGACACAAAGAGTCTTCTTGCTTGCCAAACTGTGTGCTGACGGGGCTGTATCTGCCACAAAGGGCCACCTTTTCTAATCTGCACAAAACACTTTTGGGGCTGGCAGTGGCTCTGCTTTAACCAGCACCTGGCGCATAGTAGGTGCCCAATAAATATGCACTCACTGGATGTTGCAGGGCCGACAGAAGCTCCATCAGGGCCGTTCCCAGTCTGCTTGCTGACACCAGGGGCCAGGCAGTCCTTGGCTGCACAGCTACAGGAAGTGGGTTTCATGTCTTTTCTCTCAGTGTCTAACTGGACGTCAGTGGAGAGGAAGATTACAGCAGCCTCTCCTGCTTCTCGGTTCTTTTAGAGGACCAGAAAGAAACCAGCCTTGGTTATTTTTTGGTTTTTGTTTTGTTTGTTTAAATTCAAATCTTTATTGAATTTGTTACAATATTGCTTCCTTTTTTTTTTTTTTTTTTAAATGTTTTGGTGTTTTGGCTATGAGGCATGTGAGTTCTTAGCTCCCTGACTAGGGATCAAACCCACACCCGCTGCATTGGAAGGTGAAGTCTTAACCACTGGACAGACAGGCAAGTCCCTGAAACCAGCCTTGTTTAAGTGCCTGCTCTGTGCCGGGTAGGACTTCGTCCTGTTAACCTCTTCAGCGTGTTTTAAAGCTCAGGTGTGGAGCCTTTGAAGGGTTAAATAATATGCTCCAGGTCACCCAGTGGCCCACTGGGATTCTGACTGCAACATCTATATTGCTAGGATTTGTGGAGTTTTGCCCTCCACACTGGGGTTTTGCCCTCAAGAAAGTACTCGATGAATATGTGGAAGTCTGTCCTATGTTCCTTGGAAACTGCCCAGTCATGCGTTCATGGTCAGCTTCCCATCTCACTTCTCGGTGTATCTGTCACTGCCGCTCCTCTATATCAGCTCCCTGCCCCCATCCACCCTGGGTCAGCACGCTAAGTCTCATCAGTCATGTCCAACTCTGTGTGACCCCATGGATTATAGCTTGTAAGCCTCCTCTGCCCATGGCATTCTCCAGGCAAGAATACTGGAGTGGGTTGCCATGCCCTCCTCCAGGGGATCTTCCTGACCCAGGGACTGAACCCGGCTCTCCTGCATTGCAGGCAGATTATTTACCGTGTGAGCCACCAGGAAAGCTATTTAGGCAGCAAGTTGTGGGAGTCAAATCCAGGTAGATTCTCTCCAAACCACATCTGACCACACAGCTCTCCTGCTGAAGGACCAGCAAGCCCAAACCAGTATTTCCACCAGAGAAGGCCAGGACTTGCAATCCAGACACGGCTATTCACATGAAGCTGTTAGACTGCCTGCAGTATTGTTGGTGGTGACACCACAGGGAAGAGAGTTCCTCTTTTTGTAAAAGTGAGTCTAACCAGCTCAGCCCTCTTTGCAGCTACGCCACATCTCTGTCATTTTATATAGAATGTCCTTATGTAGAGGAGATACTGGTTTGCTTTACTATGTGTAGCTCATCATTGAACTTGGGACCTATTAATAAATTTGAAATATCTGATAAAGGGCTAAAGAGGGGAAGAAAAGGAAGGCTGTTAAGGAGGAGTAACAATAAATACCGGGAACTGCATTTTCTGCTCAAACACATCTTGACTCTCAGTTGAGGTCAGTGGACTCTGGTCTCAGGGGGGCCTTAGTGCTCCTGGGTACCAGTGCCGCACAGAGGTATCTGTGGTCTATTCACTGCTAGGCCAGCCTGGAAACTCCTTTATCAGGTACTTTTCTTACCTTTCTCTGTGTTTGCAAGCCAGAGAACGGACTGAAGACTGAACAGACGGGGTGCAGTCTGATTGATATAAAGATTCTGGTTTTAGAGGAAGCGAGAACAGGAGAACAATTCATACCTAACATTGATTGCAAGTCTACAGTTGTCAGATATGTTATATATTAATCTTCCTTATTCCATCTCACAGCTGAGGGAACTAAGGCCCAGAAAGGTGAAGTAACTTGTTTAAACCTCTAGTAAGCAGGAAAGCAAGAACTTGAACCCAAGTCTGTCTGGCTCAAGGCATGCCCTATGTGATTGATTTCAGAAGGCCCTAGTTCTCCACTTCTTGTCCCATCTGTTCTTTAGTGTAGAGGTCAGGTGCCTGGGCTCTGGAGGCAGAGTACAGGGGTTCAATCCCTGGTTCTGCCACCTCCAGTTCTGTTACTGGAGCTCAAATTGTGTAGACAGAGTATCACTATGGGTCACCATCACTGTAGGTCAATGTGGGAATGTATCTAGGGGAGGTAGGGCCTGAGCTTGATTGACACGGGAAGACCTGTTGGGATTTGGATAAAGAAAGAGCTCAAATGAAAGATACTGTCGTGGGAGGGGGAGGAGAATTGGCAAAGATGCTGAAGGTGGGAAACTCACACTGAAATTCACATGGAAGCGCCTGCTGTACTGGGCTTTCGATGGTGTCTCTTCATTCATCCACTTGCTCAGGGAGTGTTTCCATCGGAAACCCCTGGTGGCAAGTCACAGACAGACTTTTTTCAGACTGAACTAAGCATCGCGTTTTCCTGTTAGTAACTCAAGGGTTGGATTATCTGCTCAGGTAGCCAGGCATCCAGCAGTAGGGTGGGATTCACAGTTCTTATAGGAGGAGGATGAAGCAGTCTAGAATGACGGGAAAGCAATCTGAGAAGAAGGTGGGGAGCTTGAAGAAGAGAGCTCAAGATTGAACCAAGAATTTAAAACTGCAGTAGACAATAAGTGGAAGACCTATTTTGCAAAAGTCCTGTTGTGATTTGTTTTTGCTGGTCGCTTCTCACCTGACTGGAGAGTTAAGGAGTTTATCCCCTGTTGCCCACTCTCTTTGGGCTCCATCTGTCTGTAGAGAGCATAGGTGTGGCTTTGCTCTTAGGGTAGACAAGGCAGTGGGACAAAGCCCGTGGCTTTTCCAGTGATGCCTGCTCTAGGGGAACACCTCTCTCCAGCCCCGGGGCTCAGGGCTGGGGGCCCGTGGTAATGGAGCTCACATGAGGCCAATGAAACGTGAGCAGAGGTGATGTGGTCGCGTCTGGGTGGAAGCTCTGAGAGTTGGTATGGGGCTTGCCATACTAGCATTTCCCTCTCTTCCACCAGGATTGGCAGTTTTCCAACTGCTGTGCTCCTAAGTGAAGCTGACATGGAGCAGAGCTTCAGCTGGCCCAAAGTGGACATGTGATGTGGACCAGAAATAACTCTTTGTTTCTCTCTGCCACTCTTGGGTTGTTGCTGCAGCATAAGCTACCAGTCCTAATACAAGGCATATTTGTTACTGCGCATCTAAGCCACACTCTCCAGCAGTCATATCAGAGATGGATGGACATCTCCACCTGCCCCACTCTTTTCCCCTTTCCTCAAACTCTGATGGGATAGCTCTTATTTCACCTCCCTTACACTCTGATAATGTCCAGTTTGCAGAACTCCAGGTGATAATGAATCCTGCACCTCAGTCTACAAAAAGGAAGGTTGGAAGCATCAGTAGAAAATGTATTGGTGAGTTCTGATGTTGTGAAGTGAGTGGAAGATTATTTAGATAAACGGATTAATCTGATTGAAATGGTTCCCAGAAGTAAATGTCAATGAACCAGATGTGGTAATTTCTTGCTCATGAAGTAGTGTTAGTATGCATGTGATTTGAAGTTTATGTTAAAACACAAGCACAAGATTGCCTCTTGGGCTATGGATGGTATAAATGGGATGGGGCCACCATGAATGAGAACTGTTTGTGTCAGATATGGTTAGCTCAAGCAGGATGATGAGTAAGAGTGGAGGTTCCTAGAATGTGGCGGTGAATCATGAACAATACGCCAAGGCCAGAAATATATATCTTTTGTATAGAAATTAACACGAAGCTATCTGTAAACATCTAAGCAGATTCCGAATGTGCTGGAGGTTTTGCTTCAGTGCTTCAGAATAACAAGTGTTGCCTTCAGAGGGAACAATTGTCCTCTTAAAATGTGTGTATGGGATCTAAGGAGAGACAGAGTTACGCAGTCATGCACACATTTCCCAAATTGGATTGCTGTTAAAATGTCTGCTCAAAGAAGGGTTCTGTGATTCAAAAACAAAACAAACAAACAAGCAAAAATCAAGGAAATATGGAGTTAAAGAAGTTTCTTTGCTGCAGAACTTCTCAAAGGCTCTAATACATTAATGTTGGTTGTGATTCTCCAAAAGTAGGCAGTAATCACGGCTTCTGAACTTCTCTGACTGTGGAACTCACAGCTAGATTAAGAGATGGACAGAGGGGTGGAAGGATAGAAGGATGAAGGGATGAATATGGGTATAGATATATAAATATATTTCTCATTTCACTATTTGCTATTTATAAATAAAGAAGAATACTAAATGAATCTGTAAGTATACCTTTGACTGGATAAAGAGACCTCCTTTGATATGAGTTCTTAACAATGAAAATAAAATCAGCTAATTCGATTAGGATGCTTTTGAGTACAGGAAACAGACTTTCCTTTAAAGAGGACTTAATATCGGTTTTTTGCTTCCCTGGTGGCTCAGTGGGTAAAGAATCCCCTGGCATTGCAGGAAACACAGGAGACAGGAGATGCATGTTCAGTCCCTGGGTTGGGAAGATTCCCCCGGAGTAGTAAGTGGCAACTCACTTCAGCATTCTTGCCTGAAAACTCCCATGGACAGAGGAGGCTGGTAGGCTACATTCCAAAGGGTTACAAAGAGCCAGACACGACTGAGCGACTAAGCATTTACCCAAACAATGAGAATGTCTGTTATGTCACATAAGAAATCTGGAGGCAGGGTGATTTCTGGATGGTTAATTCAGCAGCTCTACAGTATTCTCGTGAATTCTGAATTCTTGTGTTTTGTTTCTTTCTGCTCTGCTTTGCTCAACACAAAGGCCATGTCTCCCTGCTGATGGCTAGACGTTACTGAGGTTTCTGGCACTGGGCAAGTGCAACTCTACCCAGAGCTGGAGGAAAACATTTCCCCTTGGGTGGCTCCTTTTCTAGGAAAGAAATGTTTCCTTGTAGCCCCTGGTAAACTCTCCTTTGTGTTCACATGGCAGGGTCTGCGTTGCTCACCTGTGCTCTGAATGTAGTGGGAGCTGGGAACGTGAGAGTTTGGCATTTTGAGTCTCCATTGGGAGAGGTGGGTCCTCCTAGCAAGGGAATGTGAAAGGGGGTCTCTTTACGGAGAAGTGGAGGGGGGAATCTCAGCAAACTTGGTAGACAGGCAACCAGGAGTGTTTATCGTACAATTGTGTGATCTAAGTTCTTAGTCTGGGTTCTTAAGAGAAACAGAATATGATAATACTATACATACACATGGGCACACACACATACACAGCTACACATACACGTGTGTGTGTGTGTGTGTGTGTACACAATTTGGGCTTCCCTGTAGCTCAGCTGGTAAAGAATCTGCCTGCAATGCGGGAGACCTGGGTTTGATCCCTGGGTCAGGAAGATTCCCTGGAGAAGGGAAAGGCTACCCACTCCAGTATTCTGGCCTGGAGAATTCCATGGACTGTATAGTCAGTCCACACAAAGAGTTGGACATGACTGAGCAACTTTCACACATATACGTTTTAAATGTGTATTTAAACACATGGGAGAATCCCATGGACAAAGTAGCCTGGCAGATTACAGTCCATAGTTTCACAATACTGAGTTCAAGTTGTGCATGCAAAGAGATTTAGAATAAGGAATTGGCTCACGTGATTACAGAGGCTAGAAGTCTGAAGCCCTGCAGTTGGCAGTTTCATTGACTCTCTTATATGCTGCCAGAGCCTGTTCCCTACAAATGTTGAGTCAAGGACTCCCAGGAGGTGTCACACATAGACTCAGAAATTAGTCATCTTTAAATTGCCACACAGCCATGGTCATTCTCTCCTACCCTGCCCCCTTGCAGATGTCAGTTACCTGCACATTCACTTGAGATAAGAATATTGATATCCATGCCAGCGGTATATCTCTACTGCTCCCAGGATGGCATCCTCAAGGATTCAAGAGCTGAGTTCTAAGCAGAAGTGAGCAAAAATCCCTTCAAGTTACATAGAATCTTCCATGAACACCACTCCTCCAGCTTCTTCTGCAGCCCTTCTTTCCATAGCCCACTCATTTATTTAACAAACATTTAATGAGCATCTACTATATTCTAGCTGAACAGTGGCTCACAGATGGTTGGCAGCTGGGCTGAACCAAAGGTGCCTATTGTGTTGGCATTGGGATACTGGAGAGTCGGGCAGATTCTGCCTCTTCCTCAGACCCAAGTGCCCAGAGGCCACAGTGCTTGCTCTCCTGAAGCCTTGGCAGCTAAAAGGATGAGGGCAGGAGGACACATAAGGATTATGCAATGATAACCTTTGACAGTAAGAACCACTGGATCGTCATTGGATCCTCCGCTGGCTTCTGGCTAGTATGTTATTTTGGAACAGAAATGGATTAAAACAAGTAGAGCTTCTCCCTCTTTTCTTATCTGCCCTCTTCTGAGACTTTCTATCCATGCCTGGGCCTGAAAACACCAGAGGATGGGGAGCTGATAAGTTCTTTCTACCCAAACAGGACTATGTGTTTTTAAAGGAAAACAAGGTCCGCGTATTGGTCAACATAGTCAGGGATGGCACAGCTTAAGTTAGCTGGGTTCTAAATTTAGTGAGCAGAGTAAAGATCACTGGCCATTAAACTAACCCTTGAGAATTCAAAATCCCATAGGTATGGTTTTGTGGATCCCAAACTTAATATGTCCAACACAACAGTTTTTCTGTGAACATCGGAACAGTTTGTTATTTCTATACTTGCGCATCAGACGAGATACTCGGCTTCTGTTTAGGAATCGTAATAAATGCGACGTAGCTCTGCTTTTTGTTCTTTGTTTTATTTTAGCTAAGTGTGAGCAGTTTGCATATATTTAAATAAGTGTGTCAATGATGTGAACTGGCTGTAATGTCTACTGATGAATACTCTGTCAGTTATTTTGTCATGTAACATTTAAAAAATAATTCAAAATCGTTCCTATTCCCCCCCCCCAAGTTTTTACTTTCAAAAATTTCAAACCTAGAGAACAGTTAGAAAACAATATAATGATAACACATACTCACAGATCCTTCACCTCGATTCATCCGCTGGTGGTATTTGGCCACATTAATGTTATCTCTCTCCCTAATACACACATATGCACACACACACAGAGTGGACTCACTACAATAGGCATTCATAGACGGAATAAATTCTTGTAACAGGCACTGAGGTAAGAAAATGAACATCATCAGCATCCTGGTATTCTTTCTTAGGTGCCCTTCCTGACATCACTCCCTGAGGGAAATCACTGTCCTGGCTCCTAATGCTTAAGTAGGGTTTGTCTTCCAACTTTATGGAAATAGAATCATGTTTTATATACCCTTCTTGAACTTAGCTTCTCTTACTCAACACCGTGAGATTCATCCAAGTTGTGTGGTACTCTTTTCTGTTTAGCCCCTCTTTGTGGTCGCTGCTGTTCAGGGCATTGACTTTTTTGAAGAGTGTCCTGTGATCTGGACTTATCTGGTCCTTTTCTCTGAATTAGACTCAGCTTAAACCTTGTGGCTCAGCTGGTAAAGAATCCACCTGCAATGTGGGAGACCTGGCTTCAATCCCTGGGTTGGGAAGATCCCTTGGAGAAGGGAAAGGCTACCCACTCCAGTATTCTGCCCTGGAGAATACTGTATAGTCCATGAGGTCACAAAGAGTTGGACACGACTGAGTGACTTTCACTTTCTTAAACATTTTGGCAAGCACACAACTAAGGTGAGGTTGTGTGCTTCCCATTGCATCTCACAAGAAGGCATGTAGTGTCACTGTGTCCCTTGATCGCTGACTGATGCTAAGCTTGATGGCTTCGTTAAGCAGCTCTCTGGCAGGTTCTCCACTGTGAAGATACCTTCCCTTTGGTAATTAACGAGAAGTCTTTGGGAAGATACTCTGAGATCATGTAAACATCCTGATGACTAACCAACATTTTGTTGTTGTTGTTTAGTCACGAAGTCCTGTCCGACTCTTTTGCAACCCCATGGACTATAGCCTGTCAGGCTTCTCTGTCCATGGGACTCTCCAGTCAAGAATATTGGAGTGGGTTGCCATTTCTTCTCCACGGGATCTTCCCGATCGAACAGTGCATCTCCTGCACTGGCAGGCGGATTCTTTACCACTGAACTACCAGGGAAGCCCAATCAGTATTTTATTTAATGGTTTTAGCTTCTGTGGATGATCCCTGCTTGAGTCAATTATTTCATTGAAGTTGAAATTCTTAGGAGATTCTCTTATAAAATTAAAACACTCAAGTATGTTCACTCTTCCAATCCCCCAACTCTTGCAGAGATACAAGATGAACATGCAGGTTATTCTCTTTCTCCTCTGAGTTTCACTTTCTGACTTAACTGTCCTATTTTGTCACCCTGGGAGGCTGACCCTGAACCCTGCACCACCTCAATTCCCTTGCAATTGGGTTTCTGGTTGGGTGTGCTCATGGAAGCATGTTACTGGTAAGTCATCCAAGGGCAGGAGAAGAGAGAGGTCAGGGTGCCCCAACTCCCCTGCTTCAGCCCTCATGGCTGGCAGTAGCTGTGTCCCTGATCACTGGAGGCCCCACCCTGCACTCTCCATAGTGCAGCTAGCTTCTGCCTCTTTAGATCTGGGTGCTTCAATATTTCTTGTTTGTATACAGTGAACACTGTCCATGAGTCCTTTTGTTTAAAAATCTCCTTAATTAACCATCTGAGAAATTCTGCTTCCCGCCAGGACTCTTATTCAGTGAATTTCACTTCAGATCCCCACTTCTGATCTGAATGATAAGAGTTTTGATTTTGTTTCTGTCAATCGGCATCACTTGACAAGGCTGAATCTGTCAGAGGAATAAAGACAAACTTCAAGGAGAAACAACAACAAAAAAAAGGAAGAGCCGATAGTCCCGGCAGTGGAGGTCTTGGATCCTGACTTTCCTGAGCTTGGATCCACGCATTTCTTTTTTTTCGAAGTTGGAGTCCATGAACCAATAAGTTCACTTTTTTGATTTACGTCCATTTAAATTGAGTTTGTGTCATTGCATCCCAAGAGCCCTGATATCTGGGGACAGCACAAGGATTCAGCAGTTTGCATGAGCAGAGATGGGAGGTTCTAGAAACATGCCATATTCTCTTCTATTTGTTTGAAGAGTGTAACACCATAGTTCTTTACTCCTGTCTTGATTGTCTCTAGGTGCTTAAATAAAATATTAAATAATCCTATCTTCCATCTTTCTTGTGTCCATTTCCTTGAAAGCAACCTTTGCCTGGTTGAACTGGGGCAGGTCTTCCCTGCGTTGTTCCTTGCTCACAGGGAGGATGGGCTGCAGGGAAACCGCCAGAAAGGACAGGCAGTGCCCCAGGGCTGATAATAGTGAGCACCATGACCACCCTGAGCCTGAAGGGGCAAGTCGAGAGGGGCATCAGTAAAGCCTGGACACAGAGGGCAGTGTAGCCACTTGACGGGAGCTGTGACCTCCAGGTGAAGGGCACAGCCAGCTCCTGACAGCTCTGAAGTGAGGAAAGTGAAATGAAAGTCGCTCAGTCTGTCCAACTCTTTGCGACCCCATGGATTATCCAGCCCATGGAATTCTCCAGGCCAGCATACTGAAGTGGGTAGCCTTTCCCTTCTCCAGGGGATCTTCCCAACCCAGGAAGTAAACCAGGATCTCCTGCACTGCAGGCAGATTCTTTACCAACTGAGCTATCAGGGAAGCCCAAAGTGAGGAAACTAGAATAATAACCACTCCAGCCCCACGTGCCTCTCTCCCTCCTATTTCCTGCCACTGGAGCATATTTCCCCAGAAAATATCTTGAGGTTGAAAGAATATTGGCTTTTTACCTGGAACACTGGGTTCAAATCCTCCACCATAAATGCTCTTCCTTTTCGCGACCTTACTTCTTCTGAGCATCAGTTTCTTCACCATATGATGGAGCGCAAATACCCACTTATAGACTTAGATGAAGACCAATGCAGATGAGATAAACGTACAAGAAATTGTTTTCTAACGCACAACCGCATTCTGCTAATGTAAGGAATTATAATGATGACCCCAGCAAAGAGTGTTCTGCGGCAAGCACTTTTCTGGTGATCTTCCTTTCTGCTCTCTTGTTGACTCAGTACTCATCAACAGATGACTCCATTTTAACCTAAGTGTCCCTTGCCCAAGCTAACTGCTAATTTAGACTTAAACTGTGCCCAACTCACGATTAGAATTCAAACCTTGGAACTCCATTAGGGATGCATAATGCTACATTTTCCTTCACTGAAATTAATCAGCTGCAAATGATTAAATTACTATATATAGGGTGAAACACAACAAAGCTGTAATTTTTATATAAATTCCAGAATGTTACATTATTTCCCTTCAGCACTGACATCAGAATAATTCCTCCACAATCATTGCTTTGTCTTCTGTAAAAATAAAACTATAAAAACCCATTGCTCTTCAAGCGTACCAGAGTCTGCATTCAATATTTAATATGATTAATGTTTACTGTATTTGTTGTGGGGTTGTGTGCTAATTGTGGCGTTAAGCCACACCCCCTTCATCATCTTTGGGGGCTGAGGGATGTTGGTTCAGAACCACTGTTAGAAAAAGTATCAATTAAAATTCAGCTTCGTTGAGCACATGAATCTTTTCTGTTGTTTGTTGTGGTGCCCGGCCTATCTGGGGGCAACAGTCTGCTTCTCTGCCCCTCTCCTCGCTGCAGGAAGAGATTGAGATTCTAGGCAACTTCTCAGTGAGGATATAGCCTGTGGAAAAGCCCCAGGCTTGCTCAGCAGGCTTGCGGGTGCCGGGGTATCTAGCATGAAATCCCAACTTCGTGCTTCCCCGGCAGAACCCTCCACCACTGCAATGAGACTGGTGATTAAAGGAAGGTCTGGATGTAGGTGAGTCAAGCGAGGCATATCCAGGGGCTAAAGCTGAGATAGCCACCATCGCGCATACGTGACCAGGTGGGGAGCCACTTCACAGCCACCTCCCTCTTAAGGACCTCACCTCCTTACATACTGCTCCCCAGGAACTTCACTCGCATCCCACTCTGATTAAGAGGACCCACTGGAGAGTCAGGAAACCTGAATGGCGACCCCGTGTGCCCCCGATGGCCTATCGCCGTCATAGACCTCAGATTCATCTTTTAACCTCTCTGGGTTTTTGCTTTCTTATCTAGAAAGTGGCAGTGATCATCTCTGCTGGAAAGATTTAGGACTGAGGCAACGCTTTGTCAACTGAATGATGCCCTACAGATGAGAGGGACATGGTTAGAGTAGCCAGTCATTTCTCTGACTAGCTTCCCCATCAGAGCAGGTCCACTGGTTCCTGTCTCCAAACCCCTACAGCTCTTTTGGGGGTCAGCCCTGGACAAAGTCTTGAAAAGGCAGCTGACCAACAACTCTCAGGCCCTAGATGACCTCACGGCCTAGGAAAGGGGTCTCCCATGGCTGCTGACACCCACAGCACCTTCCGGATAGTGAAGCTCCATCCTTCTCTGGCTCCGAGGACCAACTGTGCCAACCTGGGCCATGGCAGAAGTGCAGTGATCTCTTCTCTCACCCTCCCCCATTCTTGCCGATTCCAAGGGACAACTACCTTGCTCTCCCAGGCTATCTCAAAGAATATGTGGACAAATTTCTCTTGGTAGCCTTGCTTACTCCAGAGCCCATACACGACCAGGAAAGCTGACTTCAGAGTCTTCTCTCTCATGAGCTTTTTCCTTCCTCTCATCTCCCTTACCTCTGTTGACACTTGCCCCCACATACACGATCACTCCTTTCCACCCAGCACTTGAGTCCCACATTTGGTCTCACTGAGTATTGACTGGGTACTCTCTGATTTGGGGGTACACAGAACCAGTCATGCTTCTCACCCCAAGAGCTCACCACGCACAGGGTGTTCCCTCATGATCCCTGTGACTCACCAAGCCCACCTCAGAAGCTCCTCTCTGCATTCGTGGGCTTTCCTTTCATCCTTCCTCCTGGACTGTCAGCATCTAAAAGATAGGGGTCTGGAATATTTTAGCCTCCATCAGCTATAGAAGAGTAAGAACCAACCCTCTGCCTTTTTCTCATTGATTTGTCCTTCCAGAAATGGGGAGAGATTTCTTCTGAATGAATTCATTTATTCTCCACTGATCTATTTTGCCAAAGAAGACATCTTTCTAAACAGGCTGTTCAGTTTGGCCAATAAACTGATGGACGTTTTGTGGCCCAGTCATGTCCGGCTCTTTGCAATCCCATGGACTGTAGCCCACTGGGCTCCTCTGTTCATGGGATTTTTCAGGCAAGAATACTAGAGTGGGTTGCCATTTCCTCCTCCAGGGGATCTTCCCCACCCAGGGATTGAACCCGCATCTCTTGTGTCTCCTGAATTGCAGGTGGATTCTGTACCCACTGAGCCAGCAGAGAAGCCTAATGGACACATGGATGCCCCATGAAAGCCAGCCAGGTGAGGGTGTGACTGAACTTTACACCTTGACCTAGAACGGATACTCAGCCAGGGTGTACCAGCCTGTTCACACAGATTATTAACATGCTGAAATACTTCTGCAGTTGATCAATAGCCACTGCCAAGCATCCACATCTATTCTGCCAGCATCCACTCGGCCCCCTGGGTTTCCCACAGTCCAACAGAAGGAGCCTGGCCCCCTAGGGGTTATCTCGGTCTCCGCTCCAGCACTGCGGCCTGTGTTTTTTCCCATGGGCTGGTACTCCTGCCATGTGGGTTGTTAATTAGTCTGAAGATCATCTGAAACCCTCCCAGCTAACTTATCACACAGCTGTCCCCTAGACAGCCACTTGGAAACTTGTGACAAGAAAAGCGTTGGGTTCTACTTTGAAGCATACTAAATGTCTTAAATTATTTCAGTGACAAAAACTATTGTCCCTGGACACAACTGCCTCTGATGAACTTTCCCCTTGGTGGAGGAGCTCCAGTTTCAAACTGCCCCTTTATTCTGATGCTTTCAGAAGACAATAATAGTCAACATGTACATAGTACCACTCAGTGCCTGGCACGGTGCCAAGTGCTCCATGGGCAGAATCTCACTGAATCCCCTCTGCAACATTGGGATGTGTAGGTATCTTTATTATCATTTCACAGGTGGAGCCTAAGATGCACAGAACTTAAGTAATTTGTTCAAAGTATCACACTAGAAAGTGGCAGGGCTGGGACTCAAACCCAGGCTGAGTGACCTCAAGCTCTTAAACCTGAAGCTAAATTATTTGGTATATGGTCTCATTAGTTATCTAAGTTAGTTATCTTCTTCTTGTTATACAATCTTCTCTATTCTAGTACCCTTAGGAATGCCTCTGTGTGTGTGTGTGTGTGTGTGTGTGTGTGTGTGTGTGTGTGTGTAAGAAAGAGAGAGAGAGAAAGAACAAGAGAGAAGAGGAATGGACATGTGTGGTGATGTTGTATAAGAAAGAAAGTGAAAGCGTATGTTAGTCTCTCAGTCACGTCTGACTCTTCCACAACCCCACAGACGGTAACCCACTAGGCTCCTTTGTCCATGGGATTTCCCAGGCAAGAATACTGGAGTGGGTTGCCATGCCCTTTTCCAGGCAATCTTCCTGACCCAGGGATCAAACCTGGGTCTCCCGCACTGTGGGCAGATTCTTTACCATCTGAGCCACCAGGGAAGCCCGTGTTGCGTATATACAGACAGAATTGCCACGTCCCTGTTCCTCATCATTTTATGTGGTTCCTTCCAGCTGTGTGGGTTGTCTGAGATTGAAAGCAACTCTGTGCCAAGGGCTTTGATTCACACACTCAGAACGCAGATGGTGCCACAGGAAAGCCAGTTGTCTGTGGAGGCATCTGGACCACAATAGCGCTGAAGATCAGTAAGTGAAAACTTCTGGGACCAAGCTGGAGAAACCCACTTAGCTTCTCTCTGCAAAGATGAGCTGAGATGGTCTTTTCCCTCCCTTCTTTTTCTCCAAGTCAACACCAAGAAGGACACTGAAGGCTTATTGAAGAGTTATGAGAAACAGCAGCGAGGACCCAGAACATTCCATATCTCCAGACTGTGTGCATCTTTGTGCGTCTGGGTGGAATGGGGACCATTTTGGTGGACTCCGCTGGCTTTTATTTACATTCTGAATTCCCTTCAGAGTAGTTTTCTTGGGGGCAGTCAATTTAAAATGTAAAACAAAAGTGGAAAAGATGAAGTGGAGCTGGTTCTTCTGAGGGCTCTTCCCCTTCTGGACCAGGCAAAGCTGTGACCCATTCATTCCCTGGGGGTGTCCAGGCCTGGAGGGACTCTGTCCCATTCAGTCCCTGGAAGCTGCTTAGCCAGGCTGCCAGGCTCTCTGCCTTCCCTCCCCCATGACTGACATTGGTCCAGAATGTCCATTATCTTTGTGAACAAGGTTTGCTGTTCATTAAAAATTGCCTTTCTTGTGAACAAGAAAATTACTTGCTTTTCTTTTTTTCCCACCCTTTAGCTGACAGTCTCACTTATCATTAGGATTGGATGAGCTGCAAACCCAATCTAATCCAGAAATGCCCAATAAGACTAATTTGAATTTTGTCCCAGGCCAAATGATGGGGAGGACGTGGGTGGAGAGAGGAACAGAAACCTCATCTCATTGCAATTCTAATTATGTTGTTTCTCCTAATGTGGGAAGAACGGAACCCTGGGCCAGGCAGCCCCTGGGTCTGGGTGGTTTCATCCATAGATTGAGTTCATCTGGAGTGAAACTCAGATAGAGGCTCACATTGCCATTGCGCCACCTGCTGGAAGTTTGGAAAAAGAATCTGAAACTCAGGGTTTGGTTGTAACTGGTAACTTCACAATCCTAATGATTATACTACTTCTCATTTTGTCTTATTACACAAGTTACACAGATGTTTTTGGAAGACAACTTAGGAAGTTCATATAATTAAAACAAAACAAGTCACTCACAATCTGTCACCTAGAGATTACCACTGTTTATATTTTGTTAGCTTTCCTTCCATCCTTCCAGTCTTTTTTCTATTCTTTTTTCAAATTTATATACACTGTCTCATTCAATACCATTATTCTGTAGCCTAATTTACAGGCTTAACATTATGTATTAAATCTTTTTGCATGCCAACAGACTGGTTCCAAATGGGAAAAGGAGTATGTCAAGGCTGTATATTGTCACCCTGCTTATTTAACTTCTATGCAGAGTACATCATGAGAAATGCTGGGCTGGATGGAGCTCAGGCTGGAATCAAGATTGCCAGGAGAAATATCAATAACCTCAGGTATGCAGATGACACCACCTTTATGGCAGAAAGTGAAGAGGAACTAAAAACCTCTTGATGAAAGAGGAGAGTGACAAAGTTGGCTTAAAGTTCAGCATTCAGAAAACTAAGATCATGGCATCTGGTCCCATCACTTCATGGGAAATAGATGAGTAAAGTATGGAAACAGTGTCAGACTTTATTTTGGGGGGCTCCAAAATTACTGCAGATGGTGATTGCACCCATGAAATTAAAAGATGCTTGCTCCTTGGAAGGAAAGTTATGACCAACCTAGATAGCATATTCAAAAGCAGAGACATTACTTTGCCAACAAAGGTCCATCTAGTCAAAGCTATGGTTTTTCCAGTGGTGATGTATGGATGTAAGAGTTGGACTCTGAAGAAAGCTGAGTGCAGAAGTATTGATGCTTTTGAACTGTGGTGTTGGAGAAGACTCTTGAGAGTCCCTTGGACTGCAAGGAGATCCAACCAGTCCATCCTAAAGGAGACCAGTCCTGGGTGTTCATTGGAAGGACTGATGCTGAGGCTGAAACTCCAATACTTTGGCCACCTCATGCGAAGAGTTGACTCACTGGAAAAGACCCTGATGCTGGGAGGGATTGGGGGCAGGAGGAAAAGGGAATGACAGAGGATGAGATGGCTGGATGGCATCACTGATGGCACATGAGTTTGGGTGAACTCCGGGAGTTGGTGATGGATAGGGAGGCCTGGCGTGCTGCGATGCATGGAGTTGCAAAGAGTCGGACACGACTAAGCGACTGAACTGAACTGAACTGAATTATAACCTGCAACCTGACTTTTGCTGAGCAGTTTTTAAATATCTCTTTATCATAATTCTATTAATTACAGTTGTCTATGCTTTGAGTTTTTGCTAAATCTTTTCCCCCTCCCTTTTCTCCCCTTCTTTCTTTCTCCTTCATCCTTTCTTTCCCTCCTTCCAGCTTTTCATCTTTACTTTTGTTTTCCCTCAGTAGAAAACTTTTTGCATAGCAGATGTTGTTCGAGGCAATTCCTAGCAGTATCTCTGGCCTCCCTCACCCCTTCATATGAGGGGCTCTAGAATGTGTGGATCACAATAAACTGTGGAAACTGTGGAAAATTCTGAAAGCGATGGGAATACCAGACCACCTGACCTCTGCCTCTTGAGAAACCTGTATGCAGGTCAGGAAGCAACAGTTAGAACTGGACATGGAACAACAGACTGGTTCCAAATCGGGAAAGGAATACGTCAAGGCTATATATTGTCACCCTGCTTATTTAACTTCTATGCAGAGTACATCATGAGAAACACTGGGCTGGAAGAAGCACAAGCTGGAATCAAGATTGCTGGGAGAAATATCAATAACCTCAGATATGCTGATGACACCACCCTTATGGCAGAAAGTGAAGAGGAGCTAAAAGCCTCTTGATGAAAGTGAAAGAGGAGAGTGACAAAGTTGGCTTAAAGCTCAACATTCAGAAAACGAAGATCATGGCATCTGGTCCCATCACTTCATGGCAAATAGATGGGGAAACAGTGTAAACAACGGCTGACTTTATCTTTCTGGGCTCCAAAATCACTGCAGATGGTGATTGCAGCCATGAAATTAAAAGACGCTTACTCCTTGGAAGGAAAGTCAATCTAGATAGTATATTGAAAAGCAGAGACATTACTTTGCTGACTAAGGTCTGTCTAGTCAAGGCTATGGTTTTTCCAGTGGTCATGTATGGATGTGAGAGTTGGACTATAAAGAAAGCCGAACACCGAAGAATTGATGTTTTTGGACTGTGGTGTTGGAGAAGACTCTTGAGAATCCCTTGGACTGCAAGGAGATCCAACCAGTCCATCCTAAAGGAGATCAGTCAAGGGTGTTCATTGGAGGGACTGATGTTGAAGCTGAAACTCCAATACTTTGGCCACCTGATGCGAAGAGCTGACTCATTTGAAAAGACCCCGATGTTGGGAAAGACTGAGGGCAGGAGGAAAAGGGGATGACAGAGGATGAGATGGTTGGATGGCATCACCGACTCAATGGACATGAGTTTGGGTGAACTCCGGGAGTTGGTGATGGACAGGGAGGCCTGGTGTGCTGCAGTTACGGTGTTGCAATGAGTCGGACACGACTGAGCAACTGAACTGAACTGAACTGAACTGAGAGACTTTCTACTGAGCCCTGGCTCTCTTCTGGGTGGGCTCTGCTCTCATGCCTTAATAAACAAGGCCCTTTAAACTCTTGAGGTGGGCAAGAAAGATGGAATCCCAACTTAGTGCCTCCTCCAGTGTCTTAAAAAACTCCCCAAAGCTAAGCATTACTGACCACTTACTCTGTGCCAGCCAGGTTCCATCCTAAGAACATTACATGAATTATCCAGGTAATCATCATAAAACCTTTATGAGATAGAGTACCTCTCCTTTTTTGTTTCCATCTGCTGAACAGTTGAGGACCCCAAGCCAGAGAAAAGCAAAGGAACTTGCCCAAGGTCACCAGTTATTAGTCCCAAATCTCAATGTGCAGTGATTGTCTATTAAAAGGAAGCAAACCAAAAAAAGGTTTCCAGATTCTCTTTGAAAAATTGGAACGTCTAGTCTTGTGGATTTGGTTTCCCCCTCCCCCAGCAATAATCAGCTCAAGCAGAGTCGTGGTGCCCACTTCAGGCTTGTGTAGGCTGTCCAGTTGGACTATCTCCAGCTTTCACTTGTTCTCCCCACAACAGAGGAGGGAGGTCTACTGCCCGCTACACTGTGAGATGGGCTGGCTTCACCAAACAGAACAAGGGAGCTTACAAAAGGCAACTATAGGCTCAGGGTTTTACAATTCCTGGCTTTCTCAGTCTGAGAACCAGGGTGTATCTATGGTTTTCCTAAAACAGCCTCTTAACTCTCTCATCCGTGAGTATGGGGATGGATTCTGAGGATGCTAGACCAGGAAAGGAGGAATGTAATTATAGGTAAGAGTGGTTGCTCTGAGTATTATTACCAGAGCCACTGGAATAAATGTGCCACAGACAGAAGTGATTGCCTTAGCATGGTTTGGTTGACGGGAACCAGAAAACATCCAAGGAGAACCTACTGTGTAGCCCAGAGAACTCTACTCAGTGCTTTGTGGTGACCTAAATGGGAAGGAAATACAGAAAAGAAGGGATATATATGTATATATATATGTATATATCTGTATATATACAGATATATATACAGATGTATATATCTGTATATATACAGATATATATACAGATGTATATATCTGTATATATATCTGTATATGTATGTATCTGTATATATATGTATATATATATGTATATATCTGATTCACTTTGCTATACAACAGAAACTAACACAACATTGAAAAGCAAGTATACTCTAATAAAAATTGATTAAAAAATAGAAGATGGAAATGGAAAAATAAAAGTTTCCAGTACTAAGTAAAGTTGGTATAATGTAGCACATTGGTAAATGTTTTCTGTAAAGAGACAGGCAAGTAAAACCTTTAGACTTTGCAAACCATACTGCCCTTGTTGCAATCATTCAACTCTACTGTGGCAGCTGTAGATGATATATAAATGAAGAGGCATTGGCTGTGTTCCAATAAAACTTTATTTACAAAAACAAATGGTGGCTTTCTTTACAAAAGCAGACCATAGTTTGAAGAGATATGTAGACCTAGGAACAGGAGTGTCGGAAGGGGTTTATCCTGTGAAAGCCCTGCACTAGTTAAACTAGGTAGATTCTATTTCCCAGGGTAGATTCAGTTTTCTTCAACTGAACCTTCGCCTGTACATCGTTTCTCTATTTTTCAGTGACTTTTGAAAACGGTCAAAATAACACAACTCCCTGGAAACGATTTGGGATTGGGGATGGGAAAGCAGATATGGATTCTCTATACCTGAGTTATTTTCTAAGCTGTGTTAGTGATTGGATTCCCAGAAGATCAGAATCCTCCTGGGGTCTACACTAGTTCTTAGACTGATTGAGCCAGACGAGGCAGAATCACCCTCATAGGACTGTGCCTGTTAGCTACCACTGTCCTTCAAATGCTTCCTACAAGGACCTGGCTGAACCATGTCATCTTAACACAGCAATTCCTAAGCGCTGAGTCAGGTGAGAGGGAAGTTAAACAATGATTCAGAAACCTGAGAAGCCTAGGCGTCTCTCATAAATCTAGAGACTCCAGACTTGAGGGTGAGGCTCAGAAGAAGATGAGAAAGTGGGTGAAGAGAAGACCAGTCAGAGAAAGACATCAGGAGAGGACCCTGTGTTCTACTTGATAAAACACTTGATATGTCAAGCGGTGTATGTGGTACAGAATAGACAGGGGGAAAGACTCTTATATGCCAACTTAGGATAGGTAGGCAAAATTCTGTAAAGTTAGAAGGGAAGAGGACTTAGGAATCCAGAAATCCCCACCATTACAGGGAACTCCCCCTCCTGTGCCTGTGGAAGACATAGATGATTATGGCATTCATTTCCAGTGAGCACTGATGTGGTCTCATATCCTCACAGCACTCCAGGCAGCCTCCTGCAATCTGTCAGGGTCAAAACTTAGTAATAATAACAATAATTATAGCTAATAGTTATAGAGCATCTGTTCCATCTCAGGCACTGGGCTACGTGTAGTTTACGCATTATCTCTTCTAATCCTCACAACCCTACAAAGTAGCTGCTGTTATTTTCCCTATTTTGCTCAAGGTGAATTCCATTTTTATGCATCCCACATTCAGTCCAAATGCCTTATCTTCCACAAGAGGAAATTGAAACCTAAGGTCACATTGTAGCAAGTTATAGAACTAATGAAAACCCAGATCTGTAAATAGCCAGTCCACTGTCTCACAATGATTCCTTGGTGGATACATGCATGCCTGGTATGTTAGCATACAGGCTAAGCTGGTATAATAAAGAAACCCAAGAACACAGTGGCTTAAACAAAAGTGTTTCATTTACCTCAACACATGGCCCAAGGGTCTGTCATTCAAGACTGATGGGGTATCTCTGCTCCATCAGATAATTCAGGGACCCAGAATCTTTCCATCTTTTTGGTCCACCATCTCCCGGGCATAGTCTTAGGAGGACTGAGGCTGGTTCAATTCCATATCTGCCTTCCAGTCTAGGAGAATACAGAAAAGTCCAGGGCATAAAGTTTCACAAGACACTTCTCCACAGCCACTAACCTGACGTTAACGTGTGACTTCCTACACCGCACCCCTCCCAGCCATAAGACAAGCTGAGAAACAGAGCGTCTTGCCAGGAGGCCATGGGTCCAGCTAAAACTCATGTGTTCTATTACTAGGAAAAAGAGTCAGACAGGTAGAGAGTAGCCCAAAATTGCAGCCTGTCTAATGAACTTGGTAGAAGTTGGAATGTTAGCTTTCGACTAGCTTTCTTTCCCAGTCGCTCAGTTATGTCCAACCCTTTGCAAACCCAGGGAGTGTAGCTCGCCAGACTCTTCTGTCCATGGGATTCACCAGGCAAGAATACTGGAGTGGGTTGCCATTCCCTTCTTTTCCAGAGTCTAAAGCTGCAGTGTCCGAGTTAGTAGCCATGGGGACATGCAACTGTTAAAATGAAAATTAAAGTTAACTAAAATGAACAGTTTAGTTCCTCACTCACAGTAACCACATTCCAAGTGCTCATTAGCCATGTGCAGGTAAAGAATACTTGCATCACTGCAGAAAGTCCTATTGCAGAGCACTGGTCTACAGACTGTGGATCTGAGTGTAAAATACCTTGAAGCCACTGGAGTTTTATTTAATGGAGAGCATTGTAAAACGAGATGGAACTTGTTGAGGGATGAGGCTTAAAGATTCTCCGCTGGGGACCTCCTGGTGGTTCAGAGGCTGGGACGCCATGGGGACTTGGAATTCTACATGCCGTGTGGCACAGCCAAAACATTAAAAGTAAAAATGCTCTGGATGAATTCTTGAGATTGGAGAAGCTGAGGCAAACTTGATATGTGGTCAGGCCAATGTTTTTAGCTGCTGTGTTCCAGGTACACCCACACCCTTCCCCACACCCCCAGCCCACCCCCACCCCAGCCCCAATCCCACACACTTTTTGAGCTCAGTCACTGTTGTCACAGATAATTCTGCAGGATACGGTGAAATGGAAACCTTGGCAGGAGTTTGTGGCTAACATCCTAGTCTTCCCAGGGGCAGCATATTAAGGCCTCTTGTAGACATCTGTTGTTTTCACCTGACCACCATCAACCCACCCTTCTCTTGGTAGCAGTAGTCCTATTTTCTTCTAGGGAATTTTGCTCCCCTTCTCAGTGAATGTGGGTATGATGGACTCCGGGCTTTGTCATGTAACCTAGGCCTGGCCAATCAGAGTCATGCTCATCAGCCCAAGGGTGGACACGTATCCCAAGAAGGAGCAAGGAGAGTCAGCCTTGGATTTCTGTGGGAACCAGGCACTCTCCTTACAATGGAGCTGCTAAACAGATAAAATATGGGCCTAGAGTGAGTCTGCCCATTTCTACCACCACACAAGGGGACCCTGAGAGTCATAAAAACAACAGGGAAAACTAGAGTCCAGAAAACAGGAGAAACAGAATCCCAGTGATTTGAGCCCAAGAATCTAGCTTATGAATGAAGGCAATCTACTCTTGGATTTTAAATTTTGCAAGCCAACAAACTTACATTTTTCTTTAATAACTTATTTATTTTTAATTTTTGATTGTGTTGGGTCTTCATTGCTGTGTGGACTTTCTCTAGTCGCGTTGAGTGGGGACTGCTCTTCCTGTGGAGTACGGGCTCCTCATTATGATGGCTTCTCATAATGGTGGCTTCTTGTTATGGCTGTTTCTCTTGTTGCAGAGCGCTGGCTCTGGGCACATCGGTTTCTGTAGCTGCGGCATGCCAGTTCAGTAGCTGAGACTCACAGGCTCTAGAGTTCAGTCTCAGTAGTTGTGGCATAGGGGCTTAGCTGCTCTGAGGCATGTGAAATCTTCCCGTACCTGGGATCAAACCTGTGTCCCCAGCATTGACAGGCAGATTTGTATCCACTGTACTACCAAGGAAGTCCTGCATTTTTGTTTAAAACTGTTTATGATGAGTTTCTCTTACTTGCAACCAAAAAAGTCCTAATAAATACTGGGTCATTTCCTCACTTTTCCTGGCTTAGCTCAGTCACGAATCACAGCACTGATTCTGGAGAAGAAAGAAATTCCACTGAATTAAGAAAGTCCTGATGCTCCTAAAGATGTCTTCAGCATCCCCTTCCCTCCCAAGCGTCTCCTTAGTGCTGCTCATACCTCTTTTCCCAAACTCTTGGGAAAGGCTACTCTTATATGACTCTTTTATTTTAACTCATTGCATCAGGATGTGTGTGTGTGTGTGTGTGTGTGTGCATGTGCGTGCACACACACACATGTGACAGTGATTCTCAAGCCTGAATGTTCATCAGAACAACCCAGAAGCCTTGGTAAACACGGATTTCTAGGCTCTACCCCTAGATTTTCTGATTCAGTAGGTCTAGGTGGGGCCTAAGTGTTTGAGTTTCTAACAAGTTCCCTGTGGTGCTGCTGCTGCTGTGCAGGGTCTATACGTTGTAAACTGTTGGCATATGAGGTCAGGGTAGAGCAGGGAGTAACACCTGCCATTTCTAGAACGTCTTACAATTGGTAAAGACCTTTGCAGTTTAATTGAGCCTCATGGTGATCAAGATAGATAGATAAGGCAACTATTATTTGCACACCTATTATTCCAACAAAGAAACTAAGGCTCAGAAGGATAAGCTGATTTACCAAGTTCACACAGCTGGGACTTGCAAAAGCTGAAACCATAACTCAGATCTCCTGACTGTAGTATTTATTGCATTATTTAACATGCCATCTTGCATGAAAGTGAAGTCAATACTGAAGAAGGGAGGAAAGCGGGGCGGGGGAGGGGTGGTAATAAAAGGGGGATCTGGGCAGACAGGACAGGAAAGGAGAGGGAAGGAGAGAAGAGGCTGCAACTGAAACCCTGGGGGTGTGAGGCTATCAAAACCATCATGCATTTGTCAGACCTGGATTTGTTCCTCTTATGTCACTTTGAGCCTTAAGAACATTTCTTAATCTCCTTGATCTCCAATTACAAAACAGACATGATGAAACCTACCTTGAAATTATTATTTTTATTATTTAATGAAATCAGGTATAATAGCATGGGGCCCTGTACACAGTCATGAAAGTGAAAGTGTTAGTTGCTCAGCTGTGTGTGACTCTTTGCAACCCAATGTAACCCCATGGATTATGTGGCCCACCAGGCTCCTCTGTCCATGGAATTCTCCAGGCAAGAATACTGGAGTGAGTTGCCATTCCCTTCTCCAGGGGATCTTCCTGACCTAGGGATCAAATCCAGGTCTCTTGCATTGCAGGCAGATTCTTCACCATCTGAGTCACCAGGCAAGGCAGTAGCTCTGCATAAATGTTAACCTTTGGAATTTTACTTAATCCTCATAATCCTCTGAGTTAGGTGTTGTATTAGTGAAGGGTAAGCTAGGTCACTCTAACAAATTAACTCTCTAGATGGCTTACAGAATAAAAAGTTTATCTTTTTTTCACATGACCGTTTAAGGTAAGTATTCTAAGATGATGGCCATGTCTGCTGCAGCCAGTCATTCAGGGACTCAGGCCAATGGCAGTCTAACTCCTTCAATACTTGGCTTCTGAGATCTCTGTTAACATCGCCATTCCAATCACTGGCCAATAGGAAGGGGAATCAGGGAGTAGATGAGGAATGGCCTGGTCTTCAGGTGTCACCCTAGAAGGCACACACATCTTCCCCTTTTATATTCTATTTCAGAGAACTAAGTCACACAGTCACATCTAATCTCAAAAGAGCTGTTAGGAATACTGTTTGGGTCTCTTATGTTCTTATACATCTTGCTGGGTGCGTCAAGACTTAAAGGCCCTTGCTGCTCTTTTTCCAGGTCATTTTTCAGGCCTTATTTTAATGCAGACAATAAAGTTAAGAAATGAAAAAGTATCTACCCATTCCACACACACAAACATACGCTGCTAGCGACAGTGATCATGCTTGCTCATTCCCTGCCATAAAAATGGTGGCTTTCCCAAGCTCAGTGTTCCTCAGTTGTCACACAAACCCACTGGGTGCATAACATCCATCCCGGTCAATCTCAACATCCCCATGAGACCCGGGGGCAAGAGAAACTGATGCAAATATGCTCATGAACTTGCCGTATCATGAGTAGTAAAATCCTTTGTCTCTGACCTAGGAGCCTCATGTCTTCTATCAGCATCAATTAAGCAGTATCAAGTTAATGTATTCGTTCATAAGAGAGTAAGATCAAATTCCACAGGAAGCAGTTGGTTAGCAAAACTACAGAAGAAAGGCAAAGGGGACTTTGGTGATAAGCTAGCAGTCTCTTCCACAGGTGATCTTATCCCCAGTAGGAAATAGAAACTCAAAGAGGTGAAGTAACTTGCCTAAGGTCTGGCAAGCAGTAGAGCTGGGATTTTAACACATGTCTGATAAATTCCTTCTGCTAAGAATGAGAAGACAGTCTTTTACTGCAGCCATGCAAATGCCTACAGAGGCCTGTTTGCTTGAAGCTAATAATAACCCTGCGACTGCTGCTGCTAAGTCACTTCAGTCAAGTCTGACTCTTTGTGACCCCATGGACCATAGCCCGCCAGACTTCTCTGTCCATGGGATTCTCTAGGCAAGAATACTGGAGTGGGTTGCCATGCCCTCCTCCAGTGGACCTTCCTGACCCAGGGATCAAACCTGTATCTCTTATGTCTCCTGCATTGGCAGGCAGGTTCTTACCACTAGCACCACTTGGAAGCCCTTGTGTCCACCTTAATCCTTCCCCTAACCCTTCCAAGGCTCTGACAGGGACCCTAGCAATGTGGTCACATGACATCGGATGCTGTACTAAGGAGGCCAGACTTTATCACACAGGTAGTAAGAAGATACAAAGTTCTTAAGCAGGAATACAACACTGTGACTGAAATACGGGAGATGAAATGGATGGAGGGAGACCTTGGAACAGGATACTGTTGTTATGGTGCCTGGCACCACAATAGGTACTCAAGGTGTGATGAATGAAAGCTCTGGTTAAAAGTGGTAATGGCATGATCCAGTAGAAGGACAGAATGTGTGGGCTTAGTGGCAGATTACCCATTCATGTGACATCCCATGCTTGAGAATGGTACACCACATTATATTCGAGATGGTAGTTACTTCTAGGGGCCAGGAATCAGCTGTGATTAGGGAAGAGATCAAAAGGGCCTCCACTTTATATTTTATACATTAAGATGGATGATGGGTAATTATTTGCCTTTTGTAAATCTGAAATAGTTTATAATTGTTGCTCAGTCATGTCCAACTCTTTGCAACCCCATAAACTGCAGCATGCCAGGCTTCCTGGTCCTTCACCATCTCTGGGAGTTTGCAGGTGGGGCTATTTTATAATAAAATTTGTAAAAGAGGGATTTTTCACTGGACCAGCCACAGGGTGGTCCCGTGGCTCCATGCTCCCAGTGTTGGAGGCCTGGGTTCAATCCCTGGTTGAGGAGCTAGATCCCACTTGCCACAACTGAAAAAGATCCCACTTGCTGCAATTAGGACCTTGTGCAGCCAAATTTTTTTAAAAATTGTGAAAGACATTTCAGAGGCAGAATAGAAAGTTTGAATGTTTTGGAACAACATATGTGTGCAATCCCTTCCAGAGATCTGTGCATATTCAGGAGATAATACATTAATATAAAGGAAAGAATGTTTAATGGAGGAATGTCTATTTTCAGCAACCTGTAGATGGGAAAGATATTTTAGGGCAAAGAAGAGTCTTTGTAGCCTGCCTGCAGTCACTAATGCATGACCCGCCCCGAGTGTTCTTCCCAATGGCATACAAGGCTGGACGTGGGGAGCCTCTAGTGGGTAAGACTGTGCCTACCCTCTGGAGGGGATCTTCTTGGCAGGCTGGCTGGTGTTTGCTCTGAGGCTCACCCGAGGATCATGTTAGCATCAGTCGTTTTGATAGTCACACCTCTCACCCCCAAATGCCTGAGTTCTCTCTGTGAATTTTTCTGAAAAAAAAAAAAAAAAAAATTTTTTTTAAAGTCAAGATGAACGTGCTAATCTTTCTCCTCTCTGTGCTTCACATCAAGCCATGGTGCCTAGCCTTGCATTATTCATGAAGCTTTACATTAATCAAATGCTTCAAAGTTTCATAAAATTTCTATTTTGGAGCACACACTCTCTGTAGAGTTGGCACTTAGTGGACAATGGGATCATATTTTGGAGACTCTCCAGCATTCTTAATTCCCATCTGCTTTATTTGCTGCAGCTGTTTTATTTCTTCCCCAGAGACTGAATCTCGGCATTCTGCAGCATGTAGACTATTTTCAAATAAATGCAAGTACCAGGGAGTGCTTTCTGGGTCGAATGAATGTAAACAATGTTGAAAAAATTACACTTGATTTATGTTCTCTGCCTAATGGTATCCTGTGATGTCCACGTGTATGGCATTTTGGGCGGAGTGGGCTTCCCAGGTGGTGCTACCTGGGAATCCACCTGCCAAAGCAGGAGACCTCGATCCCTGGGTCGGGAAGATTCCCTGGAGTAGGAAATGGCAACCCACTCCAATATTCTTGCCTGGAAAACTCCATGAACAGAGGAGCCTGACAGGCTACTGTCCATGGGGTCACAGAGTTGGACGTGACTGAGCCATTGCCGGAGAAGGTAGTGGCACCCCACTGCAGCACTCCTGCCTGGAACATCCCATGGACGGAGGAGCCTGGTAGGCTGCAGTCCATGGGTCGCTAAGAGTTGGACATGACTGAGTGACTTTACTTTCACCTTTCGCTTTCATGCATTGGGGAAGGAAATGGCAACCCACTCCAGTGTTCTTGCCTGGAGAATCCCAGGGACGGGGGAGCCTGGTGGGCTGCCGTCTATGGGGTCACACAGAGTCAGACACGACTGAAGTGACTTAGCAGCAGCAGCAGCAGAGCACTCATGCACTATTACTCCAGTACCCATTTTCTGTTTTTTCTTTAAAAATCAACCCCTAACTTGTAGTTTAGCCGAGTAAAATAAAGACCATTTTTTCGAGGCCCATAGCACTCCCCTGCGGTGGCTGTGTGCCCATGTTCTGCCAACTCAGTGCAACAGGAGTCTTGCCCATGATTTTCAGAGTTGGAGTGCCTCCACCCCATTTCCTCTCTGCCTTCCTACTCCCTGGAATGTTCTGTCACAGCTGGAACTTAGACTATAAGGCGGAATCAATGTACCGAGGATAGTAAAGCAAGACAGATGTCATTGAAAACCCTAACCTTCAGAATGGTTTACCCTCCCTGGACTTCCTAAAAGTGAGAAAGTGACCCTTGGGTGTTCTGGGGGAGGGTAGGGGCTGAGAGGTAGGGAAGAATTGTGATACCCAGGCTGAGCTAATCCTTACCAATTCACTCGTTAAAAAGACAAGGTCTTCTGAAAGCTTTGTAAGAAGCGCTTTAAATTAATATTTTACTTGTTTATATTGAAGGCCATAGCTGGAAAGGAATACATTAAGTTGCCATGTCCTAGAAGCATGAAGAACTTCCTGTGAGATATCAGACCAACTTCCTCCATGTCTCCTTTAGCTGATACCCACATCACTAGCATTAATGCACACAGTCACCCAGGGGTGTTACCTACCGTACTTGAAGGAAACAGGACCTGATCCAGCAAAGTAAGAATAATGATGCCTCCAACATGGAAAGTGGAAAGAAAGTGGAGTTGCTCAGTCGTGTCCGACTCTTTGCGACCCCATGGACTGTAGCCTACCAGGCTCCTCTGTCCATGGGATTTTCCAGGCAATAGTACTGGAGTGGGGTGCCATTGCCTTCTCCAGGAGATCTTCCCGACCCAGGGACTGAACCCAGGTCTCCTGCATTGTAGACAGACGCTTTACTGTCTGAGCCACCAGTGACTGAATTACAAATGATTGAATAATCCTGGATTACTGGTGCTTTTTCCTTTGGGCTTCCCTGGTGGCTCAGATGATAAAGAACCTGCCTGCAATACAAGAGACCTGGGTTTGATCCCTGGGTTGGGAAGATCCTCTGGAGAAGGGAATGGCAACCCACACCAGTATTATTACCTGGAGATTTCCGCAGACAGAGGAGCCTGGCAGACTACAGTCTACAGGGTCACAAGGAGCTGGACACGACTGAGCAAATAACACACACTTATGCTGGTGTTTTTCTTATTATAAAAGCACAAAAATGAAAATCAACGATAGTTCCACCATCAAGTTATCATTTTGATCTCAGATGATAAAGCGTCTGCCTGCAATTTGGGAGACCCAGGTTTGATCCCTGGTCAGGAAGATCCCCTGGAGTAGGAAATGGCAACCCACTCCAGTACTCTTGCCTGGAAAATTCCATGGACGGAGGAGCCTGGTAGGCTACAGTCCACGGGGCCGCAAAGAGTTGGACACGACTGAGCGACTTCACTTTCTTTCTTTATAGATGTTTATCTTTTCATAAATGCTGCTGTAAGATATATATTCTTCGTAGCTTCCCTTTACATCTTTTTATATAGTGGACATCTTCACAAGTCATTACGAATTCTTCTTTTAATAACATTTTTAATCACTTGTGCTCAAGAGTATCATATGCATTCTAATGTATAGTCTTAGATACATTTTCCCTCCTTCCTTTCTTCCCATTATAAATCACAATGGGATGAACATCCCTGTAAATAAATATTTGCACACATCCTGATTTTTTGCTAGGATAAATTCCTAGAGTTGAAATCCAGGAGGATATAGCCACAGTCTCTACTTCTCTACTACCCTCTTTTGAAGACCCATTTTGATGTCACTGTCTCATCTGGTTTCCAGAACAATAACCCATTGTCTGATTCATGTTAAATAATAAGAGAACATGAACATTTCTTGTTCTGAAATATTCATAGGTTTTTGTTTTCATCTTCTACCGTTGCAAGCAGTTAAAAACACAGCCTGGAGAAGTGGCATTTTTCTTTCAGAAAGTGAATTGGTAATTTATTCAAATGAGTCTGGGTAGTTGTTTTAAATTATTACCTTATACAAACCTCTAATGAAATGAAGTCAGTTTACATCTTGAAATAACCTTTAATATTTGTACAAATAAATACCTCCATTTGACGATAATGGAAATTGTCAGAAATGTTCATTTTCTCACAGTTTAGCTCACTCACAAAGGCTGTCAGACAGCCAACTGATGTGATGCAGAGCATCACTCGCCGTTTCAGCCGAAGACAGTGTTTCAAAGGTAAGGGAAAGGAGGTGCAGATGCTAGTGAAGCTTTATTATCAGAACATAGAATTAGGATTGTGACAAGAGACGATGGGGCCAATGACATATCGTTAGAGTGTTCAAGCTTGTGAAGTCTCTAGCTGAATCTCAGGCACCAAGATGTTGCAAAGGGTAGACTGATGAATTCCACAGGATGGAAACAGACCAGGTCTCAGGATTACTAGCTTAGAAAAAAGCAAAACCAAAAAATCCAGGAAGCAAAAATAAATACAGATCCAAGCCAATCCACGATTTATAAAATAAGCAGGGTGCAGGGTTGCAAGATATCTGAAGGATATTCATATCCAAAGGATGAAGTTACTGTGTTTGAATATGTTTGTTAAAATGCAGTAGTGAAGGCTGGCTCCAGTGGATCCAATACTGTCTTATCAGGGTTTTGTAATTGTTTTGTACGAGAGGAGGAAGGGAGGTGAAGAGGAGAGAGTAGAAAAGGAGAAGAGGGACCATCTTCATCCAAAATGAAGCCCAGAAATGTCAATCTTGATGAGATGTCTACTTCAGAATAGCCTCTAGCATTTATCTTTCATTCATTTGCTCATTCGACATGTATTTATTGTCTACTAAGTGCCGGGCTTCCCTGGTGGCTCAGACAGTAAAGAATCTGCGTGCAGTGTAACAGACCTGGGTTTTATCCCTGGGTTGGGAAGATTCCCTGGAAAAGGGAATGGCAACCCACTCCACTGTTCTTGCCTGGGAAATCCCATGGACAGAGGAGCCTGATGGGCTATGGTCCGTGGGGTCACAGTCTGACTTGACTGAGTGAGTAACACTTTCAGATTTTCTTTCAGGTGCCAGGCACTGCTCCACTCAGCAAAGCTGTTACAGTGATGAATAAGACATGCAAGGCCCCTGTTCCCACAATTTGCGTTCTTCTGCAGGTTAGAGAAATAACAAGCCAATAGGAAAAGATATCAGCTAGCACTGCATACTATGCTAAGAATTTTAAGAGAGTGAGCTGATGGAGGGCTTCGGAGGCTATTTCATCTATGGTATGAAGCAATTTTAAAACAAGCCCACACATTCGTTGACACCCCTCCCATTATGAGGGGGCTTCTAGGTCCCTTCCCCTTGTACCTTGGTGTCTTCTGTGATGGCCTGGAAGGATGAAAGGTACAGGAGGGGAACTCCACGCAGCTTCTGTTGGGTTTTCTCGGAACACTCGCCCTGGGCATCTTCGGCTGAATGTAAGAAGTCAAGCTTCCACGAGGCCACCACGTGGAGAGAATCCACAGAGGGACCACACAGAGAAGGAGCAGCCAGCAGTGCTGGCTCCTGGCTTGTTGAGTCTTTCAGCCCCGCACCAGAGGCAGAAGGAGAATGCTTTCAAGGTGCCCATTGGACACTGACCATCTGAGAGAACAGTGTGAGAACCACCAAGCCAAGCCCCCAGCCCCTCAGATCCTAAGCCAAATAAATGATTATATTACTGTTTTAAGCCACTCTTTGGGGGTGGTCTGTTATGCGGTCTAGAAGGCTCCTTTGGGGAGGTGACATTTGAGCTGAAGACCTGTGTTATGGAAGAGCCAGGGGAAGAAGAAGAATGTTTAGTACAAAGATTCTAAGGCAGAGATGGATTCAAGAACTCAAGGGAAGAAAGCCATTACGGACTTCCCTGGTGGTCCATTGGCTAAGCCTCTGTACTCGCATGCCGGAGGCCTGGGTTCGATCCCTGGTTCGGAAACTAGATCTGACATCCACAGCTAAGGATCCCACCTGCCAAAACTAAAACTCTGTGCAGCCAAATAAATAAATACTTAGAAAATAAAGATATAGGGAGTTTGGGATGGATATGTACGCACTGCTGTATTTAAAATGGATAACCAACAAGGACATACAGTATGTCCTTGGAAGGACATGGAACTCTGCTCAATGTTATGTGGCAGCCTGGATAGGAGGTAATTTGAGGGGAGAACGCACACATAAGTATGTTTGGCTGAGTCCCTTTACTGTTCACTGTTGATCTGAAACAATCACAACATTGTTAACTGGCTATACCCCAATACAAAATAAAGTTTTACAAAATAAAAAATATTAGCCACCATTAAGATTATTGACTGCCTTCTGGTGCCAGGTTCTTGCCTCAGAATTGAGCTGTATGAATACAGTTTTCTCACCTTAAAGGAACTTTGCAGGATGGTGCAGACTCACCCAAATAATGTAGAATGATGTGGAGTGTGGCTATAGTCACCTTCCAAGTTCAATGGAGACACTGGGATAGCCTGAACCCATTTCCTATCCTGTTCCAGTGGCATAGGCATGGTTGGTGTTAAAGAAACTTGCCCAAGCCTTATCTCATGCCACTGAAATTCAGGGGGAAAAGAAAGTGGATGTTCATTCAGGTTCTGCACTTTTCCCTAAAAACTAGAGGATTTAGCACCTTCTTGTTAAAAAATAAATAATTCCTTAGATTAAGGAGTTTGGGCGTTAAAAAGTTGAGAACAACACTATGTGGATAGATGTTTCAAAAGACTACAAACATGCCTGTGAATGTCTTTGAACTGTCAAATCACCTGGTTTTTGAAAGTCATTTTGCTATCTTTGCCTTCTATAACTAATCGTCTAACTTGTGGTTGATGTATAATAACACAATAGGCAAATATTGAAGGACATTGTCAGAAAGTCGAGAGAAGCAGTCTGAATCTATATTTTGTGGCAGTTAGAAATTCCCTCAAACTTGTAGACAAAGGAGTCTCTGATAAAGGTACATGGAAGACCTGCCCCAGTACAACCAGGGCCAAGTTGCAGAGATGGAAGATAGGAAATCATTCACTATTTTATTTAAACACCCAGAGAAAGTCAAGACAGGAGTAAAGAGCTATAGTAACACCCTCCTAGCAAACAGGAGAGAACACAGTGTGTCTCCGGAACCTCGGACTCCTTTGCATGTGCAAACTGCCGACTCCTTGTGCCGCCCCCAAATATCAAGGCTGTTTGGACGCAAGTGACATGAAAGGGAAAGTGTTTGTTGCTTAGTGGTGTCCGACGCTTTGTAACCCCAGGGATTCTTTAGCCTGCCAGGCTTCTCTGTCCATGGGATTCTCCAGTCAATAATACTGGAGTGAGTTGCCATTCCCTTCTCCGGGGGATCTTACTGACCCAGGGATTGAATCTGTGTCTCTCACATCGTGGGCAGATTCTTTACCGTCTGAGATACTGTGGTTTGGGATTGGCTTAAGCAAAGAAGTGAACGGCATTAGTTCACAGAGCCAACCTGTGAAAGAAGTAGAGTGGATCTGAGCTCGGGGAAGCCCAGATCCAGGACCTCCACTGCCCAGAGCATGAGCTGTCTTTGCTTTTTTGTTTCTCTCGAAACGCTGCCTTTACTCTCCAGACCAGATTCTCCAAATGACAGGACATGTGACCTTGGGCTCCTCCAGGCTAACATTCTGACAGCTTGCTACCAAGGATAAAAAGCTGTTTCTTCCCAGCTTATGTTTGAGAAAAATTCCTGCAAATTCACTCTCATAGGCCTCGAGTCACTTGGCCACTTCTTCTGGTGAATCACTACATCACTAGAAGGGTTTACACAGGTAAGAGATGTTGGGCAGATGAAGATCTTAGCATCATCTTCCCAAAGAAAAAGCATTAGGTGTTGTCTGAGATAGCCGATCTGGTATCTCCCTGGTACCTCTCTCCCCTGCCCTAGACGGAAGACTTAGGACTTACCGGCTAGTGACACAGGAAAGGCGCAGCGCTACCATTCAGCTCACTCCGGGTATGGCTTTCTCCTTGTAAAACACTTATATGTCAAGAACACAGATTTCACAGAAACATTGGCTTCTCAGATGAAAGAGATGCCTTAGCCCAACATCACTATTTTAGGATATAAGACATTCACACGTAAGAATTCAGAAATTTGGGGGAAGGTGTAGAGGAAACACACAGGAAGCAGCTGTCATGCTTAGTTGGTTCTGCTGAGAAAAATGAGTGGAGAGAATCATCATTAGGACCCTCGCTGGAGGTCATGTTGGGCTTCCCAGGTGGCTCAGTGGTAAAGAATCTCCCTGCCAATGCAGGAGACCTGGGTTCCATCCCTGGGTCAGGAAGATCCCATGGAGAAGGGCATGGCAACCCACTCCAGTATTCTTACCTGAAAAATCCCTCTGACAGAGGAGGACCCTGGTGGGCTACAGTCCATAGGGTCACAAAGAGTCAGACATGACTGGAGGATGAGCAAGCAACAACTGGAGGTCATGCTCTGCTGTTCCCCCCTCAGTGGTCCTTGAACTTTTTCAAGATTTTTTTTTCTCAGAATTGGGGTTGTGTTTAGAGACATCCCAATGTTAACAATGGGTTGAAGCAGCCTAATTATAGTATCTGCAGTGTTTTTGGTTCACTTGCTACCCCCCACCTCTTCCTGCCCCCTCAGCAGCAGCACCCACCACACGAATGCACATCCTCACATATGCATCTTTGAGCAGCCACAAGCTGTGTTAATGCAGATAAAGGAAGGTGGTAGGAAACATGTAGAAACCAGCAAGGCAGCAATGTTCAAATTGGAAAGACAGAAAACTACAGCTCAGAGGAAGAGAATAGATAAGGAAGAGCGAATAGAATACAGTAGAATAGAATAGAATAGTTACTGTGAAGGGGAAGAAAGAGCCTCCTTGAGCTGTGAGTTTTAGGCAGTCTTTGGGGAAGCTTAACAGTGAGGGCTTCCCAGGTGGTGCTAGTGGTAAAGAACCTGCCTGTTAATGCAGGAGATGCAAGAGACACAGGTTTGATCCCTGGGTCAGGAAGATCCCCTAGAGGAGGGCATGGCAACCTACTCCAGTATTCTTACCTGGAGAATCCCATGGACTGGGATGCCTGGTGGGCTATAGTCCATAGGGTCGCAAAGAGTAATCACACGCACTCAAGAGTGAGGGAAGGAAAAACTTTGGAGGGTTCTGCTGTATAGCTAAGAGATAGAATGAAAGAGGAAGGAAGTTAGAGAAAAGCAATCTCAAGACATTGTATTGTGTATTTTTAATGTAATCCCTCTCATTCCTAGATATATACTCAAGAGGATTGAGAACATATGTTCATATAAAATCTTGCACACAAATGTTCCTAGGAGTATTTATAACAGCTCAAATGTAGAAACAACCCAATGTTCATCAACTGATGAATGGATTAAGAGTGGTATGTCCATACAGTGGTATGCTACTCAGCCCTAAAAAGAAATGAAGAGCTGATACATGCTAAAGCATGGATGTACTTGAGAGCATTATGCTATATGAAACCATTATAAAAGAGTACATATTATATGGTTACACTTATATGAAATGTCCAGCATAGGCAAATCCTTAGAGACAGAAAGTAAATTTGTAGATTGCCTGGGATGAGGGATCCAACCAATCCATCCTAAAGGAAATCAGTCCTGAATATTCATTGGAAGGACTGATGTTGAAGCTGAAACTCCAATACTTTGGCCACCTGATGCAAAGAGCTGACTCATTTGAAAAGACGCTGATGATGGGAAAGACTGAAGGCAGGAGAAGGGGACAACAGAGGATGAGATGGTTGGATGAAATTGCCAACTCAATGCACATGAGTTTGAGTAAACTCCAGGAGTTAGTGATAGACAGGGAGGCTTGGTGTGCTGCAGTCCGTGGGGTCACAAAGAGTCAGACATGACTGAGTGACTGAACTGAACTGAACTGGAATGAGGGGAGCAGCAAGATTATTGCTAAGCGGTACAAAGTTTCTTTTTAGGGGGTGAAAATGTTCTAAAATGGATTATTGTGATGGTTGACTAATTCTGCGAATATACTAAAAGTGATCGGCTTTTAAGTGGGTGAACTGGTCTGTGAGTAATACCTCAATAAAGCTGTCACAACAATGACAACCACACACACACACACACCAGACTGACACGTGGGGGGAAAAGTTCAGAATCAGTGTAGCTGTCTAATTACAGCATGTTTGAGTGAGCAAATGATCTTGAAGTTGTAGGATCTGCACAGAAATGATTTATATGTGTGAAGCTTGGCTTGTAACTTGCAGTGGTTGTGGTTGCTGCTATAAAGCCACAATGTGATGACCCAAAGTGAGGTGCCTACTAAAACAACATAAAACAAACAAACAGAAAAACCAGTAGCTCCCATGTCCAGGAATGGGCTTCCCTTGCCTCTTTTTATATCTCCCATTCCATCATGGGTGATGTTTTACAATAACCAGTCATTTCATAAAATGTAGGGCAATGTTTTTTTAAAACCACCTGCCTCATTGCTGGTGGTGGTGATGATAGTGGGGAAGGATTTTGAGCTGTTTCCTCTGCCCAGATTCAAAGCAAATCATCTGGGGTACTTTTGGACTCCACCCGAGATAGAATCAGGTTTTTAGACCAAAATGTGAGGCTGCCACATAAAGCAATCATAGCAAGAATGAAATGAGTCTGTCTCTGTTGTTCACTTGCTGTGCTAACAAATGTAGTGTTCAGCATCCGAATGAAAATCTTGAATGTGTATTAGACATTGTTACTTCCTCCACCAACTTTCTGACTAAGTGATATTAATAATCAATAGATGGCTGCTGAAGCTGCTGCTGCTAAGTCATTTCAGTTGTATCTGACTCTGTGCCACCCCATAGACGGCAGCCCACCAGGCTCCCCGGTCCCTGGGATTCTCCAGGCAAGAACACTGGAGTGGGTTGCCATTTCCTTCTCCAATGCATGAAAGTGAAAAGGGAAAGTGAAGTCCCTCAGTCGTGTCTGACTCTTCCAGACCCCATGGACTGCAGCCTACCAGGCTCCCCCATCCATGGGATGTTCCAGGCAAGAGTACTGGAGTGGGTTGCCATTGCCTTCTCCTAATAGGGTACAAATGAGAGCTTTAATTGTATTAAGCACCAAAAAGAAGAAATAATTTATTTTCTCATTTTAAAAGGTCAGAATTTCTCCTTTAGATTTGTAGTCTCCTCACTTGTTAAGAGGAAAAGTGTTAGTGTTAATTGCTAAAGTGAAACATAAGCAAAACTTATAGTTGTATATATATGTATGATAGTAATCTGCTGCTTAAATGAGTTTACTATTTCTAGTCCCTGAAAAGAGGCACTGACTGGAGAGAATATCAGTTCAGTTGCTCAGTCACATCCGACTCTTTGCAACCCCACAGACTGCAGCACGCCAGGCCTCCCTGTCCATCACCAACTCTCGGAGTTTACCCAAACTCATGTCCATTGAGTCAGTAATGCCATACAACCTTCTCATCTTCTGCCGCCCCCTTCTCCTCCCACCCTCAATCTTTCCCAGCATCAGGGTTAGAATATAGATGTTGCCTAAATGTTGTGTGAACCTTGACAGGTTGCTTAAACTCTTGAGGTTTAGTTTCCTTAGCTCTCAAATAAAGATCATTATTTTTGAGCTGTGTATACACAAACACACACACATATAATTGTATAATTTTCCTATCCAAAGGCCCAGCTACCTATTCAGTTCAGCTCAGTTCAGTTCAGTTGCTTAGTCGCTCGCTCGTGTCCGACTCTTTGCAACCCCATGAATCGCAGCACGCCAGGCCTCCCTGTCCATCACCAGCTCCAGGAGTTCACTCAGATTCACGTCCATTGAGTCAGTGATGCCATCCAGCCATCTCATCCTCGGTCGCCCCCTTCTCCTTCTGCCCCCAATCCCTCCCAGCATCAGAGTCTTTTCCAATGAGTCAACTCTTCACATGAGGTGGCCAAAGTACTGGCCACCTTTAGCATCATTCCTTCCAAAGAAATCCCAGGGTTGATCCCCTTCAGAACGGACTGGTTAGATCTCCTTGCAGTCCAAGGGACTCTCAAGAGTCTTCTCCAACACCACAGTTCAAAAGCATCAATTCTTTGGTGCTCAGCCTTCTTCACAGTCGAACTCTCACATCCATACATGACTACTGGAAAAACCATAACCTTGACTAGATGGACCTTAGTCGGCAAAGTAATGTCTCTGCTTTTTTTTTTTTTTTTTTGTCTCTGCTTTTGAATATGCTATCTAGGTTGGTCATAACTTTTCTTCTAAGGAGTAAGCGTCTTTTAATTTCATGGCTGCAATCACCATCTGCAGCGATTTTGGAGCCCCCCCCCCCAAATAAAGTCTGACACTGTTTTCACTGTTTCCCCATCTACTTCCCATGAAGTGATGGGACCAGATACCAAGAGCTTCGTTTTCTGAATGTTGAGCTTTAAGCCAACTTTTTCACTCTCCTCTTTCACTTTCATTAAGAGGCTTTTTAGTTCCTCTTCACTTTCTGCCATAATGGTGGTGTCATCTGCATATCTGAGGTTATTGATATTTCTCCTGGCAATCTTGATTCCAGCTTGTGCTTCTTCCAGTCCAGCGTTTCTCATGATGTACTCTGCATATAAGTTAAATAAGCAGGGTAACAATACACAGCCTTGACGTACTCCTTTTCCAATTTGGAACCAGTCTGTTGTTCCATGTCCAGTTCTAACTGTTGCTTCCTGACCTGCATACAGATTTCTCAAGAGGCAGGTCAGGTGGTCTGGTATTCCCATCTCTCTCAGAATTTTCCAGTTTATTGTGATCCACACAGTCAAAGGCTTTGGCATAGTCAATAAAGCAGAAATTATATTTTACATGGGGAAACATTCAGACAAAAAGATGATCTCTTCCAGAAATTTGAACTAAGAGAGGTGGATGTTGGTAGTTGGTGGTACAAAGCAGAGCTGAGGATTTTCCCAATGGCTCAGTGGTAAAGAATCCACCTGCAATGAAGGAGATACAGGAGACGTGGAAAAATCCCATGGACAGAGAAGCCTGGTGGGCTACAGTCCAAAGGGTTGCAAAGAGAAGAACACGACTGAGCTACTAAGCCTGAAGCAGAGCTGAGGAGCTGTGATGGCTGCCATGTTGGACCATGTGTCACACGAGGAAGAAGGGGAATCGGAGAGAGGAGTAGGAGCAGAAACCCATAGAGAAATGGAGACCTGCTGGCTGCTAGCGGGAAGACAGCTCTGGTCTCAGCTTTCCCATCCTACTTCATTTGAAGCCTACTTGTACTCTGATTGCTGTCCTTGGATTCCTTGAGGCTTCTAAATGTGTATGCTGAACTTCACTGTTACTCACTTTGATCAAGTTTGAGTATGTTCTGATTCTTGCAAAAAAAAAAAAGTATATGGTAGGGGAAAGTATGGTGTAGCCTTGCTTAAAGCACTTTTGTTGCTACCTTATAAAATTAGATTAAGGATCAAATGATTTCCTTTGATTGAATGTGACTGGGAACCATGCCTTTGAATTATAGATGATACTATTAATAAAATGTCTGCTTAATTGAACTGAAATTGGTAAAATGTATGAAGATACTTTGAAAACTGCAAAGCATAGTGCTGATGGAGAACATAAAGGATTATTAATAATCTGATTAGATTTTATGAAATCCTCATTAGTCAGCTTTGTGTATCTGCCACAATGAATCAAGCCAAGAGAAACAGCTCAAATATATAGAAATGGGATGAAATTTTACTACTTCATCAGAGCAATTTTAACTTTAACCCCCTTCTAAAGTAAAAGTAGAATTTAAGGGAGCTTTCAGCTGATGAACAAGACGTTCAGGTCCCTTCGGGCAGAAAGCACGTTTGGTTCATAAACTTTCTAGTGTGGAGCTGTCAGAAATCAAGGGAAATAAAACAGATTTAGACAAATTCCTGGTGCCTCTGCTGGGGATGAAGTACAAGAGGGAGTGAAGGGTTGAGTTTACCTGCTTCACAAATCTCCATTTAGTGCACATGAGCATTAAGACAATAACTAAAGACCCTGTTCTTGAGGAAGTGTTCTGAAAATGCTCAATTGTCCAGATTACCCGGGTTGGTCAACTTCACCCTCCTTACTCACTTTGCTTGTGTAACCCTCAGGCTACGTATTTAGAACATGGAGAAAAAGAGAAGGCGCAATGACCGAAGATGAAGGAAAACGTGGACTCTTCTCTGCATTGCGTGGCTCCCTACACTATGCAAACTTCTGGTTCTCATTTTGCAGCAGCAGCAGCAGAAGTCCTAGCTGCTAAGATGCTATGAGGAGCACGTCCACTTTCAGATCAGTGCCTACCAGCTGACCGATCCCCAGGGCTCCTTGAGGCTCACGCTAGTTCTTGCTGTCCTCAGTCCTGTCAAGCCCAACCTCCCAACCACCACCACATTTTATGAGGCAAAGACATGCATTGGCTAGGATGGACGGGAGGGACCACATTTCAAATGTCTGCAAACAACCTCTCCCTGTTTCTGATACAACCTTCTGGGTTTTAATTACTCCCCGAGAGTGAGTGCCATCCCAGGGTCCTTCGGTGACATTTTCCAGTATCCTGTCGGCTCCACTTATGAGAAACAAATGGGCTGGCTGGCCTCCCTCTAGATTGAGTTTTTCATGAAGTCATTACTTCTGTCACGGGGAGTATTTTCAAATTGAAAAATCTGAAACAATAAATGATGGTGAAGCAGTTAATAACTGTTAAGAAATCACATTTGGAAAATTGCATTTAAGCAATAACCTTTCTCCCTGTAATTAAATGACAGAAAGGTCCTGGTTTTAATTAAGTCAGCAATTTATAGTTATGAAGCTATACTTCACTATGCAGATTAGCAAATGGTAGGTCACAGAACACCCTGAGTGCATTTTGAGTGGGCCTGATATGGTAATTACTCCACTGTTCAGTGGTGACCACATTGAACCGTATCTCTAGATGAAACAATTTTCTTTTCCTTGCTCCATGATGTATAACTAGGATGACTAAATGGACCACGAGCACTGCCTTGTGCATCTTTAAATTAAAATGGATTTTAAATGAGGGGGGCAGGAGCAGAGGGAGCGTGTTTGAAGAACGGCCCTGGCAGCGAATGGCCCCGCTCCTTGATGCCCAAGAGCCAAGAATATATCATTGTTTTACAGGGCTTTCTATCTTGTGCCTGAGTGTTTGCTGCAGATTTATGAGCAAGTAAAATGCTAATGTTAGTGTATTTATAAACATATGATGGGGGTTTCATCTATAATTTATTTGCTGGCCCTACCTCTCTGCCTCCTTGGCAAGGAAAATGAAATGCTATGTTGGACAGCCCCAAGGGGTCATTAATACGGCTTTCACATTTTATTTAACTAACCCCCAGCTCATATTACACATTGATGATCACATTGTGAGATGGGTTTTGAAATGCTTCTTGTGTCTTGTCTCCTGTCTGCCCCAACCTCAACTATGCAGAGTTCCCGCAGTTACCAAAGTCTTCAAATAGCCTAGTGGCAACCTGCTAGTGAACCGTCGTGTGTGTGAGTGCACGCGTGTGTGTCAGGGGCCTTAGAGGGAAAGGAAGGCACAGCCGAAAATCATGTCTGTTTTCATTTATCTTCAAGTTTGATGAACATCTGAACTCTAAGAAAAGACTTCAGGTGTTTTCTTTCTTCCTCAAACCCCATCTTTCCCTGCATCTCTTTATTAAAACACATCTCCACCCAAACACATGGAGAATGTAGGCTGCAGAGAAAGAAATTAGAACATCAAAATGAGCATCAAAAGGCAAGAACATGCCACATGGCAGAGAGGACTGAGGACAGAACGTTTATGTGGTGGCAGTATTTCTCCCGGGTGGAAACACAGGCTGCTCTGTTTATCAACACTCTCTTTATGCCCTCTGTTCCCCACACTGCACACACAAGTAAAGAGGTGAAATGAATCAGAATTGATTCAAGCTGACCGGTAAATCACTGAAAGCATCACAACTTGTAGCGATTCACTAATAGTGAATCCCTGTTCCAAAGAATCAGAAACAAACCAAGATTCTTCTAAGAGTTTTGTATTTAAAAACAGTGATTCTTCTTTTAGAGGGGGAAAAAAAAATACAAATGCACTTCCCACTCATCCTCTCTTGGGGTTTATGGAACTCTAGAGATGACATCAAAATTGCTGCATTCCCAGAAAAATTATATTATATTTAAAAGGAAAAAATATCACCATAGCATTTTAAAGAATCATAATATGCATGCTGAATTCAAATGTCAGCTACATGGATATTCCCACATCATCCAGACTGCCAGGGACATGCTGGCCGCTGAGATTTTTTTGTCTCGAAGACTTGTTCAACTTCTGGAGGGGAAACACAGAGCAGGGGACGGTTCTTGGGGGTGACTCGGGTTTTCCAGTTACCTCTGATCTGAATTCCTGATTTTACTGAATTCTACAGCCCCTCTCTGTTTTGCTTTTCATGTAAACCACCTCTTTTCTGCTCTGGGTCACCCCATTAGGCATCATCTCAATTTCTTCCCCAGGGTGCTCTGGCTCAAGGTTTAAGAGGAAGCCAGTGCTTTCTGAAGGTTTGAGGCAATGGAGGGAATGACCTCACTTTCTGAAAATAGCTTGTTGTTGTTTAGTTATTTAGTTGTGTCCAATTCTTTGCAGGCCCATGGGCTGCAGCATGCCAGGCTTCCCTGTCCTTCACCATCTCCCAGAGTGTGCTCAAACGTATGTCCATTGAGTCAGGGATGCCATCCAACCATCTTCTCCTCTGTCACCACTTCCTCGCCTGCCCTTAATCTTTCCAAGCATCAGGGTCTTTTCCAATGGGTAGGCTCTTTGCGTCAGGTGGCCATAGTACTGGAGCTTCAGAATCGACCTTTGGACAATGTTCTTAAAAAGTCCTTTGCATGTTCCTGCTATGGCGAAGTTCTAGAAAGAGAACCCATTTGTGTTGCTACGTTGATGTCCATCTCCCTTCCCAACTTGCTTCTCTTTCCCAAATTCCTCTCTCACTTAGACCACACTGTGGGGTTCTCTCTTTGCCCTCCTTCCCAGTGCATTCCAGCCCTGCCCAGAGGACCTCATCCTTGAGATCTAACCTCTCTTTCTGAGAGGAATCCTGCTCTCATCTTTGAAATGACCAGGTAGTTTCCTGCCAACCACAAAGAAACAATGAAACCCTCACTGCGGGAGCAGCACATCTGTGAGGACAGTGCTGGGCATCCCGAGGAGAGGCAGTGGGGCCCAGACTCTGTCCAGCTGATAACACTTCTGAGACCCTCAGTGTCATTAGCTGTCTTCTTTGGAAGATGCTTTTCTGCAATTGTTGTCTCTCCTCTACCCCAGATCCAAGAAGCGTGTTGCCTTCTGAGCTTATACATGTTTCCTTGAAACTTCAGCCTGTGTCAAAGCCCCAATACATGCGTCAAAATGATGTCTGGTCCCTGGCACCAGCTTAGGGTGCAATTTGGCAAGAATCTCCAGGCCCAACAGGAAGAAAGTGCTGGCCAGCGTTTCCTTCAGATTAACCCATGTGAGTGGGCCAGATCCCAAGCCTGAGTCCCCGCTGGCTGGGAGCAGAGCAGAGAAGGGACACGGAGCAGGAGGAAAGGAGTCATCCTTGCTTTTGGAGACTTGGTTTCAGAAATGGGTCCCCTTTATTTGCAAAATCAAGGAAAACTGCACATGTCCAATCTGACTGGAGATACATTTATTTGGGAGAATGTGAGAGAAAGATTTTTTTCAATTTCTCGTAGCAATCGTTTCTTGGAAATTGTCCCACTGTTGGGTCACCTTATATAGATAAGTGACATCTGTGGCTGAATTTCTGAGTTAATAGAGACATATATGAGGGACTCCTCTTCTTCCTCCTTGTAGATTTAATACGTCTTCAACCAGAATTAGCATAGAGATTTCATATCAACCAGTGACTGTGGCAGGAAGAGCTACCCCATGGAGCTACTTCTCATTGATTGAGCACCTGCCATTTGCTATGTGTTGTGCCCTGGGCTGGGCAATCGGGGTATGCGAGTGGAGAAGACCAATGCACGCTGGGGTCCCAGCAGGAGTGGGGTCAAGGAGGAAGCAGAAGGGCAGCAGACACAGAAACAGATCATGATAACATTCTATCAAAGAGTGTGAGAGTGAGGCTTGGAGTCATACCATCTGAGATCAAACTCCACCTCCAGTACTTATTGGCTGTATGATCTTGGTCAAGTCACTTAACCAAGTGCTTTGTTTCATCTTCCTCATCATTAAAGTGAGGATAATCATAGTATCTACCCCATAAGGTCATGAGAAAGACTGAATGAAATGAAATATATAAAATTCATTGTGCACAATAAGTACTCAGATATTAGATATTATAACAGAATATGAGCTATAGAACGAGGAGATGCGCAAGACGCTGTGTAAGTGCACAGAGGAAGGGCAGATCTCTAACTCAGCCTGCAGGAATCGGAGAAGGCTTTTTATTTGTTATTTATTTATTTTTAATTAATTTTAATTGGAGTATAGTTGCTTTATGATGTTATGTTAGTTTCTACTGTACAGCAAAATGAATCAGCTATACCTATACATATACCCCTCTCTTTTGGATATCCTTCCCATTTAGATCACCACAGAGCATTGAGTAGACTTCTCTGAGCTACCCAGTCAGTTCTCATTAGTTACCCATTTTATACAGAGTGTCAGTAGTGTATATATGTCAATCCTAATCTCCTAATTCATCCCAGCCTCCTTTCCCTCCTTGGTGTCCATACGTTTATTTTCTATGCCTGTGTTTCTATTTCTGTTTTGCAAATAAGATCATCTATACCATTTCTAGATTCCACATATATGCATTTAAGAAAAGCTTTTTTAGACATCATTATTTAACTTTAAAATTTGATGGCTGTTCAAGGGTGCATTCAGTTAAGGGGTAGTGGGCTAAATATTCATGGAACAAGTGGGAAAACTTGAATTTTACCCTAAGATTCTAATTCTGAGCAATCAATCAACAAATTTTATTTCACTTATTTCTTATTGAAAATTACTGGAGTTAAGGCTAATGTTTTGGGGAAGGGAAAGCAATGTTTTCGGTTTGATTGCTATAAAGAAACCCTCATCAGTGCTTCTTCTTTCATTATATCCCAACAAGTGGTCGTTAAAGCCTCCTCTAATGCTGAATTCTCTGGGTGCATAGGGTGAATAAATTCTGAGACATCAAGGACACAAAGTATGTCTCTTGCTCCTAGAAAGGCAGTATGAGATATTTTCCTATCCTGTGCACCAGTATAGGAATTCTCCCCAAAGGATTGCCTAGGCAAACAGAAGTTTAACTTCCCCATCATCTTTAATACTCCAGTGAATTATTATCAAGTGGAAATGCATGTAATTAAGGTGGGCGGAAGGCGGGACTTGAATTATGATAAAACTCATGCCCGCTGATGTGTTTGATGACAGAGGAGAAAATCATAAAGGGAAAGATGATGAATTTCTGTCTTTTCTCTGGGAATAACTGACTTAGAATCAATGTAATGAAAAATTGTCAAGTGAACACTGAATGGCACGAGGAAAGGATAAGTTTCTGATGGAAATACGCTAGCTCACAGCCCAGCCACACTTTTGATTTTGATCTCTGGGAGGAAAATACCACCAAAAATGTATTATTTGGAGAACAACTATGATCATGTCACTTTTCTTTTTTTACTAAAGCTTCCAGTGACTTTTCCTCATCTCCTACAGAATAAAGTTCAAAGTCCTGAGCACAGTATTCCAGGACTGTTATGACTAACCAAAGTCTCCCTCTTCAAACTAATATCCTACTCTGCCTAGTGGTCACATATGGACATGTGTGTGCGTGTTTGCACAAACACATGAATGCATGCATCCTAGTACATTCTAGACCATGTACATTACTTCCTTTTCCTTAAATATGATGTATTCAGGTACTTTACTCATCTCATTCTGCCCTGCCACCAATCTCCAATGATCAGATTCCAACCCCGCCCAAGGTCCAGTTTAAATATCTTTTCTTCCATCAAGTCTTTTCCCAGAGCTAGAATTAATCTCTCTGCTCTCACTGTTGCCATGAATTTTCTGTAGATGGTAATTAATAGTGCTTGTGTTATTTAATAATACCTCATATTACTATTACTATCATTATTGATGTTTTTCCTCTTTTTATCTTATCTTATTCATGTTCACAGCTTTCTCAGTGTCTGGTATAGTGCATTGCATGATATTGGCTTTAAAAACAGGAAGCTCAGAACTACATTTTGGGCTCTATTATAGTAGCTCTTTGTTTAGATTTTCTTCACTTCCTGACTTGGATCTTATCCTTGAACTCTTCTTTAATTGTTCTAGTGTTTAAGACCTTCTATTATAAGCTCCCCAAATCCATTTGGAAGTAGACTGGTAGAAAAATAATAGATATAAAATTTGAACTGGAATCAGTAATGTTTGATGAAGTTAAATGCAGACTTGAGTTATCAGACATTAGTGTTGTCCAGGGGACTGACTAGGGAGGTAAAAAATGAAAAACCAATCAGATAAAGAAAATAATAACATCTACAATGAGATTTTCAGCCCTTCAGGATTACTTTACATTTGCTCTTCCCAGAATTGTGAGAAGTTGTATGAGATACGAATCTTCATTTAATCCGTTTGGCATGGATTGAGGCAGATTGAGGCTCAGAGAGGTTAACTGTCTTGCTCAAGGTCACACAGTCAATTAGAAACTGTGTTAGGTATAGCTCTTTGAAGATCTTTTTTCAAGTCTCTTGATGTGAGTAGCAGGCACAAAGGGTGAAGTCCGGCCAGTGAAAATCCTTCAGAAGGCCTGGTGTGCTCCGAACTGGGCTCTGGATGGGAGTTGCTGTTCACTGTTAACACTGTTAAGATTTCTGGCCTCCTCCATTTTTTTCCCCACCTGAATTCCAGCCTGTGTTGGAGAAGAGTTTTCTCCTTGGCTTGCTTCAAAGAGCAGTTATCATTGAGGGTAAGTCAGTTAGGAAACTTTCAACTGTAGGTAACTGAAAATGCAACTCAAGTGGTCAGAAAGATATAGTTGTTGATTGACTCCCAAACTTGAAGTCTAGGAGTCAGGCGGGCTTCAAGGTGTATTTCGTTTAGTAGCCTCTACTTTCTGTTACTCTCTTCACTGCACTGTCTTCCCTGTGTTGGCTTCATCCTCAGTTCAGTAGCAAGATTGTAGCAATTTTTCTGGGCCTCAAAACAGGAAAGAAAATCACTTTCGGGGGGCTCTCCTAGGACAGGAAAACTCCCAGAAACCCCCAGTAAACTTTTTGCACCCTACTGACCCCAATGAATCGTTGGATCATTGCTGAACCAATTCCTTGCAAGAGGATGGAATTATCCTCAGCTAATCAGGCCCACCTGGGGTTGGAGTCAGTTTCTTCAGAATAAGCGGGGGAGGCGATCGTGGGAGGTGGGGGATGAGTAGGGGATGGGGAGAAAAATGATCTGATTAAAATATGAGTATTGAGGTTAGTACTCTCTTCCTTGCAAACATATCAAATCTTTGCCACTCTCTCATTGGGCTATGCCTTTTTCTATCTACAGCCCCTTTTAGTCGATTTATTTTCTTTCTGTCCTTCTGTCCCTTCCTCCCACTCTTCCTTCCTTCTTTTCATTCATTCATCAAATATCCTTTGCCTAAGGCCCTGGGCTGGACACTGGAGGCACCTAGATGGTCCAGTGAAGACACCACTGTTCTTCACATGGGCAGCTCCCTCCTGTCACTCGGGGTCGGTGTCCAGCATCTCCAGTGAGTTGCCTCCTGAGGTGTCCCATGGAGGGTATCAGAAATAGGAGGACACGAACAGTCCTGAGAGTTATGATGCTAATCAGGAAGTTTGTTTCATTTAAAAGAGAGAGCAGCGAGGCAAGGAAGACTGATTTTTGTCCACCCAGAACCGAAATACCACATTAAACTGCCTCCTAGCTCGGAGAGCTTTGTCCATTAAATTTAATTAAGCTTTCTTTAGAATCACATGTCTCGGGAAATCTACTACACCCAGGGGACAAAGCATTTGCTTTTGCCAGCCTTTGCCTTGCTCTTCGTGTTATTCTTCCTGACCAGAAAGCCCCCGTGCCTCTATTGTGTAGCAGTGATCATATTTAGTGGCCAAATTCTAGGCATGTGAATTGCAGAAATTCTTGCACAACCTACCCACAGTTTCTGGCTTCATCAGCCTCTTCAGTGAGAGCCTCGAGGTCCAGAAGCTTGATTTTCACTCTTAAACTGGAATGCCTTTAACAGAGATTTGCACTGTTTCAAAGACAGTGTCCCTGGGTCTCTGAGATTCTTGTATCTTTCCAGCAGATCAGACACTCTGGAAGCCGAGACTCCCTCATAGGGACCAGCTGGGAGAGGCATGTGCGCCAGCCAGCCTCCAAGTGGGTGTGAATTCCTCAGTTCCCAAAAGGAGCAATTCTGTCTGCTGAGCTGTCCGTGCCAATGCTTACCCTGGCAACTTTCTTGGAAGTGAAGCCTGGCGTGCTGCAGGGGAAATATTTCCATGTTTCCCGTCCTTCTGCACTTGGAGGGATATGCCACTCAGAGCTGCTGTGTTAAAGCTGCTACTGAAAGCAGCCGTCAACACCCAAAGTGACAGTGTAACACGTGCTGGTACACTCACCCCTCTCTCTTATCCTCCAAATCCTGATGCAGAAAGTTGAGGGGGGGCGGTGAGGGCTCCAGCTTTCAGCCTCCACTTTCCCTGGGGTGTTCCTAGAATGTTAGTTTGTGTTGCAGGGGCTGGGGGGTGGGGAGGAGGCTCCCTGGTCAAATGGCCCGAGACATAATGGATTAAACAGAAATAAAAAGGTTTATGGCAGGACTTACAGAACCTTTAATGTGCTAAAGGGTTAATGGGTGTGAGAGAAGAGAAATTAGGGTATTGGTGTTTGCCAAAGTAATTTTACCACAGAATTTTTTTTTCTTGGAATTTTACCAGGGAGTGGTATTAAAAGGAACATCCTTTTTTAAAAAGTTAAAATTCATTTTTTTTCTAGATATATGGACCATTTAAAAAATCTTTATTGAATTTGCTGCAACACTGTCCCAGTTTTATGTTTTGGTGTTTTGACTGTGAGGCATATGGATCTTAGCTCCCCAACCAGGGATCAAACCCACAATCCTTGCATTGAGGGTGAAGTCCCGACCTCTGGACTACCCAGGGAAGTCAGTCCTGGAACATAATTTTTGGAACATAATCAAGGAAATCGTCCTTGATTCTTCCTTGTTCTTCTTTCTACAAGCAAAACACTCAATCTTCCTTGTTTCTTGGTTGTTTAGAAGCAGAGGTCCTGGGTATGTCTAGTGAACCCGGGTGGGCTCTGCTAAAGATTTCTGTGCAAGAGAAATGAGTGGCCTCCAGGAGGGAAGAAGGAATATGCATCTTAGGGAACAAAAAATGCACAGGACAAGCTTGACCCTGTGGCAGAGCCTGAGTCAGCAGAAGGAAGGTGCAAAATAGAGCCGGGAGGGATCTCTATCTGGCTTTGTCTTCTGTACACCACTGAACACAAGCCTTAGAACCAAGGAGGACAGCAGGGCTGGAAGTAAGCACTCTGGGGGGCACTGCTCAAGCAGTACTGCTATGGGCCTCTCCCAGAATTTAACGCACAGGAAGGAAGGGGGCTTTCTCTCCTATTTTGCAGCAGGACCCTGTTTGACTCTGGTCTGTGCCTCCTCTGGGCTGGAGGAAGCCATATCCAGTGGAAGGATTTGGGGGGACCAGGAGAAAGTGGCAGATGACATGTGGTGACTGACAAGGGAGCTGATCTATTTGCTTGTACACATGTGTGACGCTTCTGGGGGTCTCAGGGATCCTATTGGCACAATACTGCAGCAGTAAATGGGGACAAAAGATATTTGTACATTATTTACAAGGACATTCGATTTGTGCTACTAGGCGGGTGAGGCTTGACGAATCATTAGTTAGGATATTCATCTTTCAGCCTTAATAGAGACCTAAGTAACAGTGTCATTTAAAAATAGAAAGTATTGCGTGAGCTAACTTGTTTCAATAGTGTCCGACCTTTTGTGATCCTGTGGACTGTAGCCTACCACATGAGATTCTTTAGGCAAGAATGCTGGAGTGGATTGCTATGCCCTCCTCCAGGGGATATTCCTGACCCAGGGATTGATCCCGCATCTCTTACAGTCTCCTGCATTGGCAGCTGTGTTCTTTACCACTAGCACCACCTGGGAATTCCAGAAAGTATTCATATTTTGGAAATTTTTGTCTCCTGCAGAATTGCAAACCAATTGTTGGTTCAGGAGGTGGCTCTGCTCTCAAGGTGTCCCAGGGGCCCAGGTCTCTTCTCCCTGGTTGCTTCCCAACCCCACAGGGTCTCTCCCTGTGTCAGGGGATCAAAGCCATATCAGTACCACCTCTCCATCCCATCAACAGGGCAGAGAAAGAAGTGGAAGATAAACAATTTCCTTTTAAAAAATTAATTTTGAAAAATTTCAAACATACATAAAGCAGAAAAACTTAACTGTATATTGTTCAGTCACTCAGTCATGTCCGACTCTTTGACCCCAAGGACTGCAGCATGCCAGGCTCCCCTGTCCTTCACTATCTCCTGGAGCTTGCTCAAACTCATGTCCATTGAGTCGGTGATGCCATCCAGCATCCTCATCCTCTGTCGTCCCCTTCTCCTCCTGCCTTCAGTCTTTCCCAGCATCAGAGTCTTTTCCAAAGAGTCGGCTCTTCACATCAGGTGGCCAAAGTATTGGAGTGTTATCATCAGCATCAGTCCTTCCAATGAATATTTAGGACTGATTTCCTTTAAGATTGACTGGTTTGATCAACTTAGAGTCCAAGGGACTCTCAAGAGTTTCCAACACCACAGTTGCAAAGCATCAGTTCTTCAGTCCTTAGCCTTCTTTAGGGTCCAAATCTCACATCCATACATGACTACTGGAAAAACCATAGCTTTGACTAGATGGGCCTTTGTTGGCAAATTAATGTTTCTGCTTTTTAACAGGAGAGTTAAAAAGTTGAAGAGTTCTCTAGTGTTTCCCATTCTACTGTTTTTCTCTATCTCTTTGCATTGATCACTTAGAAAGGCTTTCTTATCTCTCCTTGCTATTCTTCGGAACTCTGCATTGGGATGGATATATCTTTCCTTTTCTCCTTTGCCTTTTGCTTCACTTCTTTTCTCAGCTATTTGCAAGGCCTCCTCAAATAACCATTTTGCCTTTTTGCATCTACTTCACTCAAATTGAACAATTATGAAGACTTTAACAGCATCCTTGTAAAGATTGATCTGAAAGTTGTACATATCACTTCTCCTTACATCCCACTGGGAAGAATTTTGTCACATGGCTACACTGACCTGCAGAAAATCTGGAGATGAGAATTCTGCCTGGATCCATGCATACTGCCAAATAAAAGAAAGGGAGATACCTTATGGCTGATAACTCTATCAAGTGCTACAAAGACAAAATTGACTTATGTGCGCACCCTGAAGCAAGATTTCAGGATTAGAATTCTTTTCCATCAACAGGCCCAGGGTAGGAGGTTGTGTAACTCGGGACCTCAATTTAGGCTCAGCTATATCAAGGCTATGGTTTTTCCAGTAGTCATGTATGGATGTGAGAGTTGGACTGTGAAGAAGGCTGAGCGCTGAAGAATTGATGCTTTTGAACTATGATGTTGGAGAAGACTCTTGAGAGTCCCTTGGACTGCAAGGAGATCCAACCAGTCCATTCTGAAGGAGATCAGCCCTGGGATTTCTTTGGAAGGAATGATGCTAAAGCTGAAGCTCCAGTACTTTGGCCACCTCATGCGAAGAGTTGACTCATTGGAAAAGACTTTGATGCTGGGAGGGGTTGGGGGCAGGAGGAGAAGGGGACGACAGAGGATGAGATGGTTGGATGGCATCACTGACTCGATGGACGTGAGTCTGAGTGAACTCCAGGAGTTGGTGATGGACAGGGAGGCCTGGTGTGGTGCAATTCATGGCGTCGCAAAGAATTGGACACGACTGAGTGACTGAACTGAACTGAAACTGATATCAACAGAGATCAATGCGTATACTTTTCTGAGTGGGCTGCCAATATTTTAGAAACACTATTTGGCTATTGGAATGACTGGACGTTAGACATTCTTATGCAGAAAGCAAGAAAGCTGAAAGCTAAGTGGGGTCATATTTCTGGGCAAGTTTTAGGTCATCTGCTGTTTAGAATTTGGGTCTGTTTCCTAGTCCATGGAGTAGAATGGTTGATGATGGTCTTACCTTGGAAGAGAAGGTTCTATTGAAATCTTTTGAGACACTATCACAATAATGTGGGAATTAGGTCAAAGAAATGGTTGTGACTGGTATTGTTTAGGATGTGTTATGGACTGAATGTTTTTGTCTCCACCCCTCCATTCATACACTGGAAGTCCTAACCCTTAGTGTGATGGTATGTAATTAAGGTTACATGAGGTCATAAAAATGGGGACTCTCATAATGGGATTAGAGCCCTTAGAAGAAGAGACCCCCGAGAGCATGCTACACCCCTGCCTCCCCACTCTCTGCCGTGTGGGGATGAGAAGGCAGCCATCTGCAAGGCAGGAAGAGAGCCCTCACAAGGAGCTGAATCAGCCAGCACCTTGATCTTGGACTTCTCAGCCTCCAGAACTGTGAAAAAACTCATTTCTGTTGTTCAAGCCACCGAGTCTATGGTATTTTGTTATGGCAGCCTGAGCTGACTAATGTAGGATGCTTAGATCGCAGTGGTAAAAATTCGAAGTGGCTTCGGCAATAAGAAAATGTGTTGGTTCGTGTGTCGATGTAGCAGCAGTCATTCCAGGCCTGGAACTCCAAGCAGGGCAGCATCCACACACAGACTGACTTTCCTGCAGCCATCTCCTAAAAGCAAGGACACACTTTTCCTGGATGCCTACATAACTTATTGGCCCCAGTGAGACCCATGCCTATTCTTGTGCTGGTTCTTGAGGCCAGGAGAATGCCATGATCTGATTACATTAGATGACTGCTCCTAAACTGAAATGAAGTGGCTCAGTCGTGTCCGACTCTTTGTGACCCCATGGACTGTAGCCTACCAGGCTCTGAGGAGCCTCTCAGTCCATGGAATTTTCCAGGCAAGAGTACTGGAGTGGGTTGCCATTTCTTCCCCAGACTGCTCCTAAACCAGAGGGCAAAGGGTTCCGCTGGCAGTTGGCTTGGACTGTTCAGAACCCAACCCTAGAGTAAGAATCAGCTCCCAAGCCACTACACTGCACACAGTGCGGAGGGGAATAACGGTGTTCAAGAGAGAACGAAAGTGCTTACTTCATAATCCTTTGATTTTACTTTATTAAAAGGATTTAAGAATCTAACCCAGAAAAAAACTTAAGCCAATATCCTATAAACACCATCATTAAAATCTTCATCCCCAGATCTGTAAATTATTCTTTATTGCAAAGAGGATAATATATCATAATGATATTGCTAGTGAATCACCAAAATGAATGTTACAAAAGGCTTAATGCTCAGCTATTGGCCAACAAAGGAAAACATGAATTTAGCAAAAAATATTATGCATGCCTTTGACAAGTTATGGTTTATTCCTTGCCAACAGATTTTTTCCTCCTGAAATGAACTCATTTGTGCAAGGATTTTGCTGCCTTGTTTAAAAACTACCCTAGGCTTGTAATATCTAAATATCAGAGAACAAAAGGATGCATGCATCTTGACTGCTACAGCAATTCGTACAAACCAAGGGGAAAAATTACTGATGGGACAGATACTGCAGGTAAATAAGTAAGTTTTGGAGTACCTTGAAGACTTCAGAGGGATATTAGCTTTCCATGGTCATTAAATAGGTAACATTTCACTTCCTGCATCCTAGAAATCAGAAAATGGAGGCAGGCAGGTGGAGATGAAGGTACAGGCTTTGTCACTTGCTAGCTTGTGACTTTAGGCAAGTCGCTTAAGCACCGTGGGTCTCGGTTTGTCCCTCTGTAACATGGGAGGAATCATCTCTACTTCTGAAGGTTTTGTGAAGATAAAGGGTGATGTGTGTAGCTTAGCACAGTATTTGGAACTCAGTGTTTAATGTGACAGCTCTTATTAAAATACCCAGGGTATTCCAGAGACCTCTAGATGCTCCAGGAAGCAGAAGGGGAGCATTCTTTCAGGGGACTCTTGGCTTGCGTGATCAATTAGCCCTTTGTTGGCTCTATCAAGGGCTTCCCACGTGGCACAGTGAAAGAATCTGCCTGGCAACGCAGGAGATGCAAGAGACTCAGGTTTGATCCTTGGGTCAGAATGATCCCCTGGAGTAGGAATTGGCAACCCACTCCAGTATTCTTGCCTGGAGAATCCCATAGACAGAGGAGCCTGGTGGGCTACAGTCCATGAGGCCTCACTGTCCATAGGGACGCGACCGAGCAAGAACAGACAGACTCTATCAGGCCGGAGACTGAGTTAGTGATCTCTCTTCTTCAGTCCACAGTGACTGTAAATTGGGAAGGTCTTGAGCCTGAGTTTTTCATGTAGATTCATGAGACGGACCAAAGTTTTCTGTTAAACATAGCAGCACTTGATCAAAAAGGAGAAATAATGCTGAAACAGAAAAGCCTGTTGTCTAATGTGATCTTTCTGGGTTTGTTTTCTTTAGTCTCCTTCATGGTTCCTCAGCTGATGCAATGGAAGACTGCACGTGAAAAATTCTTTTTCGGTTTGTTCTTTTAAAATTTTTCAGCTATCTAAAAATTATTTTTTGAAAACGCACTGTACACTGTGAAAAATTAAGCAATATGAAGTAAATGAAAATCTCTCCATGCATGATGAAGATTCCTTTCAAGACTGGTTCATATAATTCTTCTAGAACTTTTAAGCAAATGTAGATATACTGAAACTATGTAGATTTCAATATAAGTGGGGAAATACTCTATATATTAGGTTAAAGAGCAAGAGGAAAAGAGAGGGGTAGAGAAGAAATTATGCTATTCTATGAAGTACTTCTTTTCTACTTGATGAACACCATTCAACATTAATGCTTTAAAGGCCTATCTTTTTTAATAGCAAGCTCTTAGATTTTGGTTGTTTCCAACACTTCGTTATTAAGAAAAAGAAAGGTGTGGACATCTCTTGCGTACAACATTGTTTTGAAGTAGCCTGTCAAATATTTGAAAATACAAAATAAATCTTTGAGGAAAGTCTCCATTTGTCTATATCAAATGTTCGTCTGACAGATTGTGGACAAATGACCAAGCTGAAGTGAGAAAAGCAAGTCGAGATGCTTGAGCTTAGCTGAAATCCCACCAAGCCTCTGGGCTTGCTGGTCAAAAGATCATCTTTATGGGCCAGAGAGACCTTGTTCAATGTACTGGGGCTCCCAAAGAGTCTGGAAATTACTATCACCTGGTTCATTTCCAGAACCACCTGGTCAATCCTTCTCTGCTGGGCTCAGTCCACCAGCTACATCAAAGTGGGCTTGAACACACCGGACATTCTCTGTCTCCTAGGGGTTTTATACAACTACACAACTACACAACTACACAACTGCTGTGGGGAGTTTTGGAGCAATTTGTTCTTTTTGATATCAGCATGGTAATTAATTTTTGGTATGGATATATGTTTATTTATACCTCTATTTACCTGTGTCTCTATCGTCTCCCTCTCTTTAAATATACACACCCATACAGGGACATAGAGTATCTTTCCAATTTTTTTTCTGAGCTTCCTGCCATTTCAGAAATATCATTGACCAGAGATATTACCCTAAGTCAAATAGTGTACTTCCCAGTACACTATTCCTCCATATTGATAAAGGAACTTCCATGGTAGTCCTTCTAAGAGCAAAGCCTCGGCTCTCGCAGCATACTACGAAAAACATATTATTTCCTTCTGGTACATTAATTTTTGGATTACTCTGGGTGACAAAACACCACTAAAGTAGTGGTTTGGCTATAAACTCCCTTGACATCTGGCCAAAGTTCTAAATAATAAGGATGTAATTGCTTTCGAGCTCTCACCACTGAGATTTTCTGGCTACTTCTTACATAAATGAGAAAGTTAGCGATGATATTTTTGTGGTAATAAAACCACAACTTTCATAATATTTACCAAGCTGCAATCAGATAAGAGCTCGTTTTGGGGGCATCAGGGATAATAGTTAGCATGGTCAATTAGGGAGTGGTGAGTGTTGCCAGAAGTGACTTTTTAGAGAACTTATGGGATTTCAGCTTCTCTCAGGATGCTAAGAAAGGCCTGGAGATACCTTCAAGGTTCTGCCACTCACAACTTCCGTAAGTCAGTGTTTGAGACATTGCTTAAGGTGAGCAGAAAGTTCAGGGTGAGCTTGTGGTGATTAATTTGGGTTTCTCTCAGCTCTTCCTTCTGTGTTTTCAGAAATGTGACCACCTTCCCATGGAGTGTTCTCTGCTGCTGCTGCTGCTGCTGCTAAGTCGCTTCAGTCGTGTCCGACTCTGTGCTTCTCTAGGACAGTGTTTTTCAGACACTCTCCTCTAGAGGCAGTAACAGTAATGGTTGCATGTGTGTTAAGTCCCTTCAGTCGTGCCCAACTCTTTGTGACCCTGTGGGCCGTAGCTCATCAGGCTCCTCAGTCCATGGGATTCTGCATGCAAGAATACTGGAGTGGGTAGCCATGCCCTCCTCCAGGGGTTCTTCCCAACCCAGAGATCAAACCCACGACTCTTACGTCTCCTGCATTGGCAGGTGAGCTCTCTACCACTAGCGCCACCTGGGAAGCCCCACAGTAACGGTTATCATTGGTTGAATCCCTGCAAGGTGTCAGGTGCTGTGCAGAGCACTTTACACCAACATTTTCATATTTAATCATTCTTAAGCCCACTGAGAGCCTTCTCAGGTGGCACTAATAGTTAAGAATCTGCCTGAAGTGCAGGAGATACAGGAGGTGGTGAGTTCAATCCCTGGGATGGGAAGATCCCTGGAGGAGGAAATGGCAACCCACTCCAGTATTTTTGCCTGGAGAATCCCATGGAGAGAGAAGCCTGGTGGGCTACTGTGTATGGGATCACAAAGAGTCAGACAGGACTGAGCATGCATGCACACAAGCTCAATCAAGTATTAATATTATTATCCCCAGTGAAAGATGCAGAGACAGGCTCACACAGGCGATCCAGAGTGACATGTTAGTCTGTGAAAAAGTTGAGAGTTACCTGCTACTGTCTGAGGTAAAGGTAAAGCCTTTGACGCTACACCTTCCCACTGCCATCTCCCCATCCTGTTTTTGATTGCCTTGTAGCCGTCCAGGAGGGTATATTCCACAGTAGAGGTTCTCAGCATTAGCTGTGGCATGAAATCAACTGGGAAACTTAGAATAAAAAACAGATTCTGGGTCCCCATGTCCAAACTTTCCCGCTGGTGCTGAATCACTGGCATTTTCAAAGCTCCTCAAGTGCCACGTATGTGTAGCCAGGGCTGAAAGGCAGTGCTCCTTAAGTTGACTTGATCCGTGATTTCTCTGTTGTTGGAAGTGCAGGGCTGCACTGATGTTCCAACCAAGCTGCTAATAATTAAAAACAAAGCAGAGTCTGGCCGTTGTGCAAAGGCCAATTTCCACGTTCATAAACTTTTCATTGGCAGTCAGTTGAAAGCAAACATCAATTGCTTTACTTATGATCTCTGGTGAGGGTAATGTGGGCCAATAGATGGGTGGAAGCTGGTATTCAGGGTCCCAAGTGTGAGTACCCCAAACCTTGGCCATGCGCAGAATATTTCAGGTCACTGGTCCGTGTGTGCCTGAATGAGTACTTAATTTCCTTTTTTAGACCTCAGTAATTTCTAGCAGAGTGTATAGAGTTCATGACACAAACACATCTGGATTTGGGGGTGTGGATCTGAAATATTCGCCGGCCAATATGTTGGGAGCAGCTGTTGCCTTGGCAGCCAGGGAGGCTGGGGGTGATCTCATTGGAAGCCCCATCTGGGGCTTCGCTTGCCATCACACAGCTTCCCCTGCTGATTTCAGCTGCGCTTCCAAGCTGGGTGCTCCCTCTCCTGCCCAAAGGCATCTTGTAGCCTTCTCCCTCACGATGAGGGGGTGCCCAGAGCCTTGACACTGCTGCATCTCATGCAGAAAATGCCAAGAGGGTGGAAATCCTTCGCTTCTTAAAGGAGACTGTGTTACCAATCAAGGCTGGTCTGTGCCAGACTCCATGCCCGCCCAGAAAGGAGCTCCTAAAAGCCAGCAGTGAGAGGCAGGCCCTCCTTCTTCAATCTGGTGTGGAGGATGGATCAAGGGCCATGAAGCCAGGCAGAACTGGGTCTGAACACACATTTTACTGCTTTCTAGCCTTTTGACCTTTCTTAAACAAGCCACTTCTCTGAGACTCTGTTTTCTTGCCTGTAAAGTGGAGACATGAAAGCTCCTTCACTGGATTGTTTGGGAAATTAGATGAGTGGCTGGCACATACAGCAGAGGCTTTTGCCCCTTTCTTCCTCTCATGCAGCTGCTTCTAGATTGCATGTTGTCATCTGAGCAAGACCCATTTGCCAAGGTCAAGCTAGCAATTTAGCAAGCAGTTCATGAAACTTCTATATGCCATTCACCGTAGTACTCAATGCTGCGTGTACTTTCCTGTCTCTGAGCTGTCCCTCATGCTCTGTCCTCTGCCTTGAAAGCTTTTCTCCCAGAGTCCCTCCTGTTCTCCAACCAGTTCGGTTCTCACCTTCTCACATTGATTCTCTTGGCTACATGTCATCTCTCACCTTCTAGATCACCAATGTGCTCAGGCCAGAGGCTCTCATACAAGGGACACCCAAAATGTTAATGCTCTGAGCTCACTGTCCACATCCACAAAATAGAGATAAATACATTATTACCCTTTTCCAAATTGTTTGTGAGGCTTAGATAAGATCTAAAAGGTGTAAAATATTTAGAACAGTGTTGGACACAGTAGATACACAACAAATATTAGCTAACAGAAATATAATGAAAAATACCTTACAATAAGTAGTCATAGTATTAGATAATGTGGGCTTTCTTTGGTGGCTCAGAAGTTAAGAATCTATCTGCAATTCAGGAGCCACAGGAGATGCAGGTTTGATCCTTGGGTCAGGAAGATCCCCTGGTTGAGGGTATGGCAACCCACTCCAGGATTCTAGCCTGCAAGAATCCCAGAGACAGAGGAGCCTGGTGGGCTACAGCCCATAGCATCCCAAAGAGTCAGATACAACTGAGCGGCTTAGCAAGCACAGTACACAATGTAACAAATTTTGACAATAAGAAGAGGAAGCGACAACACTATGGGGCTGGCAGTTGAAAGAACAGGATTGTAAAAATCCAAATGGATTCCCAGTCCCCACCTTCTTCGGGAAATGTGATTACACTGTTAGAGTTAATGAGTTTCTAGAGTAAGTTCTACTTGGAGGGAAGAGGTTTCAAGTGCCAAGTTCTATCCACTCCAATTCTCATGCATTGTAACCCTTGGCAAATCTTCTTCACCCAAGAGTTCTGATTTTGGCTCAGCTTTCTAGCAAGGTACCAGTTAATTACGGTAATCAGATCAGGCATTCTTGGGCAGCAGAGAGATGCTGGACGAATATGGGACAGCAATGTTGGCGGCAAGGGGTTTATTGTTTATTATAAGCCAAATAAATGCCATCAGGGGATTGATGAGGAAGCCCATGTCTACTGTGGGGGAAGCTAAGTTCTGGCAGGGTGGGTGGAGTGGTGACGGCTCCTAAGGAAGACTGGGGAGGATATTGGAACCATAACTATTGCTTCATGGGATGGGGAATCCTGACCCCTCCATTCAAACCGCTCAGTCTCAGCCCATCCTGAGGCCTCTCCCTGGTGACCTTGGAGCATGCATGGGGTCCTAGGATCCAGAGCTCTTTGAGATGTCAAACATCAGTAATTCCTTTGTCTTTGACAGCCCAAGTCACATTTCTTCGTTCAGCATGTGATTTGGAATAGGCAGTGCATGAGTGCTAAGTCACTTCAGTGGTGTCCAACTCTAGGAGACCCCGTGAACCGTAGTCCACCAACCTCCCCTGTCCATGGGATTCTGCAGGCAAGAATACTGGGGTGGGTTGCGGTGCCCTCCTCCAGAGGATCTTCCCGACCCAGGTATCAAAGCAGCGTCTCTTAAGTCTCCTGCACTGGCAGATGTGTTCTTTACCATTAGCACCACCTGGGAAGACTTGAGCAGAAATCTTAGCCTTGCCGTTCCCTTGTTCTCTCACTTTGCACCAAGGACCTCACCTCGCCGACTTCCAGGTTCCTTGACTTTAATGTGGGGATCTTTACATTTACCTTACACTGTGGTTTTTCAGAGAGAATGGGAAAGCTGTAGAATAGGAGTGGGGGAGGCTGTGGTTGGAAAAATCAGGTCTGTCTTAGCAACTAACAAGCTGAGAGCTGATTAGTTAATTTCATTTAATCCTCCCAACCATTCTGTACCTTGATTCCCATTTTACAGATGAGGAAACAATGGCTCAGAGGGCCGAGGTAACCTGTTCTAGGCCTCAGGAGGAGAAAGTAGCCGCACTGAGATTTGAACCCAGGTTTCTAAGACTCCAGTGTGCTCTGCCTCCCAACCAAGTACATAACACATCTGTAGGTTATCTCGTTTCTGAGCACAGCCAATGTGGGCTGCTCTGCTGGGTGCAAAGAAACCTTCTTGACTTGCTAAACTCACACTACAAGCCCTGCTTCTTGCCCTTTCTCTTCTCATTTATCCACAGACCCCCAGATGGCCATGGAGGTAGCCAGGTGGCCAAGAATTTCAGTTAGAGGAAATTCCATTTTCTTCCTATCCAAGATGACCGTGCATTTTCCAGGTAAAGTCGGATATCCCTAATGCACGAGAGCAGATGAGAGTGGCCTGGGCGGCCCCTTCATTTCTGAGCCAGTCCCAGCAGAGAGCTCGCCGGTGTTGTTATGTGTCCTTATTCGTTAAGGATTCTCTGTATTGAGATGCAACCTAATTAGGGCTGAGCTCAAAGCCTGTTCTTTCGGGGGCTTAGTTCATAAAAGATTAATGTTCATTTTCCTTGGGTTTTGTTGCAGAATTCAGCTGGAAAAAATCCAGGGTGCACTTCTTCCAAGAGAAGTAGCACTTTGGTGGTTTGTGAAAATCCCTTTTCCCTCATGTCAAAACCTTGTTTTTTTTAATGGCCCATTCCCCTCCCCCCACGTGAGCATTTTCGTTTCTGAAGATGTATAAGAGGAAAAAAAAGGGAATTCTATAAACAGAGAAATCTGTTGGAGATATTATTCACAAGGAACACATTTGATTATAGATAATTTTAAAAAAACAGGTAGCAAATAAAAAGTGCACAATAGAAAACATTTCTGCATTCATTCATTTATTCCAGTATTCAGCAAACATTTATTGAGCACCTGTTATATGTCGACACCAAGTATTTACATCTTGTATTTCATCTGACTTTTCTGTTTGTGATTTGCTTGAGCAATTTAACTCCATCATTAGAGCACTAACAGGAAGTGCTTCCTACATATGAATGGGTAGCTTTTGACAGTCTTCTGCCAATAGGAAAACCTACCTATCCAGGTTTTTAAAAATTAACTGTATTTTTGGATAACAAAAGTTAGCCATATGTCAATGGTAAAAAATGCCCAAGCATATGGGTTGATTAAGAAGTAACAACCATTTATAATCCCAACCCCTGGAGACTTTCTTTGTTAATAGATTGGTGTCTATTCTTCCAGGTTTATTTTTAAGCAATAAACTATAATAACAATATAATTTTACTTACAAAAATGAGAAACAGACAGTACTTCTGTTCTGCAACTTGTGTTATTCACAAAGTTAATATAACTTATCCTATCATGGTAATATTTTCACATCAGCCTAGAGAGAACTTCCTCGCTGTTTTAGTATCTGCATAATATTCCACTGTGTAAATTCCATGTCATTTACCAGCTCCCCATTCAAGATATTTTGGTTGTTTCTCCTTTGCTTTCATCACAGCAATGCTTCAGTGGACTCTTTGTAGCTAAGTTTGGGTATTTCTGTGAGTTTTTCTGTGGGTAGATTCTTAGAATTGGAATACATTGAGTCAAAATGATGAATTACCTTTTTTCCTCAATTCCCAACTTTATGATATGTCAAGATCCTTCACACACTGAAAAATTTCTCTTCTGTAATCCTTTCCCTCACTCACCCTCTTTTATCTAATTCCATTCATCTCAAAATATTTTTAAAGCAAGACCTAAATGGTAACAAGCGTTTGGGGAAATGGTGCTCTAACTTTGAAAGAAAGAAAAAGTAGAACATAGCCAAATCTGTATTGCTCTGAACAGCTCTGGCTGCCTGTGAGTAAGCAAAAATAGCCTCTCCTCTTCCCTTGAGTTGCAATCTCAGAAGTTCTCAAGCAGATTGTTCCTCCAGAAGAGGCAAAGCCCAGGTTTGCTCTTCTTTATGTTCTATGGGTGACCTGAGCAGTAGAAAACAATAATAGTCACGGGTATTTGTAGACGAGAGCATCATTTCAGTATAGGAAATTATCATATTGCTGAAGGAAATCATAGAAGTTTGACTGATTCACTAAAACTCAGCCAAGTAATAATATCATCACAGGACACAGCATCTTAGTGACACGGGCTGAGTCATTTCTGTGTTGAGTGAGCTTAGGAATAAAATAGTTCTATTCTCAGTTCTCCAATTTGCCGCTGCTCAGTCACTTCAGCCACGTCTGACTCTGCGATCCCATGGGCTGTAGCCCACCAGGCTCCTCTGTCCATGGGATTCTCCAGGCAAGAATACTGGATTGGGTTGCCATGCCCTCCTCCAGGGCTTCTCCAATTTAACAAATTTATTGACTCTTATCTTCCCCCCAAAACCTGTATCTTACAAATTTTGACATTTTCCTCTCTGTTAAAACTGAAAACCCATAGCCAGATATAGCATAGAAATGCAAATCTTATTTTGTGGACATGTCTGACGTTTTAACTTCTGCTTTACCTGGGCTATGCTAAATGGGAGCCCTGTGTTGCCTCAGTTAAAAGACAGCCACCCTAAAGGTGGCTTTCTCCTAAAGGTTCTGGGACGACTTTGCTGACTCTGTCCAATAGAGGGCAGTACGTTTCTCTCATTGACCTGCTCAAGTTTGAAAAATACACGGTAAAAACAGAAGACTCAGTATCTTAGAGTCCAAACACCTTTTTCTTTATTAAAGTCACTCCCAGCACACTTCTGATAACAATACACCTGTGAATATTTCAAACATAGGATGAGCACAAGGGATTTAAGTATTCCTTGTGCTAGAAATAGTGGTTTTGCTTAGGTTCAAATCTATGAATGGAGTAAAAGTGTTTTCTAAATGTCCTGAAGCTGTTCCTTTTTACTGCTTTGATTTGTTTAGTTTAGTTTTTTTAAAGTCTCACTATCCTGGAAGATCAGGGAAATTGATTTTGAAGAACTTGTAATTATAATCGAATCTCTTTCCAACACTATTCATTATCACTTTTTTTTTCAATTTGAATATTTCTTAGGGAGAAGAAAAAAAACTTAGAGACCTGATGAGCTCTGGCAAGGAAGGGGACCAGGAGCAAGTACACCATTCTGTGCAGATGGAAGGGCCTGCCACTCTTGGCAAAAGGAGTTTTCCGTCAATCACAAACAGTCCCACACAGTTTCCCTTAGATTGTCACAATGATTTTCAACATAATGAAGAGCTGGGTCCAGTGCCACTGTCTGATTGTCCAATCACTATCTGATTGCCAGTTAGACTTCAAATTCCATCCTTCAAATTCTACTGCAAGGCAAAGAAGAAATAACGTTCCAGAGAAGTGTGGGAGGAGAGGGGGAGAAAAGGCAGAAGAAGGAAACAGGCATTGCCCACGCTTGAACTTTGTCACCCCTGGATCAGTCTCCGGAGACGGAAGTCAGCATCTTGAAGGGACTGTGTTGGGTGGCCTGCTCCCTGATAGAGCAGCTGAGATCCATGCTGGGTTTCTCTTGTTTTCATTCTGGTGGTACCTTGTCTCCCAAGCTTGCCCCTGTGACCAGGGGACTAGGTGTTTGTACCCTTGTGGGTCCTCTCTCACCCCTCCCTGGAACCTGAATTGGACCTGTGACTCACTTCTATCAATAAGATGTGACGGGAATGGCACTGTGCCAATTTCTGGCTTTAAGAAAGCTTGGCAGCTTCCACTTGTGTGCTCTTACCATGTAAGAAGTCCAGTTACCCTGCTGGGGATGGTCCACCTGGAGAGGCCCTGGAGGATTTCTTCTCATAGAAAAAGAACCCACAAGAAGGTCAACAAGGTGCCAGATGTGTGAGTGAGAAAGCCATTCCAGCCCAGCTGAGTCTCCACAGAACTCCAGCTCCACTTGCAATCTGATGGCAACTTCATGAGCAATCCCCAAGCCAGACCAGCAGGAGAACCATCAGGCTGAGTCCAGTTAGCTCATGGAATCATGATAATAATTTCTGATTTTAAGCCATTGTGTCTGGAGTTCTTTGTTACACAGCCTTAGACAACTGAAGAACTACCTGTATTACTTTGGCACTTTCTGCGTGGATGGTGTTGCTATCCTACAAGGCATGGAGTCTGGTTGCATTGGAAACCAGGCTTCCTGTTCTGCCAGCACAAAGGAAGAGAATGAAGGTGGTACCTGTGAGACAGAGAATGGATTCCCCGCTGTAACTAGGACACCTTAGGTCTAGATCTTGCTCTAGTGCCAACTGGTTGTGTGACCTTGTGCAAATCAGTGACTCATTTGAAAGAGGTGACGGTGTACTATTAGGGAAGCGAATAAGAAGCCACCACTTTTCCTTTCTTTGTCTATGGCAGACATCATGAATCCACTGTGGCTTTACTGAGCCTAGTCTTGGCCTCAGAATCCTTCTCAACACAGACAGCTGCAGCCATCTGATCAGCATTAACTCATCAGATGAACCCTGTTTGCTAACCTCTGATTAAATGGTAAGTCCCCGTCTACCGCAGTTGGAGAAATGTTAGGCAGGTGACTTGTGAATAAATTAATAAAATAGTTAATTACAGCCAATTAATTTATTAATCTTTTGGGAGAGCCTTGTGTTTGTTTTTGGGCTCCAGCATCCTCAGCAAAGGATGAATATAAGCTTTGGTGGTTCTGAGCTTTGCAGCTAAAGCCCAACCAAAGGTAAACCCAATAGTGTCCATAGTCATTGAAAGTTTTTGATTGATGTCACCTTAGATGAGGGTCATAAGCTCAAATGCTGTTGGGAAGTAGACAGGTAAAGGGAAGAGTGAAGTGGACGCACCCCATGCACAGGCGCCAGCCCCTGGGGTCCTCCCGCTGGTGGTCGCCACGGGGGGGGGCTGTGAGTGTCTAGGAGGGTCTGTGTTGGTCCTGTGCTTAGTCTGTCCCTGGCATCCAGAAGAGCGCTTGTCACTAAGATGTTTATTGAAAAAATGAATGAGCTTGCTTCCCTGTGGAAAACTATCAGCAGAATCAGCAAAGCAGAATAAGAGGTGAAAAAGAGACCAACACAAACTGCAATTCACTGAGCATCTACTAAGTGCTCAGGTGCTACAAGAGTTGTACCTGCATTATCCCATCAAGCCCTTACAGCAAGTGCATCAGCCAGATTTTACGATCCCTCTATAACAAATGAGCGTTCTGAAGCTCCGAGAGGTTAAGTTTATTGTCCAAGGTCACAGAGCTAGCAAGTGGCTGAACTGAGGTTTAAACTCAGCTCTGTCTACCTTTCCCCGTTTCACATTTAGACAGCTCAAAGCTCCTTTTCCATCTTCTCAGGTTTGACGATGTGACCTTGTTATTCAGATTTTTCATCTGTAAAACGAGGATAATAATACTGCCTGAATCATAGGATTGTTGTTAGGATGAAATAAATTGAAACATGTAGAGTGCTTAGGATAGGGCATAGCATATAGTGGGCACTCAATAAAAAATTAGCTTTCTGTTCATTTCTGATGTTTTCTTTCTTACTCTACCAATAAACATAGGCCCACATTGATTGTACAAGAAGTTATGTTGTACTCAAAATAAGTTGCCCAAATCAGAAAATGCTGTCTGTTTGTATATTTTATTTAATGTCCCCCAGCAACTTGTCCCCTGGTCTTGTTGTTATTGTCTTTGTTTATTTACAGTCTGTTTTTAAAGATCCATCTTAACATATAGTCTAGCTGGTCAGAATCACATCTTCTAACAATGAACCAGTGGAGGAAAGTTTTGGCGTATGAGATATTTTCAGAAATTAGAAATAGCAATGGTCTTGGAGTGAGAATACCTGGCTGGCTGTGTGACCCTAAAAAGGGACACGATTCATCAGAGACTCAGTCTTCTCATCTGTAAAATGCAACAATAGTTAGCTACTTAAAACCTCTCTTTGCTGTGACAAGCAGTGGTGCCTGGGACTGCACAGTGATGTGGACAAGTGAGAGGCTACCCCAGGATGCTACAGAGTCCCAGAAGCTGGAGCAACCCCAGGGCAGGACAGCAGCCTCCGTAAGAAGCCTGAGCATCTGAATAATGAACATGTTATTTAAATGGAGCTGTGGTCTCGTGGAGCGCTGAGAAATCATTTTCCACACTTCACTATTCTTCTAGTCAATGGGGCTTGACTTGATTATTCTCCCCCGAGGCTTCAGGAGATGTGGGGAATGTTTGAGATTTGTTTAAAAATTAGCTAAATAAAATTTCCCCTCCTCCCCAGCAATAGTTTCTGTGACTGATGGAGCTTTCACTGGGTAATGTCTTAGGTGGACGTAAATCTGAGCACAGAAAATACACTTCATATGTCTGTATATGTAAGGTTGTGTATGTATGTGAATAGAATTTTTCATATTTGAGGGGGGGTGGTGGAAACAAAACAAAGACCTTGAATAGGAGCTTCTAAACAAGAGTCAGTCTTATCACCCTGATTTCATGGGAGCTGCCAAGTACCCATCCCTCAGATTTCACCCCCATTTGGCAACTGTCTGTCAAACAGACATCCATGCTAGTATTTTTATTATTATGTGTATTCATATAATAACTTGAAATTTTAAACAAAGAAATGAATTTAAAATAAATTCATTAAAATGTTATTTAAAAATAAAATTTTACATAAAGAAATGACCCTTTATTTTCAGATTCTAAAAGTGCCCTGTGAAAAAATTTAAAATGCAAGAAATAAAAATCACCAGAACCATCCCACTCAAAAATAACATTTCAAGCATTTTCTTTCCATCTCTTTAATGCACTCATAAGTACATAGAAATGCATGGGCACAATTGGATCAGGCTGGATATATGATTTTCTGCATTGCTTTTTTCACCTACCATGATATATGCTTCCCTCCCCCCATTGTTGAATAGCTTTCAAAATCATGATTCTTAATGGTTGTGTAATTTCATCAAATGGATGGAGGATGATTTATTTAAACACTCTCTGGTTGTTGGAAATTTAAGTTGAATTGCAGTAACTTTTCAATGAGAGAGAGAAAAAAAAAACACCATGATGCTAGCTATTTATGAGACAACAATGATTTCTTGCCTTGCATGGGTAGCCAGCAATAAAAGTCAGCCAGACAATCTGGTATGTGATGAAAAGTCCAGAAATGGCCAGGAAATGGATGGAGAAACTGTGAGGGATGAAGTGAGTTATTAGTGTTTATTATTTATATGGTACAGTAAATATATACAGCTGAGGACCAAGCATTCACTTGTCAGCAACTTGTAGCCAGTCAATGGACCCTCAGAGTTTAGACATGATTAAATCCAAGGCAGTACCATTAGGGGATGTGGTGAGTCAGCCATTCCTGATGGAGGGGCTCCTACGGGACCATCTCAATGTAAGTATATTCCCTTTGCCTTAGGGTGACTTTCATTTCTGAGAAAAATTCCTACAGCTTCTTGACAACTTTATTTTTACTTATTTATTTGCCTGTGCTGGGTCTTAGTTGCAACATCTGGGACCTAGTTCTCTGACTAGGGATCAAACCTGGGACCCCTGCATTGGGAACGTGGAATCTTAGCCACTGGACCACCAGGAAAGTCCCTCCTGACAACTTTAGAGAGAAAGAGAGTATGTGTAGGAATAAGCAGGGGTGAAATATTTCCTTTATATTTTCTACAGTTTCACCTCCTGGGATAACAGCTTTCCATGGCCACACCCTGACCCTTGCTTACTTTTTTCTTTTAAATTTAATTTATTCATTTTAATTGGAGGATAATTACTTTACAATATTGTAATGGAGAGGACACATGTATACCTATGGCCAGATCGTATTGGTGTATGGCAATCACCCTTGCTTATTATTCTGAGAGTTCAGCAGACAGGAAAGCTCATGCCCATGAGGCAGAAATCATTATTTCCAATTTATAGGTAAAGAAAGTCGAAAGTGACTCAATCAAGATTGCTCTTTGCAAATGACACACTAGGACTAAACTCAAGACCATACCCCAACTGTCACCGTAGGACAGCATTTGTGAATGAATATCTTCCAGACTCTGCTTCCCTTTCTTGTTTCTACTTATTTGGAAGTAAAAATCTCTTTGGTGAAGTAGGAAGAGGGAATTGGAGAATGAAACTCATTCTCATTCTTACAAATGGGGCTTCCCTTCAATTCTCTCCTGCCAACACTCTTGATCCCTCTTCCCTGCATTTTTTTCTTAAAGCACATATCCCATATAACTAACACAGTTTAGATTTCACTTAGAAACCAAAATGTCTCCCCATCAAAAGTAGGCTCCACTAGAAATAAGTCTTTTCAGGACAAGGTTGAGACAGTAGAATAGAATGGTAATAGCTATGATTTTCTGAGTAGCCACTATGTGTCAAAAGGGATTCCCTGTAGCTCAGCTGGTACAGAATCCTCCTGCAATGCAGGAGACCCCAGTTCAATTCCTGGGTCAGGAAGATCCACTGGAGAAGGGATAGGCTATCCACTCCAGTATTCTTTGGCTTCTCTGATGGCTCAGCTGTTAAAGAATCCACCTGCCATGCGGGAAACCTGGGTTCAGTTCCTGGGTTGGGAAGATCCCCTGGAGAATGGAATGGCTATGCACTCTAATATTCTGGCCTGGAGAATTCCATGGACTGTATAGTCCATGGGGTTGCAAAGAGTTGGACATAACTGAGCAACTTTCACTTTCACTTTTCTTTATGTGTCAAAAACTTTTCAGACCCTAACTTCAACTTTTGGAATACCTCAGAGGAGGTAAGTATCTACCACATTTTACAGATGAAGAAAACCACAGCTTGGAAGGGTGACTGGAGAACCTCAGGGTCACAGAGCCCATACGGAGCTGGGCTGTAAACCGAGAGAGCATGTGTTCAAAGCTGTTTCCCCTCACGTTGCGCTGGCCTTAGAGCATTGCGGAGGGACAGCTGGGTCACTCTGGCATCCAGCTAGGTCTTTCCTGCCTGGGTCTAGCTGATGAGTTGAGGGTGGGGAGTGGGTCCTAGTTTCCAGGCTTTCAGGAAGAGCTCCCCATCCCCCAGGGTTCTCAGTCACCATTTCCTCCCAGCTGGCAAATCCCTTGGCTTCCTTCTCTCTCTGAAGCCACTGTTTGTCCCTTTAAGGCACAGACTCACACGCTCTTGAAGTTACTTATGAATGGACTTGTCTGATTCTGCTCTGGGGGCCAAGAGCCAGAGAGCCCTTGGTACTCTTGAAAGGAGCTCATTGAAAACACTGGGCAACATGGAAGTCAAATTCCCACCACTTCTACATGGCCCTCTGAACCGGAAACAAGTCTGTGATACAAACGTATTCCAAGGTAGAGAGTTTTTGCAAAATGGTTAGAGCATCTAAAGCTGTACTGTTTCTACAGAGGCATGAGATGTGCACATAATGTATCTATAATTGACTCAGCGGCAGGCAGGCAGTTCCTTGGGGAGCTCTATCTGGATCCCTCCCCTCACCCTTTACCAGCTCCTTTGATTGTGTTGATAAATGTCTTGAACTCTCCCTCTCCTTTTTAGTAAATTGCACCTGAAGACTTTCAGCAAACAAAATCTTACCTTGCAATCCAGTCAGTATGCACATCAAAGCAAGCTGGAAATACTTGGGCAGGGGGTGGAGGTCTCTCCAATAGGCAGCCCAGTCTTGCTTTATCCAAACCCTCCTTCATGTCTTCTTCTCACCAAATCTTCAGGAAACCCTGGGAACACTGCCATAAGTCATCTGAGTCTGGAAAAGATGCCTTCTAACAGCCCAGAAGCGGCTCAAGGGGACCTCACAGGTCTCCATCTGTGTTTTGGGTAGTGAAAAAACCACTGGGTAAATTCAGATGGACAGCAGTTGTGACTCTGCAAAGTTACACAGTCCCTGCGTCTCAGACTATCTGAAATGCCAGTAGCAATTTTACTGGGTAACCTGCACGAGCAGAGGGGCACCAGAAGGGGACATATTATCTGAATATGGAATTGGTAGTTTCTCCATGACATGGCTCTCAATTGTTTATTCTATTTTGCCATGAACTTCATAATGCTTATATTGACTCAGAGAAGAAAAAATCCTGGATTAAATCTTATAATTTAACAGCTGATTTTAGTCACGCATTTACACCAGAAAGTGCTACAATGTGCTAAGTCCTGTCCTAGACCCAAGAGCATGTGTGTGTGCTGTGTGCTAAGTCATGTCAGACTCTTTGGGACCCCATGCACTACCTGGGGCTCTTCCAGGCTCCCTCAGGCTCCTCTGTCCATGGGCCTTTCCTGGCAAGAATACTGGAGTGCATTGCCATTTCCTCCTCCAGGAATCAAACTCACGTCTCCTGCATCTCCTACACTGGTGGATTCTTTACCACTGTGACACAGGAGAAATAATAGCAAACAAGACAGATGAAAATCATGTAAGTTTTATAGATCAATCCTATTTCTGACAATTACAAACAATATTTTTCCTCTGGGTAGTTGGGGTGCACATCCCCCAATACCGTTCCCCAGGTAAATGCTCAAAATTTGACTTCTTTCCTCCTAGGAGGGTATTTTTTTGCCCTGAACTTCTTTATGCCAACAAATTGGTTATTTTAAACTGCTCCTTAAAAGAAGGGATATATTCAGATTTGTTGCGCTACTTGTAACACAAATTTAAAACAGTTTATGATCAAATAGCATTTTTTAATTTCTCTTGATTCATGTGAAAGTAATTTGGATTCACATTAGTATTCTGGAAACTGATCATTAACACTTTTTAACTGATTTTGTAAACACATTTTGCTTCCAAAATAAACATAAACAGGCCAGGAGAATGCTCAATGTAGCTGAGGCATGAAGATACACACACATTAAGGGGAAGGGCAGGATCCCCAGCGTAAAATGGTGAAGGCATTGAGAGTCATTTCATCACCAGCTTGCTTCATGAAAAATCTGCAAGAAAAATGTGAATAATTTCATATTTGCCCAATGGGGGGATTTGAAGCTGCAGAGTTGTTTGTGTGTCTATCATGGATCATTGCAAATAATTAAAATGGGGTGAGGTGGGGACTGACTAATGTTTGATAAGGCAGGAGAGGGACAACATGTGGCAGGAATGAGCAAAGTGTTGAGGCTGCTCCAAACTCAGTCAGGGTGGGAGATTCAGAGATACACAGTCGGAAAGGTGTGATGGTCCAGTCCTCCTCATGTCAATGCTAGGATCCCCTCACTAGCATCCCCAGCCTCTGCCTCAAGACCCCTAGGTCAGCTCGGCTTACCTTCCCATGACATCCCATTAACTTATGTGCTTCAGTCCCAAGCAATTTTTCATTTAAAGATGAATCTTCCAAATGAGCTAAAAATAATTGTAATGTCTACTGATCCAGTGGGAATCTAACTCATAACCCCCCCAGAGAGACTCTTGTACCCCCTTTTCTTTCTCCTAGTCACTCACATTTCATGCTCTCTTAGACAGCCTTCCCCCAAACATTCCCAAAATGCCTCCAACCAAAATGCACCAACTCCAGAACTTCTGGCACTTTTCTGCCTGTGTTCTTGAACTAGATTTTGTATGCAAACATGTGAAATGACCCTGGAGAGCAGGAGGGAAAAGAAACTCCTTAAGTAAGACCAGAGGAATCTGTCAAGCTTGTTACATTGAACTGCAATATGACAGTGTAGCCTCTGAGTTGACAGAGCACATGTGGTTTAGGAACATGGTTGGGAGTCCTGTAGACTTGCGTTTCCATCCCAGACCTGCTACTGGGTGAGATCTTTCATCTTTCTGAACCTCACCTTCAAGTCTGCAAAACTGGGAGAACAACATTTATTTCCTATGGCTGCTGAACAGATGACGTGTATATCAAGAATATGGCATAATATATGTTCAATAAATGAATGGTTGCAACTGTTCTTACTACTCTAGTTTTGCCTCTAAATGTCCCAACATCTCCTAGTGCTGGGAATTTTCTGAGATCTCCTTCCTCAGTATTGATCCAATTCAATAAACATAGAGTACCTGCCAGGAACCATGCAGGAGCTGACATGTGAAGGTGGAGGTAACAAAGACAAGGTCTTTGTTATTGAGAAGCATTAACAATCCCTTGTTGCTTCTTACAGAATTCATGGAAATTAACCAGTAAACTAAAGTTTGCATTAACTTAAAAGGAAAATACTCTGCTTTAAGATCAGCCCAGTTGTTCTGGGCCTCTGTTGGTTTGAATCTGTGCTGTCCTGTGCTTAGTCACTCAGTCATGTCCGACACTTTGCAACCCCATGGACTGTAGCCCCCCAGGCTCCTCTGTCCATGGGGATTCTCAAGGCAACAATACTGGAGTGGGTTGCCATGTCCTCCTTCAGGGGCTCTTCGAGACCCAGGGATTGAACCCAGGTCTCCTACATTGCAGGTGGATTCTTTATCATCTAAGCTAGAGGGAGGCCCATCGGTTTCACTAAGCTGTGAATGGGCCACTGATCTCTTGAAGCCTCAGTGTACTCATCTATGAAATGGGAATCCTATAACTTGGCTCGCCTGCACCTCTAAGACTTTGTGAGGGGAAAAATAGGAGTGAACATGATTTGGAACTAAAAGTGCCATGCAAATCGAGGAATATTGCTATTCCTAGTCCTGCCTGGTGTGAATGATTTTGGAGCGCCCAATTTTCCCCAGTCTTCCTCAACAAGTTGTAAAGGTAGAGGCTGGGGGATGCTCCAAGCTTAGCAACCCTCCACAAGCCCCCCAAACCCTTTTTTTGCACTGGCCCCTAACAAGCTAGGAGAGCCACAGTGTCCTCAGCCATCCACCTGCAGGAGTCAGGACTCTGGTTTCAGGGGACAAAGATGCAAATTAAACTTTCTCGAGAGAAAAATAGAAACGCACTGGCTCATGACATCCGAGAGAGCTGTGGGATGTTCATGAGTCACAGGGTGGCTCAGAATATAATTTTAGGGAACAGTCCTTCAAACCATGTAGTTTCTGGAAAGGAGTGTCAGTCATGCTTCTCTGGCACAGTGATTGTTAAGATGGACACTGTAACTGATGCTGACAGCTGCTGTCTATTCTGCACACGGGGTTCCCTGAGCAGCCTTCAACCAATGAGGGGCAGGAGTTGTTGCATAAATACAAAAAAAATGTCCTCACCCTCAGTGATTGTGTACTGGGGCTAAATCCAGGTACCAAATTTAAGGGAATGACACAATACTCAGGTTTTGATGCAATATTTTTGAAAAATCAAAATTAATGCAAAAATTTCATGGTGTCCAAAATATCAACATTTCAAATAAGGACAGCACTGATTTTCTCCTTCTGCTTCAGCTCCTAATATGGTTCAGCTGGGCATTGGTGTGTATCTCTCAATAGCTTCTTTGCAAATTCAGTGGAATACAGAAGCAAAAGCAGTTTCACACAGTCTAAGCTGTCCACCTCACCAGGCTTCTGATTGGACCAACATGTGGTTTACCCTAGCTCAGGGGTCCTCCCCCAGGAGTGTTGTCCATAACTCTCTGGGAGGGACAAGACAGGGAGCAGTAAACTGAGGACACATGGGCTTTTCAGTCTTTGATGTCCTTGGAAAAGCAGTCACTGTGAATGATATAAGCCAATCCACAGGACAGATAACCCTCCGGAGAATGAAGGTCATTTCAACTAACAAATCACTTGTTCCATAACAGAGGACGCAAACAACAGATCAATACACAAATACGGTAGGTTCCTAAGAGAGGGCTTTAAGTCTGCTCTCACCTTTTCTTTACACCTGTGGGTCCTCTTTGCCAGGCACCTGAACGACACAAAGCAAGTAGCATACAGGAGAATGGCTTCTTCTTAAGTACACTGCAAAGACAGAGAACCACCTAGAGATTAGTGCCTTTTTTGTGGGGAGAATCTGATCCCTGTACCATTATACTCCAACCTTGGGGGAAGCCAAACCCACAATCAGAATGTAATTGAAGTATGTTACCTATAATAGGCTCAGATGTTTGTGATCTTCAGCACTTTATGAATTCTGCAGCAGATGGGCGAGGGCCAGGTAGCAGGCGAGAACAGACTGCGTAAGGCAGGCTGGCACTCTGACAAGGGCAGCCCCAGCTGTGGTTCGGGTGTTATTTAGCACGCCCACCCACTGCACCAGCAGTCTGCCTTCGCGAGCTCACGGCCACGGCCGCCTTAATGAAGAGTGGAGGTAAGCACGAATGCCGGCTTTCCAGGGCTCACAACATTTGAGAAACCCAGAAGGATCTGCATGATGGAAATGGTGCCAAGTTCTTTTGCCTCTTGCTTTTCAACAAAAAGAGAGAAGGAGAAAGAAGAGAGAGGGAACCTGGCAATAAAATGTGCACCTAAACACTTTTCAATTTTCTTGGGCTTTTATGAATAAAGCCCCCCTCCCCCAACATTCTGTGCTGGAAGAGGGAAAGCAGAGAGTAACAGCTAACAAAAGGAATCATGAATGGATACAAGAATTTAGGTGAGCTGGTGTAAGGCACAGGATACAGGCGCTGGAATTTCAAACCCTTGTCTGTTAGTTTCCCATTGTGTAACTTCTGGCCAGGTTCTTAACCCACCCAGCTTTCTGTTTCTTCATCTGTCAAATAACCCAAATAAAGTATGTTTCACGAAGTGTTTGGTTGCATCATGAAATGATACAATGTATTAATAACCAGTATTTATCGAGCACTTACTGTGGGTCAGATTTGTATGTATTAACTCTTTTAAATCTTCCCGACAACTCTGTGTGATAGTTCTTGTTAGCACTCTCATTTATAAATGATAAAACTCTTACCTGCAATGGCAAACTCCTAAAAACAAAAAGTTCTTCTAACTCATTTGACAACAGAACTGGACCTCATCCCATTTATTTAGCACCAAAAACTCACCTGAACTAACGTGAAATTATGTATAGTTTTTATTTGTCCCACATAATGTATATATTATGCATTTTCAGAGCAAAATATAGCCATGCATGTGTGTTAAGTTGCTTCAGTCGTGTCTGACTCTTTGAGATCCCATGGACTGTAGTACACCACGCTCCTCTGTCCACAGGATTCTCCAGACAAGAATACTGGAGTGGATTGCCATGCCTTCCTCCAGAGGATCTTCCTGACCCGGGGATGGAACCCATCTCTTTTTTTGTCTCCTGAACTGGCAAGAAGGTTCTTTACCACTAGCGCTTGGGAAGACCCCAAAATATAGCCATTTGCTGTTTAATCATGGAGTGCTAACTCAGTCATTGCTGGGATGTTAGACAAGATATACTTTATAAAATTTGGAAATCCTGATGCTAAACCACATCTGGCTCCAAGGGTGTCACTTTGGCATGGTAGATCTATACTGCTTTTCCAGTGTAGTTACTCAATATGAGTTTGATAACATCAAGATTGCTTTATAACATACAAACGCAACGAGGCGTGCCTCATTTTATTGTGTTCCACTTTACTGTGCTTTGCAGATATGTTAGTTTTTATAAATTAAAGATCTGTGGCAGCCCTGCATTGTTAAGTGATGGTTAGCATATCTCATCAATAAAGTATTTTTACTTAAGGTATGTACATTTTTTAGCACACTAATTTTAGGTTTTTTTATATGGATCAGTTTTTAAGGGTTTATTGAATTTATTACAATATTGTTTCTATTTGATGTTTTGTTTTGTTTTGTTTTGGCTGCAAGGCATATGGGATCTTAGTTCCCCAACCAGGGATTGAACCCACACACCCTGCATTGGAAGGCAGTCTTAAGCACTGAACCACCAGGGAAGTCCCAAGGCATAATGGTATTGCACACTTAATAGACTACAGTATCGTGTAAATATACATTTTATATGCTTTGGGAAACCAAAAAACTCATGTGCCTAGCTTTGATACGGTGGTCTGTAACGGAACCTCCCGTGTCTCTGAGGTGTGTGCCTGCAGTATAAATGCTTTAGATATATTTGTTCAGGTATTCATTCAACAAATACTTAGTGCATGCCTACTATGTGTTAGGTTCCATTTCAGGCACTAGGTTGAGTGAAATAAAACATGTTTTCCTTGCCCACATAAAACTTACAGTCTGAGAGAAATAACACTGGGAGAAAATAAAAGAGCACAACATTACAACAGCAGGGTGCTATGGACTCAAGTATATAAGGATGCCCTGCATTCTCCTATGTCTCTAAGCATACACAACAGAGATGAGCATAACCTGTAATAACTGAGAAATAAAAGAATTTGGGAGAAAAAACAACAACCCATAATTATTCGGAGAGTAAAATTATGTGCCTTGAAATATTGAAGTAATTATCAGGTTAAATTTCTATGATCCCTGCAATTTCTATGAAACCTGGAAATGTTAGGAGTGCAGGCCTGGCATATCTTTTAACGTAAAATTATACTTCTTTTCCACTCAGACTAAAAGGTCATAATTAAAGATATAATAAAGCTAAGTGAGTAATGGGATTTGTAATTCACTGGGGAATGGGATGTTTCCTGAGGCCCTCCTGCCCCTGGGAATGGAGGTCACCAAGTTAGATGGCCTTGGGAGCCCCCACAGGGCCCAGCACCCCCAGGGAGAAGAGTGTGGTCACCAAGGCCCATCGTAGTGTCCCATGAAAACATTGGGCCAAAGGAGAAGGCTTCCTAACTTATTTTTGCCCAGGATTTCAGAACATTTTTTTTTAATATGAAGATAATACATATTCATGCTAACGTATTTGAAACATTTTTTTAAAACTGTATACATTTAAAGTCTTTATTGAATTTGTTACACTATTGCTTCTGTTTCATGTTTTGTTTTTTGGCAAAGAGGCATATGGGATCTTGCTCCCTGACCAGGAACTGAACCTGCACCCCCTGCATTGGAAGGCAAAGTCTTAACCGCTGGTCCACAAGGGAAGTCCCTAGAATGCTTTTATAAATGTCTAAAGGCATATGAAAATTTTCACCTATAATCACCTCACTATCCTGTGGCAACCACTGTTATTGTTCTTATTTCCTTCTAGATTTTTCTATGAGCTTTTTCTTGTAGTTGAGATTTGCCTACCTTTTTCATTTAAAATTATTATCAGCAAGAACAATAACAAATCACTGACCACTTTCTGTGCCACTCGTTTAAATAAACAATTTCATAAAAATAGTTCCACAGTTGGCAATGACTTGACATCTCAGCAGCTCAGTTTTCTGTCTGTAAAATGGGGTATTAAAATGCCTACATCATAGAATTGTTGTGAGGATCTTAGGTTAATACATCTAAAGCACTTGGAACAGCGCCTGACGTATGGGAAGCACTTGATAGTGTTCACTATTATTATTACCCCATTTTGCAAATGAGGTAATCAAGACATGAGAGGTTAAGTAGCTTATCCAAGGTCATCATTAGAGAGGAGCAAGGTCAGGACTTTAACTCAGGCAGTATGGCTCCAGGATCCATGGCTTTAAGCCACGTATAGTGAGAGTCAAGGTACTTTTGAGGGAAAGGACTGGAATTTGGTCCTCAGTTGGGATTAGGACACACATATTAGCAGATATGGGCTTCCCTGGTAGCTCAGTTGTTAAAGAATCCTCCTGCAGTGTGGGAGAGCTGGGTTCGATCCCTGGGTTGGGAAGATCCCCTGGAGGAGGGCATGGCAACCCACTCCAGTATTCTTGCCTAGAGAATCCCCATGGACAAGAAGCCTGGCGGGCTGCAGTCCATGGGGTTGCAAAGAGTCGGACACGACTGAGTGACTAAGCACATTAATAGATATATTTCCCAGGGTGCTGATGGAAGCCAAATTGCCAGAAGAGACAGTGGGTGGGGGGAGGTCTTGAGAGAAGATGCTTCCTAAGGAAAGCTGGTATCTTCAGGCTCCTTGACCGTGAAACTGTGTCTGTGTTATTTCTACTGCATCCCTCATTCCACTAACCTGCCTGCCCCTCCCCTTTACCTTGTTCCTATCCCCATCCTCAACATCCATTCACCGAATTTAGCATTCAAAGTGCTTTGGAGCAGTGGGTGACCTCTGACGTCAGTGTTTGTAACAACAATACATATCTCTGGCGTCTTCTGTATATTGTGTTTTCTTCCTATCAGTCTTTGAGGACTGCGGCTTAGATGCTGAAGGAGCTGGACTTGAGGAGTACGGGACAGGAGGCTAGGTTCCAGTGGTGAAGAAAAAATCAGCTCTGCTTATTGTAAAAAGGTATTTTTTTAGCCCCCAGGTTGGGGGAGATGGGCACACAAGCTTGTCTGATTCTCACTAGACTGCAAACTCCTGAGGACAGGATCTAGGTATTGTTTGCTGGAGAAGAGGGCCAGAGAGGATGAGATGGTTGGATGGCATCACCGATTCAGTGGATATGAACTTGGGCAAACTCCAGAAGTTGGTGAGGGGCAGGGAAGCCTGATGTGCTGCAGTCCATGGGAGTCAAAAAGAGTTGGACACGACTTAGTGACTAAACAACAAGCCCTTTCCACCATGGCACGCGCATTCACGCGCATTTGTCGGATTCTCACTAGACTGTAAACTGAGAACAGGGTCTAGGTTTTGTTTGTTTTTATCATTCCACAGCCAGGCATAGTGCCTGGCAACACAGCTATAAAATGACAGAATTTTGACTGAAACCCATGCGTCCTGATGACCTTTGCATTAGATAAGAATCTTGGGGTGACCCATTTTTAATGCAGTAGATGCGGTCCCCTCCCACCTTTGAGTTTCCTCATTTCTGTTTGCCTGATCTCAGTCGCTCTTTTCTCATCACTCTGCCTTCCCACCAGCCACTCTTTGGGCTGGTCCTTCGCTACACTTTGTTTTAAAAAGTGTTTCTGGGCAATCACGGAAAGACATTTCAGAGTCTCATTCAAGGTCAGGAGAGGTTAGGGAATCCAGGAATCACCAATTCCCAGGCTGATCACTGGAGGGAAACCAGCAGCAACTTTTCGCCCCTTCATCCATACTTGAAGAAAAGGGTGAGAGCGTAGAGAGGCAGCAGCAAGCTGAAATCTTAAGGAGCTTCAGAAATCCAGTAAGTAACTGTAAAGCCCCAGAAAGGCAGGCTTTGAGTAAAATTGATAGCTAGCTGTAAAGTCTCACCTACGTAACCGGCATTAGGGGAACCACTTTACATGTAACTTCCTCTTTAAGCCTTCAAGCATTCCTAAGGGACAGATACTATTATACCCATTTTGCAGAAGACAAAACAGAGGCCAGGAGCGATGAAGTGACTTGCCCAATAGGACACAGCTAGTTAGCTTTAGATCCGTTAGAACCCAGGCTCATCTGTCTCCCCAGCTAGGAATTACCGCTTTTCCGGAATGCCCGTGCAGGGCGTGTCCAAAAGACGAACCGGAAGCTCCAACAAAGGCGAAAGGTGCCGGGGCCAGCCCAGCGGCTGGCGGCCGGCGGGGTGGGCTTTTCCAGGGGCCCCTTTTCAGAGCGGTCCCCTCCCGGGGCCCGCCGCCCGGGGCTGGCGCCGTGCTCGCGGCGGGCGCGGGCCCAGGCGCGGCCGGGCCACGGGTCCCGACGTGCGGAGAGGCCGAGGGTGGGCGCTCAGCTGCCTCGGTTCGCGGGGCCGAGGCGGGCGCGGCCGAGCAGATGGTGACGGCGGGGAGCGGCCGTTTGGCGTTCGTAGCACTTTCCTTTGCGCATATGTTGCGGGCGGGCAGGAGGCTGAGGGGACGACCTCGAGCCCGCTGCGGCGGCCAGTTGCTAGCCCTGGATCGCAGCTCCGAACCCCAACCCCGGCCTGCGCCCATAGGAGAGGGGGCTTGGCACAGACGCAGCTGCCCGGCCCATCGGATGACAACGACAGACTGTCCTTTTCCTCACCATCGGGCTACAAGAAAGGTCTCAGTCCCATTTTACAGCTGGAAAACTGAAGTCTGAGAAGGAACTGACCACCAACAGGACCAGAACTAGAACTGGAGTTGGCTGGCTCCTGCCTGAGAGCTTGGCTCCACGTGGGGACCAGGGTGTCCCCAGCCTAAGGATCACCCCAGATAGCAAGTGAATTTTCTAGAGCTTGTTTGTCTGTCTTCCAAAAATGTTCTTCCATCTGCAGAACCTTTGCACGTGATGTTCTTCCGAACCTTCTCCCCAGTCCCCTTCAAACCCAAATCAGGGGTCACTTACCAGTAGACGTCCCTAATCATGGCTATGACCACGTGATTAATGTGTTTGTGCTCCCACTCGCATTACCCAACTGTGAGCTCCATGAGGACAAGAGTACTGTGTACTTTTTTGGTCTGCATTCTATTCCCAGCGAATAGGCTCTCAAGAAATAGTTATGAATAAGAGTATTTGAATGGATGAGTGAATGGATGAACAGCCTTCATGAATCAGTACCTGCTTCGTCACCATCCAATGATCAGCTTGTTGGAAGTCTGGGCAGGGCTGGTAATACAAGAAGGAAGGGCTGTTTGGAATTTCTGCCTCTTCACAATTGCGCCTTTCTAAAAAAAATTTTTTTTTTAATTTTTAATTGGAGGATAATTTCTTTACAATGTTGTGTTGGTTTCTGCCATACAAAAATGTGAATCAGCCATAAGTATAAACATGTTCCCTCCCTCTTGAAACTCTCTCCTACCCCCCACCCCATCCCACCCCTCTAGGATGTCACAGGGCCCCGGGTTGAGCTCCCTGCTGTCATACAGTAACTTCCTACTAATTCAACTTGTCTTGTGGCTGTTCCCCCTCCCTTTTCTCTCCAGCCCACACACTTGCTCTGTTAGTGGAGGCCCAGTCCTTTCTCTCCCTTTGACAGAGTGGAATCTTCCTCATGCTGAGGAGTGAAGTGCCCCTTAGTAAGAAGCAACCTGGCTAGAAAGAGCCAAATGAGAAAGCTGGCAGCTTTGTAAATGGTTTTTCCGGGGTAAAGTGGAAAAATGGCCGTTAAAACGAATCTTTTAAGTTGCTTTTCTGACCTGCTTGGTAGGAGAACTAGGGGTTCTGGGATACTGGAGAGTGTCCCAGACGGAAAGAATTTAGATGCAACCAATATTTATTGACGTCTATTAGATGCCAAGGGCCCCTTGGGGCTTTTTGACAAACATCTTGAAGGACTCTTGGCATGTTCAAGGCCTCATCTGACCCTTCCGCAAGCTCTGGGACCTGGGATTCTTTGTATCCCCTCTTTAGAAAAGGGCACAGAGGCTCATGGGGTCAAATGGCCTGCCAAAGATCACTCTGCTACAATTTCATCTAGAAATGGGTTTCATTGCAGTTTGAATTTCACCAAATGTAATTTTTTGGTGATTTTTTAAAGCTCTCTTAAATTTGTTAGTACTTGACTTGCAGGATGATAATTTGGCTGCTTTTATGCCATCTCCCCTGCTGGAAAAATGATCTCCTCCTTGAGTGGTCTCAGACTGACAGAGCCTGGTCTCCTGGTTTACTGAATTCAATAATTCTTTCATTTCAGCGAGAAGACAATAGCAGTAAGTCCTTAATAGGTCTAAGAGCTATTGCTTATTCATACCCATCATGAATTGACTAAGTAGCACTGTTACCGTGTTGAATTCTTTATAGACATTAGCTCATTTAAATGTCACAGCAACTTCAATAAGGTAAGCAGTTTTTGTCCCCGTGGTACACGTGAAGAAACTAAAGATCTAAGAAGTTAAGTAATTTCCCCAAGATCAAGCACAAGTGGGTTACAGAGTTAGGATCCAAACCCAGGCAGTTAACCACTAAAGATGCATGCGTGTTATCGGCTTTCAGGCTTTCTCTAAGAAGCCCTAGAGATGAAGGGGACCAAAGCAAAGGAACAGGGCAGGGCAGGCCTGAAAGCCTAGTCTACTCCAACCAGGATGGCTCCGCTCTTAACCTCTGTGGTGGCTCTGTAAGATATTGTTGGCAAAGCATTTCCAATGCTAAAAAAAAAAAAAAAAAAAAAGCAAACAACAACTTAGAGGTTGGGACCTAATAGACAATACTATCGGTCCCACCTGCTCCTGGAGTCTAGCCTTGTCTCTGCTGTGCATCACTCATGGTGCCCAGCCCTGTGTCTCAGCAAATGGAAGCTGTGTTGAATAAAATGAATCACTGTGTACTGGGGAAGCTATTCCACTGCACTTTAGTCTCTACTCCTTCCAGAGCTTCCAAGGGCACCTGCAACCATGCAGAGAAGACCCTCCCAGATCTATGTCCAACTGGTGGTCATGGAAAGGAAGAACTTTGTGCAGTTCAGAGAAGAGACTTAGTGGATGTGGACTGAGAGCAAATACAGAGAGCACCTTGATGCTGTAGCTTCAGTCTGTTCCCAGGAATCTCCTGGAGGTGTGCGTACATGCTAAGTCACTTAAGTTGTGTCCTACTCTTTGCAACCTTATGGATCATAGCCCACTAGGGTCCTCTGTCCGTAGGATACTCCACTTAAGAATACTCGAATGAGTAGCCAATAGGGCGGTGAAGGACAATAGCCTCAGGATAGAGGAAATAGGACTCTTAGACTTTGGAGGCAGGTGAAGAGAACTCTGCTACCTGTTGAGAAGATAAAGATTGTGCCTTTGCGTAATGTTCAAGTTTTTTATGCTGCCAATTTAAAATACAATTTTAATGAAGACATTGCAGTTTTCACTTACAGTGCTTATAAACTGCAATGTTATTTCCACCCTGCATACAATCAGCAGGTGTAGGCAGGTGACTGCCCAACCTAACTCCCTAGCCATACCTCTCTCCATTCACATCCACAAATTTTCATGGTTAACGTCTTCAAGGTTACTCTTAATGTTAATTACTTATTCATATTCCATTGTGTTCTCCACTGTTAGACACACAATAAAGCGGAGTATTAGCAAAAACTAAAAACCATTTGCAAAAACTGAAAAGCTAAAATCAGATAAAGATATAATTAGAGTAAATGGTCAGGATGAAAAAGAGAGTTAGAATGCAGGTATGAAGATGATAACATCTTAAACAATTATTGCAGTTGAGCTTCAAAACTAATTCTGATCTTCCCAGTGTCCACAGTGAAAAGGAAAACACAATCCATTATATGATTCTAATTTTCTGTGAAGAGATTCTGAATTGCTCAGAAGATGCTGAGCTTTTCTTGTTCAGGTCTTCATCTACTAAGAAATGTAAATTGTAATGTCCTCTACAGAAATTCTGCAGTAAATTCAATGTAGTTTTCATTTCACAACATGAGCTGGCAATTTGACAGGTAGAATTGCTCCTTGGTGAAAACAGTGCTTTGAAAGCCCATGTAGATATATTCTGAGGGTCTCTGAATGCAAAAATTAAAGACAGGAGGAATAGATGGAGTCACGTGTCCTTCAAACAATCCTCCTTAAATAGTGCTTTCCTCAGCAATGCTTTGGCTAGAACTTGGGCAGTGGACAGTTCAAGCTTTGCCTGTGGGTAGTATGTTTTGCTGATTAAATGCAGATCCAGCCTCAGACTTTCTAACTAGCCTGTGACCAAATTTAGTTACTCAGTAAACATTTTTAAAATCCAAAGAGAAAGATGAATAAGTTATGTGAAGTGGACCAAATATATGTTTAAAAAATTTTACAAATAAAACTTGAATGATGTTATACAGATGCCTCTCCCACTGGTTCTTTCCTAGATCATGGTCCAAGTGAGTTCTGCCAGTCTGTTTAGACCTGGCCTTGGTATTTCTGGTTCATTTAGCAGGTGCACCATTCATTTGCAAGGAAGGAAGAGAATAAAGATGTCATCAATAATATTCCTATGGAGCCTCCAAGTCAACCAAGTTCTCCTAGTGTGGGAGGCAGTAATTTGTTCCTTGATATATGGGGATTGCTTTTCTTCAGTAGCAGAGACCCAATCAGTCTTCAGAGGTGGTTGTAATTAATAGGTAAGGAAGTGCAAATACATCTGAATTAATAGAGCCACTAGGTGTGACTAACTATAATATGATTACATGTGAAATTAACCCAGAGATCAAACCTAATCAATCCAGACTAATAACTGCCAGGACAACAATTTGTGGTTTTAGATGAGTTTATGTTGAAAAGAACTACAGAAAATGAACTCTGTTAGAACGTAAAAGATGCATTTTTTAAAAAGTGTGAGTGTTGTACTAAGATTATAAGTATGCATTAGATGATATTAATGTCCTGATGCCAGATAATCAAACCATTATTTATCTTGGCAAGTGAGAGTAAACAAAATTTAAAAATCAGAAATTAGTAAAAAAGAAGCCCACATTTTAAAAGTGAAGCTAAGACTCCTAGTGTTGCAACTTTTATTTATTTATTTGATTCCAGTAACTTAAAAAAATTACTATACAATATTTCATACATAGAATATATAAACTATAAAGAGCAAGGTAGTAACAGCCATAAACTGACAACGCAGTTTAAGAACTCTACTCACAATTTCACTGCAGCCCCTCATCTGTCACATTCTAGTTGTAAACTTCCCTGCCCTCACCCCCACCCCAGAGGTAAACACTATCCTGACTTTTGTGTTTTGCTGTTGTGGTAAATCATACTGCCAGCCTCGATTCTCCACCCCTCACTGTATCCACCCCTTTTTCTTTGTAATTTTGCAGAGCTCTTCCACTGGGGTTAGGACATATTTCCCTATTTTTAAAAGCTGAATACATAACTTTCCTTGATCAATAGAAGGAAGCAGAAATGATATGTCAGTTCTAAGCCCAGGCCTAGATAATTCATCTATGTTTCGTATTTTTTTCCCCATCATCCTAGAAAGAAGATGCTTGGACTAGTATTCATCAAGAGAAGGATAGAAGACATGGAGCAGAACTGAGCTGCACCAGTGGAGCCAGCTTGGCCAGGCAGCTCCCTGTTCCATGAGAATAAATGATTGTGGCTTCAAGACACTGAGTTTTAGGTGATGGCTTACATGATGTTTTGTGTGTGTGGTTATTGCTAATTTGCACACATTCTTCCTTTTCTTTATAGTGTTGGTTGCTCCGTTGTGTCCAACTCTTTAAGACCCCATGGACTGTAGCCAGCCAGGCTCCTCTGTCCATAGAATTCTTCAGGCAAGAATACTGGAGAGGGTTGCCATTCCCTTCTCCAGGGGATCTTCCTGACCCAGGGATTGAACCAGGTCTCCTGCACTAAAGGCAGATTCTTTACCATCTGACCCACCAGTGAAACTTTCCCAAAGTTTTACTGCAGATATGTCCTTGAACATGTTGTTTCTTTGGGGAATTTATATAAAAGGTACCATATTGGTGAGGTTTTTTTTTTTTTTTTTTTTTGCATAGCTAGCAATAGGATTTAAAAGGTCCAAGTCGATGATTGAAGAGTCCTCTATCAGCCAAGAATTTAACAAAATCACAGTAGTAAGCAGGTAAACAGACTTTCAAATGGGCATCTTGCCAAAGAGCATCCCCAGCCAGGTCAACATAACCGATTATGCAGCACACAGATGATAATGTTGTTGGGCAAAATAGCAGAAAAGATGAAGAATGAGTCCTCTCATGTATGGGTGCTTTCCCACCAACCCATAGATGGTGGTGAGATGGAAGACCTGGGGCATTAGGCACACCTGTTCACAGCTCAACACTCCCCCTTCTCACTGGTGTAAATTTGAGCACTTATTTCATACTCTCGGAGCCTCTGTTTTTCTGTCTGAGGAATGGGGATAATAACCTCTCCCTGCAGAGGACTCAAAGCCAGTCTGCTCACTCATCCCTGTGAAACCAGGGTTTCAATTCTAACCTTTATAGAGGGGATGAGAGGTGATGGAATTAGGGGGATGGGAAGAAGAGGAACTCTTTCTTCTGAGGGATAGAGAGTTTGTGAGTTGAAGGAAAGGCATTTGAAGACTGTCCTGCTGACATCACCTCTCATCTTGTTGGAGAAAAAAGCAAAGTCATCTGCTGGTTTGGAAGCATCAAGAACAGAGTCAGGTTAGGGGGAAGTTACTAAAAAACACAGGGAGCCCAGCCTGGTGCTCTGTGATGACCTAGATGGGTGGGTTGTGGGGAGGGGAGGGAGGCTCAAGAGGAAAGGAATAATCTATAATTATGACTGATTTGCATTGTTGTATGGTGGAAACCAACACAAGATTGTAAAACAATTTTTCACCAGTTAAAAAAATTTGTTTAATTAAATTAAAAGAAAAGAATAGAGTTAGGGTCCTGGAAAGAGAGATTTTAACAGCCAATGGAGAATAAAGCCATTCACGCTATTTGTGTAAGAGATCTTTAAATACTTAGGGCACATCATAGTATATTAGATTATGTGATGATTTCAGGGATTTTTAATTCAGTACTCGCATTATATACACATGAGACCTGAGGTCCAGAAAGCTCAAATCTTGATAAAAATCATACAGTGAATTAGGGACAATCTGGAATTTGAATGCTAGGTCTTTGACTCCTATTCTCCTATTGCTTATTAGTTATCATTTGCTTCTAGAACCTCTAAATTTCCTCTTGAGAGATGGTATGTCTAGTTGTCATATTGCTTTCCCTTTTAAGACTGGGCAAACTGAATTCCAGTAATATTTCCTCAAAATTTCCACTGTACAAACCTTCACCCAAATTTTTTGTCCTTGTCTGAACTCTCATCTCTCATTCTTCATCTCTCTCTCTTTTGAAAAGAAATGGTCTACTGCTTTTAAAAAGTATGCATTTGTTTATTTGGCTGCATCAGATCTTCGTTGCTGTGTGTGGGATCTTAAATCCCTGGTCAAGGATTAAACCTGCATCCCCTGCATTGGAAGGCAGATTATTAACCACTGGACCACCAAGGAGGCCCCTCTCATTTTTTCTTGATCATTTTCCAGTCAGACTTTTGCCCCTCTATGCCACTGTACAGCTCCCATGAAAGTCACCAAGACCATCATGTGACTAAACCCAGTTGTCAATTATCAGTCTTCAACTTAGCAAAGCTGTCAACAATTCCTTTTTAACATAGTTGATCCTGCTTTCCTTCCTGAAACACTGTCCTCACTTGGTCTTTAGGACATCTCGCTCTCTTGGTTCTCTCCCTACCTCACTGGCTGCACATTCTCAGATCCTTAGTTATTTCATTTGTATCTCTCTGCCCTCATTACACTGGAGTACTCCATGGGTTAGCCCTTGGACCTCTTCTCTTCTTTACTTAAACTTGCATACCTTGGTAATTTCATCCAATCACATGTCTTTAAATACTGTTTACATGCTACATTTTTTGAATTTCAAATTTATACTTTCAGGTTGGATTGCTCCCCAGAGCTCCATTCATATATTCAACTGTTCAGTTAGCTTCTTTACTTAGATGTGTAAAAGATTTCTTAAATTTATGTCCAAAACAAGCTCCCCCACTACAACCTCCCAAACATGTACTTCCCACAGTCTTTTCCAATTTAGGAAATAGCAATTCCATACATCCAATTGCCCAAGTCTTCTTTAACGTTTATCATTCTTTCACACCTCACATCCAATCTATTGGACGTACTATGAAAATGCATCCAGAAACTTACCATCTTCCATGAGCTGTACCGCCATCATCTTGGTCTAAGCCATCATTACCTTTCAGTCAGATTATTCCAACAGCTGCCAACCTGGGCTTCCTTCTTTCATGTTGCCCAGTGGTCTGTTTTCAACATTACCCAGAGAGAACCTTTTAAAACATGCTTTATCGTGTTATGTGACTTTTCTGCTCACAGCCCTCTAATGACTCCTCATTTCTCTCCCAATAAACCTAAAGTCTTTATTCTAAGAACTGGCACAGTCAGCTTCAAGTTAACTCTGTACTTCAGCCATCAATTTCCCACTTACAAGCATCCACCCCTTTACTTCCCCTTTAGAAATGTGATCATACTCAATGCACTGTCCAGTAGCTTGCTTCAGCTTAACACTATATCTCAACAATCTTTTCTCATTAATGCCACTTACCTAATTTTTTCAACAGTTTTTATTGGCATAGGAAAATGTTTGTGGTATGACACTTATGTGACAAAAACACTATGTAAGCAATTTGTATAGGGAATGCTACTTTACATAAATACAAAATTTTAAAAAACCAATAATAAAAAATCAATATGTTTAAATGTTAATGATATTTGCCATGAGTGGATAAATTTGATTGTTTTCCTTTCTTTTTCTTCTGCTTTTCTTTGCTTTCCAAATGATTGCATAAATTCACACAATTAAATACAAATGTGCATGTGGAACATAAGGACCAGAAAATGTCCATTGACAAGCAGATGATTAAATAAATTTTGATATATCCACACAATGGAAATGACTCAACAGTAATAAGGGAGGATATACATATCGTGGATGACTCTCAAAGATATTGTGCAACTGAGAGAAGTGAGACATAGAAGAGTTCCTATTGGATGATTCAGTTTATATAAAATTCTAGAACAAGCAGACTAATCCGTAGTGACAGGAAGCAAATCAGTGGTCACTGGTGGCTGGGGAGTTAGATTGACTGAAAAAGACACTAGGGATCTTTGGGAGGGCAACGTAAATTTTTTACATCTTGATCATGGTGATGTTTCTGTGGGTGTATACATTAGTCAGAACTCATCAACTGATGCTTAATAAACGGAAGCATTTATTTTATGTAAATTTTATCTCAATAAGACCAATTTTTAAAAGAAAGCTAAAGACTAGAAAAGAATCTATAGGAATCTTAAGTTAGTTAAGTCATTCAGTCGTGTCCGACTCTTTGCGACCCCATGGACTGTAGCCCAACAGGCTCCTCCGTCCACAGGATTCTCCAGGCAAGAATACTGGAGTGGGTTGCCATTTCCTTCTCCAGGGGATCTTCCCAACCCAGGGATCGAACCCAGGTCTCCTGTATTAGAGGCAGACGCTTTAACCTCCAAGCCACCAGGGAAGCCTACTATAAGAAGGTAGTGGTAGGCTGTGGAGCTGGGTGTTCTACAGTGTTATATGAAGGTAAGAAAGTATATAGAAGAAAAACATTTGCAAGGGCTGGCTGAGAAATTCTTCAGGAAAATAACTGCTTTTTAAAACTCAAGTTCCTTGAGGAGGCGTTTGGTGAAAAGATCTTTCTCATAGTTTCTTCTCTGTGATGCGAGAATGAAACAAATAACACTAACTGCTCTGCAAGAAAGAGCAGTTCCCAACAATCTCAAGAAAGAATACTGAGGGAGGAGACAAGGAGCCCAGAAATGAAGAGGAGTTGGGAAAGAGGTGAGAGGGGAAGGCAGGAAGAGCCGGTTCTGCAGGTGAAAAGAGGATGAGACCTGGAGGACGCAAGACCCAGGGACATCCTCCTGGGGTTGCCACTACAAGACTTTTATATACAGGAACATATGATGTTCAGTTTCAAGTGGTTGGTCATTCATGGCTGCTGATCGCCGCTAAAAACTCTCCCCCACACAACTCCCTACTGGGAATATCAAAGGAAAGGCCCATCCACCTCTTTCGTGGCATGCATGGATAAAGGGAAGAGGTGAGACATGCCAGGTGAGTGGATCAAGAATTCAGGGGAAGAATCAGGGCAAAGGTATCCAGTAGAAACAGAACCGTGCACGCGCATCCTCAGAGGTCAGGGAGAGAAGGGAGAATTTCCCACTGCATGTAGGATGGCTGCTCAAACTATTTTCATTTAAGTACAAGTTCTCACCCTCAGGTAGAATTGGAGCCCAGGCAGCAACCTGATGCCAGAAAAATCCCTGACCTTTGTTGATTGAGCTGGATAAAATTTAATTCCCCCTTTGTTGTAAAACAGGGGCTAAATGTACTTGTTCTGAGGCTTTCAGAGTTGGTTAAGAGTAAAATTATTAAGTCACATAGGAAAATGAAAATCATATTCACCAGAACTCCTATTGGGGAGCACTCTATAGAGTCAGAAGGAATAATTTGGCTCTAGTGATAAATAATCCACCTGCTAGTGCAGGAGACGCAAGAGACCTGGGTTCAATCCGTGGGTCAGTAAGATTCCCTGGAGTAGGAAATGGCACCCCATTCCAATTCTCGCCTGGAAAACTGTATGGGCAGAGGAACCTGGCAGGCTACAGCCTGTGGGGCCAGAAAGAGTCAGACACAACTGAGTGACTGAATACTTTGGAATAATAGCAAGAACTAACATTTACTGGGTACTTGTTCTATGGCAGACTGTTCTAAATCTTTTACAAGTATTCAGATCAGTTCAGTTCAGTTCAGTTGCTCAGTCATGTCTGACTCTTTGCGACCCCATGAACCACAGCACACCAGGCCTCCCTGTCCATCACCAACTCCCGGAGTTTACCCAAACTCATGTCTATTGAGTCGGTGATGCCATCCAACAATCTTATCCTCTGTCATCCCCTTCTCCTCCTGCCTTCAATCTTTCCCAACATCAGGGTCTTTTCAAATGAGTCAGCTCTTCATATCAGGTGGCCAAAATATTGTAGCTTCAGCTTCAACATCAGTCCTTCAATGAACACCCAGGACTGATTTCCTTTAGGATGAACTGGTTGGATCTCCTTGCAGTCCAAGGGACTCTCAAGAGTCTTCTCCAACACCACAGTTCAAAAGCATCAATTCTTCTGTGCTCAGCTTTTTTTTTGTCCAACTCTCACATCCAAACATGACTACTGGAAAAACCATAGCTTTGACTAGATGGACCTATGTTGACAAAGTAATGTCTCTGCTTTTTAATATGCTGTCTAGGTTGGTCATAACTTTCCTTCCAAGGAGTAATTAAATCAATTAATTTTCATTAGAACTCTATGAAATAGATGCCATTATTATCCCTACTTTATATATGTGAAAACCCAGGCATAAAGAGATTGGATAATTTACCCAAAGTCACAAAATTGATGAATGTTGAGTTGGGATTTTATCCCCCGAAGTAGAGAAACCACCTGAAGCAGGGGGCTGCATGTGCTACTTGCTTCCATGGGGAGAGGGCAGCAGTGCTGCCAAACATCCCACCACTTACAGGACAGCCCCACAACAAGCCTGGTATTGGTAAAGCTGTGGGGTAGAGTCCCCCAAGGGGCACACTGCTGCTGCTGCTGCTGCTAAGTCGCTTCAGTCATGTCCGACTCTGTGCGACCCCATAGACGGCAGCCCACCAGTCTCCCCCGTCCCTGGGATTCTCCAGGCAACAACACTGGAGTGGGGTGCCATTGCCTTCTCCGAAGGGGCACACTACATCAGTACAATTAATTTGGGGCTTCCCTAGTGATCCAGTGGTTACACTCAGAGCTCTCAATGCAGGAGTCCCAGGTTCAATTCCTGGGCGAGGAACTAGATCCCGCGTGCTGCAACAACACCACATCCATCCTGCAACGAAAATAGAAGATCCCACGTGCAGCAACTAAGACTTGGCACAGCCAAATAAATAAATATTTAAAAAAATACTATTAATGTTATATGGATACTTTCTTATGAGAAGGTAGGCCTAGTTAATGGCAAGGATTTTGTTTTACTGAAAGAGTTGTGCAAATTAGGAACCAGAGCTGAACTGTTTAGGGCAATCTAGGAGCATTTGAGCATTTCATGGCAGAAGGGTGGCAGTGGAGAGAGAGGTCACTGGTGATGGTTCCTGAGAAGGTGATGGAAGAAGAACACGTGCATCCAGTGGAGATGTTTGGACAGTTTTGCTGTAAGGGCCGCAGGGAAGCCCTCTCTTGCCACTCTCCAACATTTTATTAATCTGCATTCCTTGATAATGTTTTGCATAATGGATTTGCTCTTGAATGGAATAAAAAGGCATACAGAAATACATGCCCCCCAGACGTACACATCACAGACTGGGAACAGGCTGCTTGCTCATGGCGGACATGAAAGTTATATGTGTCAGTCACTTCCACAACCTGCTGGAAAGAATGAAGATGACATGTCATCTGTATCCCTAGCACCATCTGCAAAACTCTAGACCAGTTCTTGCACTCCCATGGCTACCTGCTGATGAGCCCCAGTGTCTGTCTCCAGGTCATACCTTGCTTTTGAGCTGCAGACCTGTTTATCCAACTTCCTCCTGGATATCTCCACCTACTTCTAAAAAAACTCAGCATTTTTAAAACTGACCTCGTGAACTATTCTCTTTCTCCACCTGATTCCCACCTTCCCAGTTGTTGGGATTACCCTACAACTGTTGTTCGACCAACAATTATCTGAGCCCCTCTATTTCCCAACAATTTCCCCACCCAATCACCAAACCTCTCTCCAAATATCTCTTGACTGTGACCCCCCTTTGCACCCACAAATCCCATGAATATCTGTCTGCTGTTGTCATGAATATTCAAGAGCAAAGGGGAAATGTTAAAACATAGTTCCTCTGAATCAATATCTTGGGCTTTTTCTGCCTCTAGCTTTATAAATGACCCAGAAAAAAAAGAACAAATGTAAATTCATGGTGAGTGCTGATGATACAGAATTATGTGGCAAGCTGGGGCCAGGGGCAAAGAGCAGGAAAGATTCATCATGACTTAGATCAGCTCAGCAACTGAGCTGACACATGGCCAATTAAGTGTGTTCATGGGAAGCACTAAAAAAGTCTGCAGTGAGGCTCACAGAAAGCAGGCAAGCATGGACTAGCTGAGCCAGAACCCAATCCCCTCACCTCATCCGGAAAAGGAAATCTCAGCTCCGAAACATGAACAGATAGGGTTGAAAAGAGAAGCTTGGAGCCACCAACCCAAAACATGGTTGTTCCTCTCCACCCCTATCCTTTTTAACATCAGCTGAAGCATAATACATGTTTCTGTTTTTTCCAAGGATTTGTTTTGCTCAGCACCAAGCGAATGTGTCACTTGGGGCAGCTGAGTCTTCTAGTGGTGTGAACTGAGAACTGTAGATTTTGTTGAGCTAGAAAGGGCCTTGGAGGCCACCAGTGCTAGGGTTCCCAGTAGAGGATTATGAACATCTGGAGAGCCTTGGAGCTGTTGCAAGGGCTGTTCCAACCTGCACAGATATTATACCTGTCTGTGGCTGGAATCAACCAGTGAGGCTCAATCGTAGGGCCATGGATCTATCCCTATAGTTCAAGGTGGGTTTTAGACATCTACGAACTCTTTGAAACTGAATGTAAATAATTTTGTACATATATTTTGTACAAATAATTGTACAAATAACTTTGTATGTACACTTGACAATTTTCCTGGAGAAAGAGACTATTGCATTTTATCAACATGCCAAAGGAAGCTTGATATCTGAGTAGATACCATGGATGACTCTTTTTAGAATGTATTAGATTTCATTGTGATTAATAAACTACAAAGTCATTTAAAGCATAGGTTAAAAAAATAGTTTTAGGACTTCTTTGGTGGCACAGTGGATAAGAATCTGCCTGCCAATGCAGGGAACACAGGTTCCATCCCTGGTCTAGGAACTAGATCCTGCATGCTTTAACTTAAAATAAAAAAGAATATTTTTTGTTATTGTATATCTTCTCAGTCAAAGGATACTTTACTACTCACTGTGATCAAAAGGAATCCTTGAAATACTTTGGTATTTTTCTAAAAAGAAGCCATCATAAAACACATAATTGATAAAGGACTTGAATCCAGACTATATAAAGAACAGTTGTACCTCATTAATGAAACAGGATTCCAGTCGTATGACTTTCTGGGAAAAGCAACATTTTAGAGAAAAGCAAGCAGTGGATGCCAGGTCTAGGGGTGAGGGATCAGGTATGTTGCAGAGCAGAGAGAACTTTTGAGTGATGGCAATGTTGTATAGCTCATGTGCTGCGGTGGTTAACACATTGGTCAAAACTTAAACTCTATATCCAAAAACTGTGCATTCCATTGTGTGTAAATCAGATCTTAATGAACCTGACTTAAAAGTAAAGAAGTCCTCATGTTCAAAATGCATTGATTTCTATGATCCTTTTATGTGTGAGGAAACTGATATCCAGAGAGAAGAATGATGTGCCCATTTCTATTAAGATATCTTTTGATGCAGCAGGATGCTCACTCAGTGGGCTCACTGCGGGGTCCAGGCCTGGATGAGCATGTCGAGAAGAGAGGCAACGATGCGCCACAGTCATTTGCGTGACGTGCTGAGGAGTCTCCTGGGAGAAACCTCACGCCTTGCAAAGGAGGAACCAAACATTGCAAGCTGACTCAGGAGCCACTGCTCCATCCTCAGAGGGGCGAAACCTCTATCCGCACACCCTCCTCAGATAGAGCTGTACCTACAAAAAGTCTGCAAGCCCTGAAACTGCTTATAGACTGTGGCCCACAGGGAATGGAAGCCCTCCAAGACCTGCCACTTGGAATCCTTGGCATTAAGTCTTCTGGCTTTTGTGTGGCAGACTTGTCAAAACAGTAGGTGGGTGGTAGCCTTCAGGGGATTCTGCGATACTTTACCAGCAGCGGGAGCAGTGTCCTGAGATACTCCCAAAGACAGCCAACTTATGTGGTGCCTGCATAAGCACTCTCTAGGAGTTTTCAGGAATACCTGGCTGTGGGGGTTGGGGAGGGGGTGGCACGAATGGGACTGAGGTCTTGCCTGAGCTGACAGGACCAGTTTGGACTGTTGCTGTAAACACAACCTCATCCATAGCTTCAAAGACTGGGGAAATTATGGTTTCACCCAAGCCACACCAGCTGATTTATGCCTCACAAAGGATTAGAATCAGCCCCCATGGTTTCTCATCAGGATCCACTAGAGCACTTGATTCCTTATTGATATCCCTGAGTCTACTTGCGAAAAAGGGGAGGTGTAGTGCGCTGTAGGGGTAGGGGTGGGGTAGGAGTAGGGGAAGAGAGACCCTGTACAAGAACTTTGAAGGGCCTGTTTCTTTTTCTTTTTTCTTGGGGAGCGGGAGAGAGTTTTTTGTTTTGTTTTGTTTTTTGTAATTGGAGGATGATTACTTCACAATGCTGTGTTGGTTTCTGTTGTACAGCAACATGAATCAGTCATAATTATGTATATATATTTGCTCCCTTTTGAGTCTCCCTCCCACCCCTCCGGGTCATCATCAGCCCCGGGCGGGGCTCCCTGTGTTACACAGCAGCTTCCCATCTATTTACACGTGGTGGTGTCTGTATGTCAATGCCATTTGCTCAATTTGTCCCACCTGTACCATCCTCCGCTGTGTCCACAAGTCTGTGCTCTACGTCTGTGTCTCCTTTCCTTCCCTGCACACAGGTTCATCATTACCATTGTTGTAGATTCCATATATATGAGTTCATATAGGATATTTATTTTTCTCTTTCTGACTTACTTCACTGTGTATAACACAGAGCCTGTTTTTAAAGTGAATACTCATCAACATGCAGTTGCTGAAGGACCATTTTGTTTTCTTAAAAATTTTTAAAAGCTTCCTAGATTTCCCAAAATACCCGCTCAAGTCCACCTGTTTCCAGAACGAAGTTCCAGGGGGTGGCCTAAGTTGTGTGCAGGAGGCTGCAGACTCAGACATGACTGGGCACACTCTCGGCCCCAAAGGTAGCCTCCTGGGGGTACTTGTAGGAGCAATCGAGATGCCTCATGGGAAAAGACCTTTTCCTAATTGTGAGATGGGGAAATTTGGTTCCTCAGAATTCCCCTAAGGGAAACCACATAATTTGTTAGAAACAATGACTTGATGAGCCCTCTTGGGGTAGGGCGTGAGGTCCCAGGGTGGGGGTGTTGACTGGCATGGAGGTTTCAAGGGAAAGGAAGCACTGGGTGTGATAGGAGGGAGGAATTTGGATCCTCCAGCCACCACTCCAATAAGGTGGAGGTGAGAAACAGCGGGGAAGAGAGGGTGCAGTAAGGCTGTGTGTTCCACAATGGTATCATCCTCTCTCCCCTACAACTTCTATGTGTGACTTGGGATTTCTCCTGGATGTCCCCCGATGAAGGGACTGAGGTGTAGGCCTTCATAGGAGCAGGGTGGGCTGTGGGATGCACGGGTGAAGTATTAACAGAAACAGCACGTGAGAATGCAGGAGCTGGACCATGGCACAGAAGCCCTTGGAAGGAGCAGACATTGTGCCAAGAACTTTAGACCATCACAGGCCACAGACAAGGGGTCTAAGCATATCTGGGTCACATATGGAAAAAAAGAACAAGCCCAACAGTGGGTAAAGTTGTGACGCTCATATTCCTATTTCTACCCTCCTCCCAGAATCGAGGCAGAAAAGAAGCTCAGTATCACAAGGATCCTGATGAAGCCCACCAGCATTTCTGGAAGGCCTGTGCCCATGTCTGAGCTTTGGAGGAGATTGTGGATGATGCCTGAAGGCATGTGGGAGAAAGCATGGAGCAGCCCTTGGGACTCTGGGCTGCATGGGGGAGGGGGAGCTCGAGAAGGGGCTCTGTGTGATAAGTCGCTTCAGTCATGTCCAACTCTTTGCTACCCTATGGACTGTAGCCCTCCAGGCTCCTCTGTTCATGGGATTCTCTAGGTAAGAATGCTGGAGTGGGCTGCCATGCCCTCCTCCAGGGGATCTTCCCGACCCAGGGATTGAACTCACATCTCTTATATCTCCTGCACTGGCAGGCAATTCTTCACCACTAGCGCCACCTGGGAAACCCTGAAAGGGGGTTAGAGTCACCTAACCTTATAGTTGGGAGAGGAACAGAGAAATACTGTTTTGCTACCCTTGTTTCTATTCTTTTGTATGCCCAGTTGTATCCAACTAGGATGGCTCACACTATTTTGCTTGTGTTGACATCTTGGTGGTGGAGCCATCTGGTGGGAGAATGCAGACCCGCCAAAGTGGCCAAAAGTCAGGAAATGGGGAGAGGAAGCCCCCCATGGTGGAGATTGTGCCAGGTCAACATTCAAACACATGAGTGCAAGTTCTTGCCATGTGGATGGGCCAACTAACTGTCTGGGTTACTCAGGTGACAGCCCCAAAATGAGATAATATTTCCAGTATCAAAATGACAGACGGCCTCCTCTGTCTGAAACCCCATAGCTTTTAAGCGACTGCCACAGTCCTTAAGGATGTTGGGCTCTATCTGCCTCTAGCTTTATAAAATACCCCTCAAAAGAAACAAATGCAAATTCAGGGTGAGTTTTGTGAGCCTTAATTTTCTCATCTGTGAAACAAAGCCAGTAACCCCTACCTCACATTTCTCTTCTGAAGATTCAAGAGATAATGGAAGTAAATGTACTTCACAAACTGTACTCCCCGTATGTAAATTATCACCATTAGATTAAATTGTCGACATTCTACCACTTTAGACCTGTAGAAATGGCAATTCCATATGGCTCAACCTAAAGCTGTCATTTTCTGTGATCAACATAAGGAGGGCAAATCATGCTTGTGGAAATGTGGGTATAATGTAGTCTTGAAATGAATTTGTATTGCCCAGGTATGGTATCAAAAAGGGGTGTGGCAGGAGAGCAAGACACCCTGGGTAGATGTCACGGGCCTGTCTCATTTGCCCATTGCCCCCCCAGGGCTGTGGTGGTGAAATTTCAAGACAGGAAGGAGGGTGCAGTCCTGGTTCTCCAGAGTAGCTGCATCAGTGAGAAGACCCTTCAGTTCTTCCCACAGTGTCATCCTCAGGCCCACAGTGCAAGGGCTTCTTTAGGGGAACAAGCTAAAGGGCTCTCAAGCTCCAGGCAGAGAGTCCAACTGAGGGCACGCAGGCATTTGAGAGAGAGAAAAACTTGGACTTGGTCTCTCAAAACTCTGCTCCAAATTATAATCCACAAAATGAATTTATAGACTTGTACATTAAAGCCATTTCAGTTTAGACTCTGCAAGTCTACTGAGGACATGTGGCTCTATCCAGCTTTTATGGGTGATGGCAATAATATTAATGGCTAATTTGCCCAGTGCTTTCTCTACACCAAGAAACAGGTTAAGCTCTTGAATGCATTCTTTCAAAATCTGAATTTGAGGGGAAAGACCCTACTGGGGTCTTAAGGCATAAGACATTTGTTTCAACATAGCTCATATCAGAGAATGCTTATATGAAGGCTTCAGTTCAGTTCAGTTCAGTTCAGTCGCTCAGTCATGTCTGACTCTTTGCGACCCCATGAATCACAGGACGCCAGGTCTCCCTGTCCATCACCAACTCCTGGAGTTCACTCAAACTCACGTCCATCAAGTCGGTGATGCCATCCAGCCATCTCATCCTCTGTCATCCCCTTCTCCTCCTGCCCCCAATCCCTCCCAGCATCAGTCTTTTCCAATGAGTCAACTCTTCGCATGAGGTGGCCTACTACTAAATATTGTGATGGCATGAGGAGTGAATAAGGCAAATGTGGATATAGCACTGTTGGGTTTACTCCACTGATGTAGCAAACTCATCCCAGTCATTTCCTTAACCTCACAAGGATGAGTCCTCACATTTTATGTGACTTGATTTTTTAAACCTCATTTTAAGCATTACATTAGGATTTTACCATTTTCATTTCCGTTTAACTGTTTTCTTCTTAAAGAGAGCTCCCTTAGCTGATAAGAGGAGAGGCAACTGATATGGCAGGACTCGAACGCTCCTGTTTCCCTAGCTCTAATTCCGGCAGGTTTGAAAATAGACTTTTTGTGCATGAAGGTCACTTACTGCCTCTTTTGCAAGGGATTAAGTTTATGGGGGTCTTTGTTCAGCCTAAGGGGATCCATGATCAGTTCTACCTCTGCAGTAGCAATTGCTTGAAAAGGATGGCATGTTTTCAATTCATAATAACAGCACTTAATCTGAAACCTAGGCATTTTGTCTTGAAAACAAATGTTGCCAGCACCAGAAGACACCAACGGAAATTTGTAGGATTCAGGAACGAAATCTCGGGAAGCTGGTGTTTGCAGTTTTGAAGCCAAAATCACTCGTAGCTAAAATCCTAAAACTTAAACTAAATCCTAACTTAAATCCTAAAATGAATCCTAATCTGAAAACTCTTGTAACAGCTGCCATTCAGATTTCTGGACCTCTCGATTCATTAGGAATTAATTGATGTCCTAAAAATAATTCACATTTTAATGTTGGATATCTTCAACAACACCAAAACATAAGGAGTAATTCCAGAAACAGTTGTTTTACTTTTATTTAAATATATACTATTATCTGCATTGTACAAATGAGGAAATTTGAGGCTTCACAAAGATGTGTGAATTTCCCAAGAACTCTCAGCTCTACTACTTTCTAGACTTTCATCTTTTTTTGTTTTAATCATTTTATCCTTAGCGTTTAACAAAGAACTGACACAAAGTAGGCACTCAACATTTGTTGAATAAATTGAATATTGTCACGGAGAGGGTGGGCTTCCCTGGCGGCTCAGTTGGTAAAGAAACCTTGGGTCAGGAAAATCTCCTGGAGAAGGACATTGCAACCCACTCCAGTATTCTTCCTGGGAAATCCCACTGACAGAGGAGCCTGGCAGGCTACAGTCCATAGGGTCGCAACAAGTTGGACATGATTTGGTGACTAAACCACCACCACCCCTGCGAGGCAGTGGCAGAATGGGAGAAGGGAAAATGCCCAGGGCATCCCCACTCTGGTCTTTACTCTCCTTCAGAAACCGAAACTTGCTAGTTTCTAACTAGGCTTCCCTGCTCAGGGACTGGCACCTTGAAGAAGCAGTAAGAGTAATGGAGTTTCTCTCCAGACCAGCAATGAAGTTTGAAGGATAAGCCTTTGTCTACAAGTTCTTTCCTTGCAAGGAAGCAGTTTCTGTGTTTTCATTTTTCCTCTTCATCCTGCGAAGCCACAGCCAGAAGGGGTTAAATAAATTCTCCATAGTTCTCTCATCTTGGCTATCCCTGTTTCTGAGCTCCACCACTGTTTCTTTTCCTGTGGCCTGCAGGAATCAGGCAACATTTCCACTCGGAAAATTCTGCCTGTGCGCAAGACAGCCGAAGGACTCACTTAGCTTCTTAGGAAAGCGGCTGCCTGGGTGTTGACACTGTTCCTGCTATTCACCAGTGAGCTTAGACATAATCCTTCATTACACAAACAAATACAAAATCTCGTCATTTGCCCAGAAACCTGCCAGCGCTTGTGCTGCTTACTTGGTGGCCACGTGGCTGAGGACCCTCAGTGGAACGCGGCTCCTCCTGTCCCGGGAGCCCTGACTCTTTAGATTGTCTCCAGAGACCTCTTATCCTGAGCGAAGCATAAAGGAATGACAGCCCCACAGCCTCTTAGCATGAGGGGAATTCCATTTGATTCATGGTTTGCTTGAGGGCTGAGGGGCCGAGAGGGCATGGGGTTAATTCAGTCTCCCCGCTTAGGTTCAAATCCCTCTACACACTGAAATGGACTGGCTGGGCCGCAGTCAATTTAGCATTTCAACAGACAGCTGCCCAGCCAGCGGACGCCTCCTGGCCTCACAGGACGCACGTCTGGAGACCAGAGAGAGCAAGGTGATATTGGGTGGTTAGGGCTACTGAGCCAAACTGTGCTCCTGGATTCATGAGCTTTGAAAATGTCCTGCTTCTCAGGTTCTTTTCTTTCCCAGAGAGAGATGAAACATACCATTCCACGGAGCAAAGAACTATAGAAATCTAGCCACTCAGTTGCGTTGGTGGGTCCAGTTTACCCAAGTATAAACTGACCTGGCTGAAGACCCAGCTCTTTATGACACAAATTCTGTATGTCATTAAAAGGGAAAAATACCCAACACTTCTCCAAGCCTGGTATGGTCAAGCCTTGAATATAGTTATTGGGGGGGTGGGGTGGGATCGAGAGGATCCGACATCAGAAAAACTAATCAAGCCATGTGGGTATCACTGTAATGAAGGCAGGAAAGCCTAGTGGTTATAAATGGGATTCCAGAAGCAGACTGCCTGGTGAAAATTCTTCCTCTGCCATGAATTCTATGAATTTTTTTTATAGAGAGGAGATTTTTATTTTTGATTATTTCCCTAACGTCAGTAGTTCTTTGAAAAAAAAATTCTACCTCTGCTCCTCTGAAAATAAAAATTTGAAAATTTTACACTGAAAAAATTTTTTCATTGGATTTTTCTTTGGTTTCAGTTATTAGTGTGACAGTTAAGAGTGTAAGCTTGAGACCTCCACATGCTTAGGTATGGATCATGTTTATCAGCACCTTTGAAATTCTGTTCCTTCAGTTATAGAAGGAAGGTTAATATGATCTCCTAACTCAGTAGATTGCTGTGAGGATTAAATCACTTATGCATGTAAAGTATTTAGCATATGCTGGACATGTAGTGGAGATATAACATATATCATCCACTACCGATGCCAGTTTGGTGTAATCATATATTGATTAAGAGGACAAATAAGGGGAAAGTAAGGACCCCTCTTGCCTTAGGCTTAGTTTCCTTCAGCCTCTTGTTTCTCCCTTGATTCTTTTTAATTTAAACTTTCTTTAAAAGATTTTTTTTTATGTCTTTATTTTTAATTTTTAAAATCTTTGTTAAATTTGTTACAGTATCTTACTGTCTTATGCTTTGCTCTTTTTTGGCCTAGAGGCATGTGAGATCTTAGCTCCCCAACCAGGGATTGAACCTACACCCTCTGTTTTGGAAGGTGAAGTCTTAATTATTGGACCACCAGGGAAATCCCTCTTCTGATTCTTTTGGCCTCTTTTTGCCCATTTCCCCAGCTCACCCCACTCCCCTCCCACCATACCTCCACCAGTACCTCCAACTGCATGTTAAGAACAAAATCTGCCTAGAATAAAGCATGTTTTAAATTGATTTTTAAAGAGATCTGGTATTTGCTTGGCTTACCTTTCCTCAGAAATCTCATAGCACTGTTCAAAATTGCTTCTGAGATCCTCATTTTACAGCTCGGAGCTCTAAAACCAGCAGCCCTAGGCTCAGTCATCCCAATGGATACAAAAAATAACTAAAGAACGGTCTGAAAGCTCTTAATGCTGAAGGTATTTCATAGGCTCTGGAGAAAAGTCACTTTTTGCATTTCCACGTGGAATTTCCAATTAAGAGGAAGACTACACCCCAAATATTACAAATGAAAACAGAATCTTCTGCTGGGAGGGCCCTGAAAGATCTTGTTCTTCCTAAGCTTTCAGACCTGAATTATCTTAGACAAAGTATAGAAGACCGAGGAGGGATTGATGAATCAGATCTTCACTTTACAGAGAGGAAAACTGGAGCTCAGAGAAGCTAGGTGGCTTCCATATGGTCAGTCCCTTGGTGGTGGGACCAGGACTCCAGACTCCAATCCAGCGCTCTGCTTATACTCTATGACTGCTGACCTCTTCACTGGAGACTAAGCTTCCTCCAGGGGATCGTATCAAACCCCAAATCCTCCTCTTGCTAATTAGCACATTTACTCTCATTTAGCTTTGAAAGGCAAGACCATGGAGCCTCCACCCTCAGAGAGTCATCAGTGAGGTATGGCACCCGTGAGTCATGGTCAACTGTTCTCCACAGGACACTTCCAGTTCACTGCAGATGGGTGTTGTTCTAGAGCACGGTGGCTAGGAAGAGTGGAAGTCTGATACAAAACATGCTGTGCTCCAAGGCTCTGAGAGTCCTGGGGATGCTGCGCCCCAGGAGGGAAGTGCAAACTCCCAGGCAGGGCTGGACAAAGCCTGAGGAGTCCTGAGACTGCAAGTGGGCAAGACCAAGCATCGTCCATAGCCCGTCTGCTCCACTTTTAGCAGGATGGTGTGACGCGGTGGAAGGACACAATGAGTCCCAGCCCTGCCACCAGCTAAAAGGGGACTCAGCTCCTCTCTCTACATCTCAGTTCAGTTTTGGAAGAGAGCTGCCAAATGAGGGACTGGACGATCTCTGAGTCCTCTCCTGGCTCTGAAGCCTCCTCTATGAGCCTCAATGTGACTTGCTGAGTGACTAAGCGCCTAGACTTCAGACAGACTTGAGTTCAAATCTTAGTGCTGCCATTGTGTGGTCTTGGGTAGGTAACTTACCGTCTCCAAGCATCAATATTTTCACTAAAAATTATAGGAAATGTTTCTATCTATTACTTTGAAGGCTGTTGTATAGATATAATACTTGAATTATATTTATACAGTGGTATAGTACTTGAATAGTGTTTCGCGTGGAGATTAATAAATACTGGTGGTGGCTCCATCCACCCGCCTTCATCCCCTATCATTCAGAACAAAGATCTGAAGTCCAGTTAGATTACTCTCATTGTAAACTAAGTGTCCATGACCTTTGTATAAAGCTTAAAAGAATTTCAGCTGGATAATCTGATTTTGTCATGACCAGAAACAGTAAGGCATTCCTCTTTTCTTTCCAGGCTGGACTTGTTGACAACGCATGGGTGAAAAACATTGATTAATAGCTCATTGACTGGCTTTCCTGGGCACCCCCAACATGGTACCTTGTTCAGTTAGTTCCAGCTTCAGTGGGTCCTCCAGCCTGCGGCCTTAGCCTGAAAATCACAGGCTTCTGTCTGATTTATGCCAAATGGCCTTTCCTTGCAGGACTCCCAGTGCCTGGAAATGTCATTAAAGAATCACCAAGCGAGGTAAGGACGAGATAAAGGGAAGCACCTTCTCGCCTGCACATCAACACCATTAAACGCATTGTTACAGCAGCAAGTAAGCTGTCTGATGATATCATCGGTGGCAACTGGTCAGTGAAAATGTTTTTTAATTGTGACTTGAATGTGTTTATCAACCTCGCTTTGTGACATCAAAAAGACAGCAACAGAAACACCGGGAGCTTCAGTCCTCAGGGGGAAACATTAGTCATCTGTGAGTGCGCGGGCCTTGGCAGATGGTCAGTTCTCCTGAAGTCAGACTTCCAAGCCACCGTGCAGCATTAGGGCTAGAAATGCGAAGAATGCTATCCTGACATTGAACATCTTTATAATAAAATTACTAATTGGTGACTAATACCACAGGCTTCTGAGCTAGAAAAAAAGAAATCTCATAGAGGCTAAGTGGTTGGCTGCATATTCCATAATTTAAAACTACTCTTAAAATTCCACCAGGGCTGCAATGTGGCTTTCTAAGATGTTCTCTGAGTGATCTTGAGTGCCTTGAGATTTTTAAGTGCAGCCCCGAAGAGCTATTTTTAAATATTCAAATACATCATACTATCACAGTAGTTCCAGTCCTTTTTAAAACATCTTTAATTATACTATTTTGCGTTACAGTTTCCAGGTTTCCCCCCTACCCCCCTCTCATATTTGGCAACTTCACAGCATCTGTCAAAACAAATTAGCACTTGGGGTAGTAGAAATATATTTTTTATGAAAGCAGCAAATGTGTCAGTATTGGACAAAAGCTGAAACCTGATTTATTGGTTTGTTTTCTTGGGTTTCAGGCCCAAAAGGCAGAAGCCTTTGAAAGAATTTTCCGTTTGCATTGCTAGCGCCCTTGCAAGATATGTAAAACACATTCAAATTCCGCCAGAAAGAGTCACTAATTATGATATGTATTTGCATATGTTTAATCACATATATCTTATTTCATTTTGCTATTTCTGCAGGGCCCCTTGCTTCACGGACGGGGGCTCCTTGGCGCTGTGAGTGCTGTGAGTGCTGAGAAAAGTTCCGTTGAGCGAGCATTCCACTGCCGCGCTATTAGTTTTTTGTGTTATCTTTTCCAATGAAATTTGAAATTTACAATTTTTAAATGATGTGTGTGAAATTATATGACTCTATTATGTCATAATATTATACATCCCAAAATATTGGTAAAGGGATCTCCCCTTTCTCACCTCCCCCTCCCACCAGAGATCAGAGCACTACTGAGAAAATAATGATTAACCTTTAAAATCAGATTGGCATTTCTTTTTTCTCCAAATCTAGAATTAATACGCATTTTTTAATCATTAGTGTAATGTTCAGGATGATACTTTTGTTCTTTTGCCTGTTGAACTGTTACGGCTGCTAGTAACCCTTCAAATTGTTTGCTTCATTCAAGCATCCTTTCCTGAATAATTCATTAGGCATTATTATCCAAGCGTGGAACCCCTCATTTAGCACTGCTGATCTTTTCCTTATGTGTAGCTGACAGGCAATCAAAGTTTTTATCAGTGCAGAAAATTTGCAATTCAGAAATGTAGTTGCAGCAATTAGTAGCTATCAGGTAGCATTGGAAGGACAGCTTCATAAAAAGACAGAGTTGAATGAGCTCCACTGATGTTAGCACAAAAGTAATGGGTAAAACTAACCAGCTGTTTCTAAATTTACCAAATGGAACATTCCCTTCTTCTCAGAGTGGAGGCTTTAATTAACTTGGAGTTCTGTGTGGCTTCCCAGAGGGGGAAGGGAGTGGGTTAGCACCCTTGCTTCACTCGGCGCTGAAGCTGCTCTCCTCCCACTGGGTACCGACAGGAGGGAGCACCGAGCTTCCCTTTAATCCAGTCCTGGAGGCAAAGGGGGCAAGTGAGTGACATTTTTGCCGGAAGGATTCCAGAGGTGAGAATGCCCATGAGATGCCATCCAGGCTTCCCCTTTTGGCATCTCAGATGGGATATCTCTGGATGCTGAGGTTTCATCTTGCACTCAAACCTCTATCCTTCGCCCATGTTGGGGGAGCCCTAGCTGGGGTGACTAGCCTGCTTAGACCCGGACAGGCCCCCAGGACCCAGACTGAGGCAGAAGCAAAGGTCTGGACAGGGCTTCACTGGCCAATGAGTTCATTCTGCTGTCCGGTCTTTCATTTCTTCATTCATTTTTATTCATTCACTTGTCAATTTGTCCTTTAGATAATTTATCCATACCTTTGTGTGTCCAAACATTTATTGTAACCTCAGTGGACGAAGAACTTGAACCCCTGCTTGGGGCTTCCAGCTCTCCATTTCTCCCTGTGACTATGTGCTCCAAACCTGCAGAACCTTCACCGCATTCTCTCCATCAGAACCTGCTCTCAGATCTGAGGAGACCATTTACGTAAGGGGTAAGGTGCAATCACTCTAGGAGGGGTGGTTACTAGGTAAAACATGGGCAGCAACAGGGGGATGTTCACCATAGTTAGCCTATGGGGAAGCCTTGAAAGGGTCTCTGAAGCACAGCATGGCAGTAGCCTCTGTTCCATGTCCACGTGAGGCTGCTGCAGCCAGCTGTTCATCCTAGAGAAGGTGGAGGATGCTGAGAAAGGGGGCTGTGCTCTCTACCTCCTACCAACCCCAGGATGGCCAAGGTGCCAGCAGGTTACTGGGCTGCCACCCAGAGCCAGTAAAAGGGAGGACCCAGGCTGCAAAATAAAATTGACTGAGGTCTAGCTGGGCTTCCCAGGGGGCTCAGTGGTAAAGAATCTGCCTGCCAACGTAGGAGATGCAGGAGATGTACGTTCAGTCTCTGGATCAGGAAGATCTCCTGGGGTAGGAAATGGAAACCCACTCCAGTATTCTTGCCTGGACAATCGCATGGATAGAGGAGCCTGGTGGGCTACATTCCATGGGGGATACAAAGAGTCAGACACAACTCAGTGGCTGAGCATGCACAGAGTCTGGCTGGGATAACCAGGTAGCTGTGGCTGCCAGGATGCAGACTTCTAGGTCTTGTCTTAAGCTCAACTGTGTCCAGAGGATGGAGTAGACAACAGAATAGTGTAAGGCTACATGGTCTGGACCTAGGCATTAAAGAGGCCTGGGTCCAGGCTCCATCTTTGTCACTTATAAGCTAGTTAGGTGCTTCTTGGAGACTTAATTTTCTCATCTGTAAAATGGGCTTTACTCCCTCTCTCATAGATTTTTGTGCAAACTGAATTCAAAGTTGAGTGTAAAGTGCTTTGCTTTAAGAGTTAAGTAAGTAGAAGATGCTCAATAAACAAGTGTCATTATTATCACTAGGATATGAGTTTCACAAGGGTGAAGATCTTAGAGGTTATGAGCACAGACTTGAGCCAAAGTGCTGGGTTCAAACCCTGCCTTTATTCCTTACTTGCTCTATAAAGTTAGGCAATGAACTTAGCTTCTCTGTCTCAGTTTCCTTATCTGTAAAGTGGGAATACTAATAATATCTACCTCATGTGTGTGCTAAGTCGCTCAGTCATGTCCAACTCTTTGCAATCCTTTGGACTGTAGTCCGCCAAGCTCCTCTGTCCATGGGATTTTTCAGGCAAGAATACTGGAGTGTGTTGTCATTTTCTTCTCCAGGATATCTGCCTCCTTCTCCAGGATATCTGCCCAACCCAGGGATTGAACCCACATCTCCTGTTTCCTGCACTGCAGGCAGATTCTTTACCCATTGAGCCATTGAGAAAGTCTCACAGAGCTGTTCTAGAGGTTGAAAAGATTAATATGTATAAATTCCTAGAACTGTATCTGGCATGGTAAATGCTGCTGCTGCTGCTGTTAAGTCACTTCAGTCATGTCTGACTCTGTGCGATCCCATAGACAGCAGCCTGCCAGGCTCCCCCGTCCCTGGGATTCTCTAGGCAAGAACACTGGAGTGGGTTGCCATTTCCTTCTCCAATGCATGAAAGTGAAAAGGGAAAGTGAAGTCGCTCAGTCATGTCTGACTCCTAGCGACCCCATAGACTGCAGCCTACTGGGCTCCTCCGTCCATAGGATTTGCCAGGCAATAGTACTGGAGTGGGTTGCCATTGCCTTCTCCAGCTTAGTTGCTCAGTTCATGTCCAAATCTTTGCAATGCCATGGATGGTAGCTCGCCAGGCTTCTCTGTCCATGGAATTCTCCAGGCAAGAATACTGGAGTGGGTTGCCATTCCCATCTCCAAGGGATCTTCCCAATCCAGGAATCAAACCAGGGTCTCCTGCATTGCAGATGGTAAAATTCCTTACTGTCTGAGCTGCTCTTTTCTTTAGACAGCTCCATTACAGGGGGAAAACAGAAGCAACTCTCCCATGGAGGGTGCCACCAGCCATGACAACCGTGCCCCTGCTCAGCCATCTTGTTTGATGTCCTCATCTTGCATAGACTGTTTTGGTTTCATGAAAATAATACTGCTGTGCATTAACACTGCAGAGTCATGTTTCATTTCTAACACAGAGAAAGGAAGTTAGTCCCTCAGGAACATACAACAAGCTGAGTCAAGAACCAGTCTTCCAACCCCAGGTTTAGTGTAGTCTTTCTCATGCCACATGGCTCTTCAAAAGGAAGTGCACTCTTCAAAATTTTGAGCAATCAAGGTCGAGAAGTGTTTCTTTAATAGAAAGACCTCCAGAATAGCAGGCAGCCATTAAAATAGATCTGTATGTATCTTGTTATGGAAAGGTGTCCACTAATGAATGAAAAAAGCTGGTTATAGGATATGTGAAATATAATTGCTTTTAAAAATATGTGCATGTTAGGACTACTATATGGCACAAGGAACTATATTCAGTATTTTGTAACAATCTAAAAGGAAAAAGAATCTGGAAAAGAATATATAGATATTACTTTTGTGATTAAAAAAATAAAATTGGGTCCACCTCATACTCATTAAGACAGCAACCATGAAAACCAAAATAAAAACAAAAAATGGCAAGTACTGGAGAGGATATGGAGAAATGGGGACCTTGATACACTGTTAATGGGAATGCAAAATGGTGTAGCCACTATGGAAAATAGTATAGATATTCCTCCAAAAATGAAAAATAAGATTACTGTATGATCCAGGAATTTAATGTATACCCAAAGTAACTGATATCAGGAAAAAAAAAAAGACTTGTACATCCAACTTTATAGCAACGCTACTCACGATAGCCAAAAGGTAGAAACGATTCAAGTGTGCATAGACAGGTAAATAAATAAACAAAATGTGGCATAGATGATGGAATATTGTTCAGTCTTTAAAAGGAGGGGAATTCCAACACATACTACAACATGGATGAACCTTGGGGATGATGTGCTAAACGAAGAGTCAGTCACAAAAAACAAGTGTTGCTTGATCTCACTTGTATGAGTCTAAAGTGGTCGAATTCAGTGGTAAAAAGTAGAATGGTGACTGTCAGAGTCTGGGGGCTGGGAGATGGTATGGGGAATGGAGAGTTGTTATCTGATGGGTACATAGTTTCAATCTTTTAAAATATTTATTTTATTTATTTTACTGCGTCTGTGTCTTAGTTGTATCATGTGGGATCTTTTGTTGTGGCGCCCAGACTCTCTACCTGTGGTGCGTGGGCTGGGCTTAGCTGCTCCATGGCGTATGGACCCTTAGCTCCTGGACCAGGGATCAAACCCACATCCCCTGCATTTAAGGTGGATTCTTAACCACTGGACCACCAGGGAAGTCCCCAGAGTTTCAGTTTTGCAAGTTCTGGAGACCCAACACTGTGCCTGTGCTTAACACTACTGAACTGCACACTTTAAAAATGATAAAGATTTATGTGTATTTTGTCACAATTAAAAAAATCTTAATGAAGTGAAGTATTAGTTGCTCAATTGTGTCTGACTCTTTGCAACCCCCATGAACTATAGCCCAACCAGGCTCTGTCCTTAGAATTCTCCAGGGAAGAACACTGGAGTGGGTAGCCATTCCCTTCTCCAGTGGATCTTCCGACCCAGGGATCAAACCCAGGTCTCCCACATTGCAGGCAGATTCTATATCTTCTGAGCCACCATGGAAGCCTTCCCGCCCCACTACCTGCCAAAAAATAAAACTAGGGGGTTTTTTTGAGAAAGAAAAATGATCACTTTTGATGGCTATTCCCTAAGTGCTTAATTGTACCCCAGGGGGCCTACCCCATTAACTCACCCATTCCTCAGAAAACACTACAGAAAGATCCAGAACCTGAGAGTCCAAGTTTCAGTTATAAAAGCAACTGTTTCTGCATGTCCAGTACTTTACAGTTTACCGTGCTTTCCTCATGTGGCTCTCCTTGTGATGCTGTAGAAAGGCAGGGTGGGTTTTTCGTCCTAATTCTATGGATGGGGAAACTGGTGCCACAGAAAGTTTGCAACTTGTCCCGTGTCAGACCTAGTCCTTCGGCCTTGGGCTTGCTAGAGCAGACCTCCACAAATCCTACAAAGTGTGGACAAAGGGGCAAAGAAGAGCAGGAGCTCCTGATAGAAATGGAAAGTTTGTAGCACGAGGTGCTGTGGGCTGAGGCAGAACTCCTAAAGGATAGTAAGTCCCCATCCTTTGATGGGACAGACCAGAGAAATTCCAGCCTTCTTCAAGAGCTCTGAAGTCTTGGCTTACCAATTTTTATATCTGCCAAATACATTATAAAAAATTTAAAGTCAACTATCACCTGCTGCCACCATTTTAATCCTAAAAGAACAGTCCCCTAAAATAAAAAGTGAATTTAGTTTTCACTAAAGTGAATTTTTTTCACTAAAAAGTGAATTTAGTTTTATGAAAAAATTACATTTTTACCTTTTCACATTTAATGCAGACTGAAGAAACCTATGCCATCCACCAGCATTTAAGAACTGAAAAATACTGCCTGTAAAGTTATCCACAGGCTTCCCTAGTGGTTCAGTGGTAAAGAATCTGCCTGCCAATGCAGGAGACACTGGTTCAATCCCTGGGTTGGGAATATTCCCTGGAGTAGAAAATGGCAACCCACTCTAGTATTCTTACCTGGGAAATCCCATGGACAGCGGAGTCTGGCTGGAGTCCATAGGTTTGCAAATGGGTCGGACGCGACTTATTTATTTATTTTTTTTTAGACTCTCCATCAAGCTTTTATTGAACAGTTTAGTTGTGTTCAGCACAATGCTGGGCTCTGTAGGTACAAGAAATATATAAAACAGAGGTCCTTCCCACAGGGGGTTTACAATATGGTTGAGAATTTAAAAAATAAAAGCTACAAAGACTCTTAAAAATGCATATTGTTCAAATTATTTTTATACAAAGTACTTCAGATAATGACAATAAAATGAAATCTGAAAATGTGCAGACACGACTTAGACACTAAACAATAACAAAGTTATCCATGGTATTTGTTATTGATAATGATTAAAGCAACAACATGTGTGAGTGAGCTTTAATTTTGAGCAGATTCAAGTTTATCCCATGTGGTAAGCAAAATAAAACAAATCCCACCCTCTGCCCCATGATATCCATCATCCCGATTCCCAGAACTTGGGAATATGTCATGTTACATGACAAGCTGACATTAAAGTCGCAAATGAAATTAAGACTGCTAATCACTAGATTTTTTAACACAAACCAGGGACAATATCCTGGATTATTGGGGTGGCCCCTTATAATCACAAGACAACTTAAATGGGAAGAGGGAGGGAGAAGAGGCAGAACCAAAGAGATGGCATGGTTAAAAGACTCCTCTAACCATTGCTGACCCTAAAGGTGAAAGATGGCCACAAACCAAGGAATGGCGAAGCCTTTGAAAGGGTGAAAGGGCAAGAAATGCTTCTCTCTTTGAGCTTCCCAAAGGAACACAGCCCCATTTAGCCAAGTTAAAAAAAAATCACCAAAGATGTGAAATGATTTTAGTTAAAAATCAAACAGCTAATAAATGGTAGAATATGACCAGCGCTGTGTCTGACTGCAGGGCCAGATGGAGTCCCAAATTATGTATTTAATCCTTTAGAGTTAAAACATTAACACTTCAGAGTCTTTTGCAAAAAACCCCCGTGACTTCCAGGTGATTGTGCACCAGTGTGGAGGTTCTTCTTTCGGAATTTGCTCTTTCGGTCCCAAGCAGATTAATTTTTAGGCCTGAAACATGGTAATTCTCCTTCCAGTTCCCTTGGGGCTATTGTCTTGAGAGGTTTAAAGCGAATCAGGGATTGGCTAACAAAACATTCTAAAGTCGATGAGTCATGGCAGAACCTTGCCTGTGCAAGGAAGCCAAGTGCAAAGCCTGGGGGTCGGGGCGGGGGGAGCTCCAGGACTTTCCCTCTCTCTCCTTCCTTTCTCACCCTGAAACCTGGCTGTGCTCCCCAGATGCATGCGTGGTGGCAAAGTCATGGCCGTTCCAGCTCATTAACAGGATGGATTCTGGGAGTGATAAAGGCCAGAGAATGGAGGTGCTGAGAAAGCTTTTGTGTTTCCAAGACTCTGACCCCTTTGATGAGGCAGATGTTTGGGCCAGGCCCTCTTTTACAGGGAGAGTTAAAGCTCATTAAACAGCAGGACAACTTCCTCAGTGGCAATGGACAGCCCCTACGCCAGTCTTCCCTGGCAGCAGACGGGCTGGGAAAGAAGTGGCCTCCTGTCATCAAGCCCAGTGCCCCCTGGAGACTCCGGAGCTGGTGTCTGTGACACGTGGTCACCTTGGAGGCTTTGATTTATGGTTGACTTTCAGAGAGGCCTGCCTCTGACTTTGGCAGCCTGTCGCCTCACCATCTTTTCTTTAGGTTGGAAGGACTTTCCATCAGGATTCATGAGCAGCACAAGGCTGACCCCAACACAGAGCTTCTGAGAGACCCTTCTGGTTTAATTGCAGCAGGAAAGCTTGAGACAGAGGCCTCTCCTGATCTACTTGGAGCATCTTAGGAGCTATCTGCTGACAAATGTGAGAAAATCCAGGACTCACAATTCCCCCATGAGGTGAATCTCAGTCCAATATCCAAAACAGAGTGTGTATCCTCCCCAGTCCCTTCTGGTTTCCCAAGCTGATTCTAAAGCATCAGCCCAGGTGCCTTGCCAGGCTGCTTTGGAAAGCAAGACAGGTGAGGTCCCTAAGGATGACTCTTTCTCATATTCTGCCAAGGAGTCGGTACAAAGTTTAGGGTGTGTGTTTGGGTAGGGTCAATTATTTCAACAAAACTGTGCATTCAGCATTACCTTCCTCGAGCTGACAGCATCTACATGAGACATATCAACCATCATGAATTTAGAAATGGTCTAATGGGTGGGAGGGAAGAAGGAAGAAATACGTATGAGCTGTGCTTAATTGAATAATAATAATAGCTATGTCTTGAGTGCGCATCAGGGACCCAGCACTGTACTAAGTACTTTACATGTATCTACTCTTTAATTCTTGCAGTGGCCCGCTGCAATTGATACCAGGAAGCCCACTCTTGAATTCTTGCAGTGATCCTCTGTGTTTGATACACATACATGCTTAGACGATAAGTCATGTCCGACTCTTTGTGACCCCATGGACTGTAGCCCACCAGGCTCTTCTGTCCATGGAATTCTCCAGGCAAGAATACTGGAGTGGCCTGACATTCCTTTCTCCAGGGGAACTTCCCGACCCCAGGGATCGAACCCAGATCTTCTACATTGCAGGCAGATTCTTTACTGTTTGAGCCACCAGGAAAGCCCCTTGATACTCTTATTACCCTTACTTTATAGGAAAGGAGAGACACAGAAAGGTTAAGTAATTTGCCCAAGATTGCATAGCTTCTAAGTGACAAAACTGAGGTTCAAACCCAGGCTATCTGGCTCCTATCTCCATATCTTAGCTATTAATACTATGATCCTTGCCTTAAAAAACTGCCTGAAAATAAGTGAAGGAGAGAGGTGCCCCCCATAAGACAAGTAAATCCTACTCAGGGTTCACATTGGCAGTGTATGTGTGTAACTCATGAATACACACAGACGCACATCGTGAACTAAGAGCTCATGTAGCTCTCACAAACCCGATCCCATCTCCTGAGAGCTGAGTGGCAGGTCTCCCCTCCTCAAGCTTTTGGGCAGGCCCTGAAGCCAGGGAGACGAGCCTTCCGCCAGAGGCCTTGACGGCCAGGCAGCTGCCGGGAGGTGGCGCTGTGTCACTTTCCTACTCGGGAGCTTCTATTTTCTGCGGGCCTCAGGCTGGAGGTGGGGAGTCTGGTTTGAGCAAGGCCTGACGCTAATTTCCCTGATTTGAAATCTCACTCTCTTCTGTCATTTCCTTCAAATGAGCTTGGAGATGTTCATCAGATGACAGTCCTGAAAACGAGCCAAAGCGGTTCTCTTAATCCCCCTTGTCTCAGGTTGGATTTGAAAAGGGTGTTTCCAAACAAGGAGCAGATTGCATCTGTCAGAGTTACACTCAAGCTGACCTCCCAGCTTTCAAAGGGAGAGGGGAAAAACACACCAACACTCTCAACCACCTTGGATGTGGCTTCGAGAAGGTTGAGAAGACTACTCCGGTGCTCACTGAGCCACAGGCTCAGGCCCTTTCACAAGGATGTGTCCATCCTCTGGGCAATCCCAGGTTTAGCTGAACAAACCCCAGGGTGTCATATCTCTCCAGGCCTCCTTGGTCTTGCCTGATGCTGGTCCAAGGTGGTGCATCTCTTGCCACTGTCTTTCCAAGGAGCTGGGCACTAGAAAGCTTGGGCCACTGCGACATTTGCAGATTGAATGAGCCATGGATCCAAAGAAGGATCAGCCAGTAGGGTGGTGCTCAGAGCAGTGAACGAGTGATAATCGCTCAGTCAGGCCCGACACTGTAACCCCAAGAACTGTAGCCTGCCAGGCTCCTCTGTCCATGGAATTCTTCAGGCAAGAATACTGGAGTGGGTTGCCATTTCCTTCTCTTAGGCATTTTCCTAACCCAGGGATTGAACAGAGGTCTCCTGCATTGCAGGCAGATTCTTTACCATCTGAGCTACCAGGGAAGCCTACTATTAAGAGACATTTCCAAGTACAAAGACAGGTCAACCTAAAAAGTATCACTCAGAGCAAGGAGGGGCTGTCAAACAATTGAGTCTCTCTCTCTGTTTTCAAGATGAGGAAACTGAGGCCCAGAAAGAGGAAATAAACCACAGACCCTCTAAGTGGAGAAGCTGCGTTTAGTTTTCAGAATGCTCCAGTAAGGACCGTTTCTACTGCCAGAGGATTAAGTTTTAACCCTGAGACATAGTGGGGGAATTTGAGCTTCAGATTCAGATATACCTGGGTTTCAATCCCAGCTCTTTACGGTTCTATCTGTGTGACCCTGGGAAAGTCATTAAACATGCTAACTCTCAGTCTTACCTGGAAAATGGGGGGCAATAATAGCTTCTACTTGATGGGGTTGTGATGAAGAGTAAATGAGAAAACATACCCATAGAAGGTATCCACATCTGTTAATCCTTTTATGGTGTTATGTGTACTCCCATTAGAGAAGCCAGTTTTGGAAGAGGACATAATGGTAAGCACACCAGGACCAAGAGAATCAAACTGGGCTCCATATCCTCATACCACAAAGCTACTTTCATCTTTACTTGTTAGAGTTGGGAATTGTCTTTCCTGTCCCTTTAGATCTAGAAACCAAGCCAGACTTTGGCATTAGCAGGTATCCACATAACAGGTGCTAGGGGATTGGGAAAGCTCCCTATTCCTTAGTCCTCCTCTTGTCTTTCTAAAATTCAGACCTTGGCAACCACACATCCTGAATGCTCATTAACAAATGCTCTGATTTAGGTGCATATCCTTCTTTTGAACAAAATCAAATACTTCCATGAGTATAATATCAGTCACTAACACGTAAGTATGATTTTTTTTTCAATCAAATTGCCTCCTTGCTAATATCTGCATGAAACAAGTTAGGTAATTTTGTAGAGATGAAGGAAAGACTGGAAAATAAAGGGTTTAATTTTTGAGATGACTCAGGAAGAAGCTTGAGTAGCAAGATGTTGCACAAGAGCAGTGGGGAGAGAAAAGAACATGATAAGGAAATGCAAGGCTCCAGAGAGAAAGGCAGGAGGGCATCAAAATGAACTACATCTCTATAGAAAGTTTTTTGCAGCAGATGTCTGTAGGTGAGGTGACTCAGGAGTACTGAATGGATTAATGTTCCCCCAAACAGTATTTGTAAGAGCCTGAGGCATGCCTAGCACTAGCACTGACTCAGAGACTTTCCTAGAAGCCATGAATTTAAACTCCTCTTGATTCAGGTAATGCATGTTTCTGGTGGCTAAGCTTGAAGATTTTCATTCAAGCCACAGTTGTTGTTTTTTTTTTAATTCTAGACAAGGCTAAAGAGATCAATAACACCCTCAACAATATCTCAGGCTGGAGCAGAGATGAATGATACCTACGTGTCACTCATACTTTCTCATGGAAACTTCTTCCCAGAGCCCCAGATGCCCTCTGTGACCTGCCCCACCTGCAACTCTAGCTTCACCCCTCATCCCTTCCCATCTCTGTGCTCAGCCACGCTGGCCTTCCCCACCTCCCAAACATCTTAAGGGCTCATTGCCCTTTGGGACCCTCTGTTCTGGTGGTTCTCTCCACCAGATACACTCATCTCCCTGGTCCTCACTGGGTGGGCTTCTTCTCATCATTCCGGCTCAGCTCAGAGAAGCCTACCTGACCCCAAACCTAACTGCACCCCTCCCATCACCCATCCAGTGCCCTGTGCTGAATCACTGATGCCAAGTGTGTTAGCTCCTTGAGAGGACCTGGGAAAACAGCTACATCTCAGTAAACAGTGAAAAGCCGCTCAGAAGGCTGGCAATGAGCATTTGTTTCCCAATAGATCTGCCCTCTTCCTCTCTCCACGTGCTCTCATTTGTTTTCTCTCTCACTTTAGTGGCTTTTTCCCTTTGCCTAAAATATGATCAAATTTCCAAGCCCCAGATAATTCAAGTGGAAAATATGTTGACTCCCCTCAAGCTGACATGCTTTCCAGTTGCCATTTTCTTTTTTTTTTTTAAGATTTTTGTTTCTTTTATGGACCATTGTTAAAGTCCGTATTGAATTGTTAGAACATTGCTTTGTTTTATGTTTTGTTTTTTTGGCAAGGCATGTAGGATCTTAGCTCTCTGACCGGGGATCGAAAGTACACCCCCTGCTTTGGAAGGTGACATCTTTACCACTGGACCACAAGGGAAGTCCCCCCAGCCGTCATTCCTGTTTCTTGCTCTCCTGTCCAGACGGCTTTCAGGAGCCACCATCATCAGTTCCAGCAACCCATCCCCCGCCCCCACCACCACCTCAGCAGTTTTGGGGGGGCACCAGCTTTCACCCCTCTGCTGACAAGATTCTCCTGGATGGGGTTCCTGTTCCCAGTAGTCACACAGGTGGCGCGCGATGCAACTCCTCCTCCGTTCCCACAGGGGAGGGTGAGGGTGGCTCCCCCTGGGGGTGTGCAGCTCACACCGCATAAGCAATCACCAACCATCTCCTTTGTTCAGTCTACCACGCATCTCTTAGGAACACAACACTGTCGATTCTTCCCTGGCTTGCTGAGGCACTGTCTCCTCCAAGTGTCCTTCCTAATCCTCCTTATCCTTCCCAGCCTTCTTCTTGCTACCCGGCTCTAGATAACTGTGAGATTCCCTCAGGCTCTCTCCTTGTCTCCACACAGCCTGCCTCAGAGGCCTCCACCCCGACTCCTACAGCATTTCTACACAAATGACCTGCCTCTCTCTTCCTCACCTGCTGGCTGGAAGCCTCCAGTTGCCATGAAGGAGACCCCCAAACCCAGTTCTACCTAAGACTCAGCCTTCTGGGGGTCTCATTCACTCTGGACCAGTATGGAGGCCAGGTAGGAATGTTTCAAGAGACGTGCCCGTGGGGTGATCCTGGCATCGTGCCCCTGGGGTGATCCTGGCATCGTTGCCCTGGCAGCATCCGTCCGCCTATCTGGCCCCGCGGCCCACCGCGTGAGGAAGTAGTCCCTCACGCTGAAGAATAGAGTCGTGAAAGGGTGAGGTAAAACGCTCAGCTGAAACTGTCTCTTCTTGGAAAGAGACAGGCTGGTTCCAGGGATTTCTCGGGTCACTGATAGTGTTCACTGAGGAGGGAATCTGTCCACAAGAGATTGGAGGCAGCCGGCTCTGACAAGCGCACAATAGAGAGTTGGCAGAGACGGTGAACACTTCAGGGGTGGGGGAACCTTGACGGCAGCCTGACCTGTAGTCGGAGCCTTCTATTTACACTTGACTTCCAATGTGGACGCATGACGGGCGTCCACACAGGAGAAAGAAGGCACAGGAAGGGCCGTGGAAGGGCCAGTTGCCTCGTGCTGGGGCCCACCTGTCAAGCTGTGGAGAATAAATGCCGGAACCTGGAGATGGATTAGGGCGCTGCTGCCTCTGTCTGGGGTGGAGCCTGCCCGCATCTAACTGACACTTGTGACCCTTCGTCTGGGGGTCAGTGGCCTTGTGAGGGAGTGGACCTGTTCCTCAGAGACAATGGAACAGCCTTGGCTGCCTTGGAAGGACTTCTGCCCTTCATGGAAGTCCGCATGAAGGCTGTTGTACCTTTTCTGTTCTTAGGAGCCTGTGGAGGACTGCAAGGAAGGCCCGAGTGTACTTTGTTGCCCTGTGTTGGGGGTTTGTCTGGTTTTCATGTGACCCTCTTCAGAGATGGTGCAATTCCCCAGAAGACTGGGCTTTTTACTTCAAAGTTCTGTTTTGTTCTGGAAATTCAACTCTTGCTGTGCTGGAGCAGATCAGGGAATGCCCCACTGGCATGGGGACAGAGGTCCAGCTCTTAACAGAGCTGCACCTTCTCAGGTGGCTGGATATATCCCTCGATAACCAGTTAAAACCTGGGAATCCTAGAGCGGGAGTGTTCAGAGGAAGACAGGCGGGTCCTCCGCACAGTGCTGCTCCAAGCGAGGGCCATGCACTGTGCCACAGAGCGTTACTGGACCATGATGTGGGAAGTACAAAAACTGGGGGTGAGCAATGGAAGACTTTTACAACAGTGGGACGTTACATGACCATGAACTCATCTGTGTAAAATGAAGGATATACATGATCCATGAACTCATCTCACTGAATGGGGTCCTTCAGGTTGCGTATTGGCAAACTTGGGTGGTAAACTGCACATGGGGACAATTGTACCATGTGTTGAATGGAAATTTTTGTATTAGATGCATCACCGCAGACAGTTTGAGAAGCATTAGCCTATTAAAATCTCTAAGAAGTGCTGCCATAAGGAGACTGTTTACTTTGTTATATGCAATATTTATCAAACACATTTGACAAAAACTCCTTTTGGGGTATGGAAGAGGGTACTGCCAGCATACCAAGGAAATGCTTTCTTCAGAATACTTTTGAGACGACACTCTGGATGGTGAGAATAAGCAAGTGGATAATCCATTGTTTCAGAATCTCCAAACATTTTCCAAGCCACAGGTCCCATTTGGCTAGATGAGTCAAGACCTCAGGTTACTGCTCCGTTTGGATTAACTGGAATAATTTAACAACTGCTACTGATCACTCTGTGTCTTGGAAGCCCTTTTTTCCTGATCCTAGGGGGTTCAACTTTCACCCAGGGTGGGGCTACAGACACCACCAGCCCATTATCCCGAGCCTCCTGTTCGCTGGTTTTAATTAAACTACAAAATGGTGCATCTGAGGTAACAACAGTGCAACAAGGCCAGGTAAGTTTGCCACTGAGGGAAAGGTATTAATTCCTTCATATCACCAGGGGCCCATTTACTGTAACCTGGAGCTGGACCAGGGCACCTGGGAGCCAGGAGTCAGGTAACTTCTAATTCTTCTTCCTCCATCCTCTGTACGTTAGAAACACAGACTTGTACATTCTCATCTTAAGCTTTACTAGTTATATTTGCTACTTGGAGCACTAAGACCAAGTCTTCATTTTTCTTTCCTTGTATTAAGTAGTGTGCTGGGAAATATTTCACAACCAACAGTCTGCAGAGGGTGGGAGGATCCCAAAATTGGCAAAAATTACAGCCTTTGCCAATTTCTGTGGTGTAAATACTCTCACCGTGGCCTAGTCCAAGCTGCCACAAGAACCTCACTGACCACAGAGTTGAGAAGTGACACACAGCAATCAACTCTCAGGAACCGGCATAGCCAAGTCGACTCTGGCAAAGTGTAGGCTCTCTCTTCTTGACATGGTAGCCTGATTTTTTTTTAAACCATAGACTGAGCAGGGAAAGACCTCAGAGATCATCTAGTCTAGACTTCCACATTTTACAGATGAAGCAACAGGCCCAGAGAAGGGCAGTGACTTGCCCAAGGCAACCTGGCACGTTAATAGCAGATGGGATTCATCTAGACCTTCTGACTCTTTCATTCATCCTATGCTTCTCTTTAAACATATGGTTTATTTGTTTCTCAAAATAGTCAGACAAGCTTAATCATATTTATTTAATCAAGAAGGAAATTGAAAAGAGAGTTAAGAATTACCCAAGGCCACAGAGCTAAGAGCTCCCAGGTGGCTCAGTGGTAAAGAATCTGCCTGCCAGTGCAGGAGACTCAGGAGATGCAGGTTTGATCCCTAGGTCAAGAAGATCCCCTGCAATGGGCAACCCAATCCAGTATTCTTGCCTGGAAAATTCCATGGACAGAGGAGCCTGGCGGGCTACAATCCATGGGGTCGCAAAGACTCAAACAGGAATGAGCAACTGAGCACACACAGAGCTAAAAAGACAGAGGCAGGTTTGTATCTCCTCCAGCTCCTTCCATTCTGTCAAAACCTCTCCATGCCACATTTCTTTTGGCTAACAAATGCTACCAATAGGACATGTTCTCTGATTTTTCAGCTCCTGAAGATTCTTGACCAGAAAATGTCAACAACTTGTGAATTTCTTTGTTGATCTCCAGTCTGTTGCTCATTAATTCTCCATCCTGAGTATTTGCCACAGGCAATAGCTAGCTTTTATTGCCTAGCTACAATACAGCTAGCTTTATCTTTCATAGCAAGTTAGGAAAAATTCTAACTTGGAAATTAGAGTTAGGAAAAAAATTTCATAGCTTTATCTTTCAAAGCTAGCCTACAACTAGCTTTATCTTTCATCACAAGTTAGGAAAAATTGTAGGGTTTATAATAAAGAGGACTCCCCCCCACCAAATATAGCAAATTAAAATTGAGGTTTAGTTTTCTCTTCAAGTTCAGGTAGAGAGTCTAAGTCTTCACAGCAGCTCAGTAATCTCAGAGATCCAGGTTCTTTCTACTTTGTTCCTCTGTTCAAAACATAGTTCAGTATAAGGCTTCCATCTCAGCCCAGAGTGGCTGCTCCAACTCCTGCCATCATATCCATGTTCCAGAGAAAAGAAGAAAAGGAAAGTGGAGGAAAAATGCTTCATGCTTGTTTTCCTATCACACATCACTTTTACTCACATACTGCTGGCAAGGAAAAAATCATGTGGCTGCAATGACTGCAAAAGGAAGCTGGGAAACAGTTTTTAGCTGAGCGATTATATCCTCAGCAAAAATTTGAGAGGCCTCCTGAAGTAAAGAGAAGAGAGTGAGTATTAGCTGTCTCCACTCTGATGTCTGAGATGCTGGAGCTAGAGGAAGGGGTGAGGATGGGAAGGAGGAAAGAAGGAAAATGCAGAATGTACTGTGGCAAAATCTGGTGTAAAAGGAATTACAATCAGCCTGTGTCCTCTTCCAAGTCAAATATCTGTATGTCCAAAGAAGTATGCATGATTTAGGAAGTTCCTGATGATAACTCTTAAAAATTATCGAATGAGATATTCAGAAGATCTTCTTATGGACAAGTAGAGGTGCATGCTTTCTGATATGTGATATCACATTTCCTTGCTTGAGACTGTAAATCATAATGTCCCATGGTGATGATGATCACACAGGGGACTCAGTGCTTTAATTTCAGTTTTGTGGATTAAATTAAAATATAATTTTTATATCATTCCCACTCCTCTTCTGGGGAGCAACGTTTGGCACTGTGTTTTCTGCCCACCTCTACACCAACTCCTGCCTCTGGCTGCCTTCAGAAAAGCCAGGTTCAAGAGAGTAAACCCTAAAAAGCTATGAACTTGGGGTGATTACGATGTGTCGATATAGATTCATCAGTTGCAAAAAATGTACCCATCTGATGGGAGTGATTGGTAATGGGGAGGTTATGCTTATATGGATACAGATAAAGCTATACTTTGCTTTGAAACTAAAGCTGCTCTTAAAAAAATAAAATCTTTAAAGAGAGAAAAAAGAAAATCCATAACTTAGGCATTACTGAAAGATCTGGAAAAACAGAAACCAGAATGAGAAGCCACACAATTTTCCTGAGTCTCGACAATGATCTGCAGTGTTACCTAATTAGAGTGACTGCAGCTCTCAGGGCGCTTCCCAGACGGCGCCAAGTGCTAAAGAACTACCTGCCAACGCAGGAGACTTAAGAGAGGCGGGTTCAATCCCGGGGTCGGGAAGATCCTTTGGAGGAGGGAATAGCAACCCACTCCAGTATTCTTGCCTGGAGAATCCCATGGACAAGGAAGCCTGGTGAACTACAGTCCATGGGGTCACAAATAGTCGGACACAACTGAGCAACTTAGCACATAAGCATGCATCTCTCAGGGCATCCAATTTCCTACTTAAACGATGAGAATCTCTATATCTGCCCCCATTTAGGCTGAAATATAAGAACTCAGGTAAAAGTTCTCAGATGCTCTTCAGAGGAAGAGAGCGAAATCAAGATTCAGCATCAATGGGATGGCTTCTTTGGGAGGTTGCTATTGAATTGCTTAATCCTTTTAAACACTTTTGATACCCAAGGCTTGTGTTTTGGAAAACCTCTCCCTTTTCTGCTTTTGATTCTCTTGGGTTTTGCCAATGTGCCCAGAACATATGGGTCTGCTGCAGGGCAGGCAGTTGGCAAGGCTCAGGTGGTCCCCAAAGGAAAGAGAATGAGAGCATGGAAAGTGTGTGAGGGCTGGCAGCAGATGCCAGGATACCTTCTGCAGGTATTTATGTTCATACCTCCCTCCCCTGCTATATTCCTCCAGGGGAACATGTCTGAATCATCTCTGGGTCCCTCATGTCTGCTAACACAGTGCCTGGCACATGGCAAGAGACTGATAGTTTTGGGTGGATCAGTGACCCTTTAACTCTGCCCTGAGGTCTGCGTTTGAGTTTCTTCTTCAACAACACTGAAATTTATTAAGCCCTGTGCTCTTGGAAATCAGTGACAGTTAAGAATTTGTCCCTCTCCTGACCCCTTCTGTGTTCCAGGAAATGGCTCACTGCAAAAAACCATCCTTCCCAGTATGACTTAAGTAAGATTCACCCATGACCGTCTTGTTAACCCGTGACAAGGTCAGACACAGACCCTCCACATTCCCATTCTTTGTCTCAGACATGATTAGCTGAGCTGTTTGTCCCCACTGACCAATCTAGATAAAATGCCCACAAACTTGTCTTAACTCAGACAAACTTAGTCAAAACTTTTCTTCTTCCAGTCCCTGAATTTTGAACCATCCTTGAGTGTTGGAATGCTCAGGAACATTTTTCTTTAAGGACCAGAGAATTGGCTGACCTTTATCAACTGTCTCCTTACATGATGCCCTTGTCCCATTCCCTCATGCTGGTTGCTTTCTAGCGTTATTTGCTCCTTCCTATAAATCAAGTTCCTTTCTCCATGACATTGGGACTTACTAACTACTTTTTATAGTCATCTGCTTTCCCTATTGCAATATTCGTTTTAGATAACATCACTCCTTACATAAACCAGATTTTTAAAATTTGACACACTCATTACCCTCTGCTTCAGTGCCCTGAACTGTCTGATCTTGACCATGGCCTTGCAGCCTTTTACCTACCTGCAGCTCCTCACCGCAACAATGTAATTACTCAGGCCTTGGAACTGCTCATATTTCATTCTCTGTGATTTCAAAAATCAGAATGCTTTCAGAGGATGCTTAATGGAAGACTCAACTCAGATTACTGGACAAACAATGCCTTAAGTAATAAGGATATTTCATCATCTCACCAAAAAAGCAACTCTGGAGACAAGTGATCTTATCTCCTGTGATGTCATAAAGAATTCATCCACTCATGTTGTCATTCTTAGAACATATGTGTGTGTGTATAGTTGCTCATGATAAAAAAAAATAGTCAAGATATCCCATCATCATATGATATTGTCCATAGCACAAAGGAACTGAAAGAAGAAAGAGCTTTCCTTGAGGCTCACTCTCTTTATCAGGGCTCATATCAGAAGCTAATTAGGAGATCTCACTTTAATCTCATTGACCAGAGTTGGTCACATGGCCACCCCTAGATGCAAGGGATGCTGGGAAGGTGAGTTGTTGGAATGTTTTCCTCAACTATGAATGGGGGGGGACTCTTTTAGTGGAGAAGGAAGTAGGGGAGAATGACTATTGGGTCTTCCCCACTTATACAACCCTTAGGACTTATTCTACACTCTCCAAAGAATTAGTTAGTCTGATAAATGGGTCCCTGGGTTGATGGACTGGAAGGTCTCTCCCTTGTTAGCCAATTTGATAAAACTAAAACTTTTCTGAATGCAGTGCCCCCACATGACTGTTCAATACCTATATAAAGATGACTTCTTCAGGCTGGTGGACTTTCAGAAACCTTTCAAATAAAATGCTCAGGAGAGCTTATTCACCAGTGCCTCATTTCTCCACCTGTAAAATGGGGTGATGATTCCAGTTGTAAGAAATTATTGGGAAGGCTGATGAAATGGTGCTTTAAATTGTCTACTGCAGGGCCAAGCACATGGTGAGGACTCAGTATAAGCTGGTTTTTTTCCCCATGCAGATGGAAAAAGCCTGAGCTGTAGCCTCAGACAGGCTGCTCTGCCTCCAGTTCAGAGCAGAGGAGCAGATAATAGAGAAAGTATTTTTTATCCTTCTGCCTTCCTGGGGAGTCTTTTCTCTTGTGTTCAATCCCACCAGAGTGCATTAAGTGCCTGCTGTGTGCAAAGTTTTCCGCAGGGGACTGGAAGGTGATGTCAGACACCCTCTCTGCCGGGATGAGCATGTACCCTACCAGCAGGAGCGCCGGGATGAGAGTTCACTTAAGTATAAAGCAAGGCAGACACTTGACACTCGGGAGCCTGCCTCATTACCTCTGAAAGCTCCCTCACATAGCAGGGAGTTAGCAGGATGTGGTTTTCATAAACCCCAAAGTGGTGATTTCCATACTCAGTAACTTTGATATTTTTTCCCCACTACCATTTATGTTTTCTGTTTCAGGAGAGAAAGCCCTTTAGAAAATTCTAATGTGTTCGCTCTCTCAGGCATAGAGCTGCTTTGAACAGCCAAGGTTAACTGAAAATCTCTCCTAAAATTTTGCCATACTTTGCAAGGCCATTAGAAAATTCATGATCAATATTCAGATTGCCCCTGTGAGTCCAGCGATTGGGGTCTTCACACTATTTAAAGTCACAGCCTTGTCCCTGAGGGCACTGTTATTAAAGCGCCTGTCTGCAAGCTGCCCTTGAAAGCTGCAAAAAACACAAGGCTTTCAGACTGAGGAAAGGCCCTCTCTTTGATTAAAAGCAAATCTTCCATTATGAGAAATGAAACTGCCTCTGTAGATATCCCTAAGCTTAGTAGCAAGGGACCTTCATACCTGTAAGGAGTCCAAGGGAAGGCAAGGAGCCTCTGAAGATAACTGCACTCAGGACTTCATTAGAGTACTAACCATACAGGCAGGAATTTTACTTGATCCCTAGGCTGTCTCTCTGACCAAGCTACCAGGACCTGTCTGACACGGTGCCTGGCTCGTACTGTTCAGTTCAATTTAGTTCAGCTCAGGGTGCTCAGTTCAGTTCAGTTCAGTCACTCAGTCATGTCCGACTCTTTGCAACCCCATGGACTGCAGCATGCCAGGCTTCCCTGTCCATCACCAGCTCCTGGAGCTTGCTCAAACTCATGTCCATCAAGTTGAGTCAGTGATCCCATCCAACCGTCTCATCCTCTGTCACCCTCTTATCCTCACACCTTCAATCTTTCCCAGCATCAGGGTCTTTTCCAATGTGTCAGTTCTTCCCATCAGGTGGCCAAAGTATTGGAGTTTCAGCTTCAACATCAGTCCTTCCAATGAATATTCAGGACTGATTTCCTTTAGGATAGATCGGTTGGATCTCCTTGCAGTCCAAGGGACTTTCAAGAGTCTTCTCCAACACCACAGTTCAAAAGCATCAATTCTTCGGCGCTCAGCTTTCTTTATACTCCAACTCTCACATCTATACATGACTTAGGGAAAAACCATAGCTTTGACTAAATGGACCTTTGTTGGCAAGGTAGTGTCTCTGCTTTTTAATATACTGTCTAGGTTGGTCATAGCTTTTCTTTCAAGGAGCAAGCGTCTTTTAACTTCATGGATGCAGTCCTATCTGCAGTGATTTTGGAGCCCAAGAAAACAAAGTCTCTCACTGTTTCCATTGTTTCCCCATCTATTTCCCATGAAGTGATGGGACTGGATGCCATGATCTTAGTTTTCTGAATGTTGAGGTTTAAGTCAAATTTTTCACTCTCTTCTATCTCTGTCATCAAGAGGCTCTTTAGTTCTTCACTTTCTGCCAAAGGGTGGTGACATCTGCATATCTGAGGTTATTGATATTTCTCCCAGCAATCTTGATTCCAGTTTGTGCTTCATCCAGCCTTGCATTTCTCATGATGTACTCTGTATATGTCAAATAAGCAGGGTGACAATGTACAGCCTTGACGTACTCCTTTCCCTATTTGGAACCAGTCTGTTGTTCCATGTCCAGTTCTAACTATTGCTTCCTGACCTGCATACAGAGTTCTTAGGAGGTAGGTAAGGTGTTCTGGTATTCCCATCTCTTTAAGAATTTTCCACAGTTTGTGGTGATTCACACAGTCAAAGGCTTTGGCATAGTCAATAAAGCAAAAGCAGATGTTTTTCTGAAACTCTCCTGCTTTTTTCATGATCCAGCGGATATTGGCAATTTGATCTCTGGTTCTTCTGCCTTTTCTAAATCCAGCTTGAACATCTGGAAATTCATTGTTCACACACTGTTGAAGCCTGGCTTGGAGAATTTTGAGTATTACTTTGCTAGCATCTGAGATGAGTGCAGTTGTGCGGTAGTTTGAGCATTCTTTGGCATTGCCTTTCTTTGGGATTGGAATGAAAACTGACCTTTTCCAGTCCTGTGGCCACTGCTGAATTTTCCAAATTTGCTGACATATTGAGTGCAGCACTTTCACAGCATCATCTTTTAGGATTTGAAATAGCTCAACTGGAAGTACATCACCTCCACTAGCTTTGTTCACCGTGATGCTTCATAAGGCCCACTTGACTTCGCACTCCAGGATGTCTGGCTCTAGATGAGTGATCACACCGTTGTGGTTATCTGGGTCATTAATATCTTTTTTGTATAGTTCATCTGTGTATTCTTGCCACCTCTTCTTAATATCTTCTGCTTCTGTTAGGTCCATCCTGCTTCTGTCCTTTGTTGTGCCCATCTTTGCATGAAATGTTCCCTTGATATCTCTAATTTTCTTGAAGAGATCTCTGTCTTTTCCATTCTATTGTTTTCCTCTATTTCTTTGCACTGATCACTGAGGAAGGCTTTCTTATCTTTCCTTGCTATTCTTTGGAACTCAGCATTCAAATGGGTATATCTTTCCTTTTCTTCTTTGCCTTTCACATCTCTTCTTTTCACAGCTATTTGTAAGACCTCCTCAGACAACCATTTTGCCTTTTTGCATTTCTTTTTCTTGGGGATGGTCTTGATCATGGCCTCCTGTACAGTGTAACAAACCTCCATCCATAATTCTTCAGGCACTCTGTCTATCAGAGCTAATCCCTTGAATCTATTTGTTACTTCTACTGTATAATCGTAAGGGATTTGATTTAGGTCACACTTGAATGGTGTACTGATTTTCCCTATTTTCTTCAATTTAAGTTTGAATTTTGCAATGAGGAGTTCATGATCTGAGCCACAGTCAGCTCCTGGTCTTGTTTTTGCTGACTCTATAAAGCTTCTCCTTCTTTGCCTGCAAAGAACGTGATCAATCTGATTTTGGTATTGACCATCTGATGATGTGCATGTGTAGTGGTTGCTCAGTAAATGTTTATTAAATGTGTGAATGAATGAATTAGTGAAATAATAAAATGTGGCAAAATTGGCATGAAAAAGGGTAATGTCATGGGAAGACATGATCTTGACAAATCTTGAAAAAGCAGGTTACAAAAGTTCCCAGCATTCACGGCTCCATCTCCAAATACCCAGCAGAGGGTATGACCATGTTTTCTAGTTTCTGTATTTGTTGCTTTGACATCTTGGACCTTGAAGGACTGTCCCTCCTAAGGTTAGGCAATTTCTGGAGATAGTGAATGAGTCATCTGCAAGTACAGTTTTCAAATGCAAACCAACGTTGCACAGCCCATGCCCCCAACCACCCCCACTGAGCTCTCTCACAAGGGACTGAAACAGAGCACGGCTCTATGGTCCTGGCTACCCACCCCCCAAACTATGTCCTCTGCCTGCCTTTTGTCTGTGGAAAACTTTACTCAAATCATAACCTTAATCAGAGAAATGAGAACATGTGGAAATGAAGGAAAACAGTCAAAGCAGACAAGTAATAATAATGTAGTCATTAAGCATAGTCTAGGAGCTTCAGTTCTTTCTCAGGGGCTATAGACAGTATTCTGAGCCATCTCTTGTGAGCTGTCTTATAGATACTAAAACTCCAGGTGGAGAAGTCAACTGCATTATGACCAGACTGCATCCAGGACATGGGCTGCCACAATTCTGAGAACTGGGCTCAAAGAAATGGGAACAAATGGACCCCAGAACTGAAGAGTAACTGTACCTAAAACAACCAAGATGATGCTGGTCAGACCACTGATGACCAATCTGAAAATGACTATTGTTTCTGCATGTAACCCCCCCACCCCAACCACAACCCGCGTGCGTGCGCACTCTGTCTATAAAAGCTCTCACTCCCTGTCTGTCAGTGGGGAGGAGTTAGCTTTTGGACAAATGTCTGCCACCATCTCCCGTCCTCCCCCACAGTTGCTGGCATCTGAAATTAAGCAAACTTTCCTTTCCACCTGGCATGTTTATTGGCTTTTGAGGGCAAGCAGCCGGATCCACACATTCCTTTGGATAACAGGATCATTATTCTCCTAATCACCCAAGACTCAGGTGCCAGATGCTACGGATAGCCTCTTTTTTTTTTTTGCAAGCCCCAGAACCTGCAAAATTATCCAACTAGCCAACCCTAAGCTTGTTTACACTACTTTGCCTATTCTTCCCGTGGAAACTACTCTGAAGTTTATTGCCCACATTTTCCCTTCGATCCTTCTGCCTGACCCTGGCACTTCTCTGTGTGCTCCCCCTCATGGTGTGGTGTGTCCTCTCCTCTTGGGATCTACAAGCAGAGCAATGGCTATGTTATTTCAATGGCTATCATCTCCCAATCTGTTAGTTTCCCCATATCTGAATAATAATAAAACCCACATTTAAAAACATAATTTGCTTATGTTATAAATTTGGTTATATGTTATATAATTTGGTTATAAAACATAGGTTTGGTTCCATAAACAGAAATGCCCTGACAGTGAGGAAGTAAAGTATATTCATGTCTTCATTCATTCATTCATTCCTCCACACACAAGTACTCTGCTAGGCGGTTATTTCAGCTGGCTTGGGTTGTTATAACAAAATATCATAGACTCAGTGGCTTAAACCACAAACATTTATATCTCACAGTTCTGGAGGCTGAAAAAGCCAAGATCAAGGTGCCAGTAGACTTGGCTCCTGGTGAGAGCCAGCTTTCTAGCTTGTAGACAGCTATCTTCTGGCTGTGTGCTCACATGGCTTCTCACTGGTACACATACATAGATAGAACTTTCCTGCCTCTTCCTCTATTTATAAAGGCATTGCTTCCATCATGAGGGCATGATCTACATGATCTAATCTAATCCTAATCACCTCCCAAAAGCCCCTCTCCAAATATTGTCAATTGGTGTTTAGGACTTCAATATATAAATTTCTGGAGGACACACTCAGTTCATAGCAGCTGTGGAGATACTGACTGGAGCCCTCCAAGTGCCCTGTGCTGCTTCGTATCTCTGTGCCTTTGCCCATGCTGTTTCTAGTATTCTTCCTCCCACTTTGCTTCCTGGCTAACACCAAATCAGTTTTCAAGCACAGTTCAAATGTTGCTTCCCTTGTTAAACCTTCCAACTGCTTGCCTGCCCTGCATATCTCAACACACATTTCTTTATGCATTTACTCTACTCTACATGCAGCAAGATGCCTGTAAGGATCCAAGCATGGTGCCAGGCACATGGATATAGAGATACATTATCTGTGGTTCCTGGCCTCAAGGAGCTCACAGTCTCAGGAAGCAGATCACATATGACTAACTGCATAGAATTTACAGACCCCACAGTTTGAGTGTGTACACAATTGTGGGGACATAGAGGAGAGAGTAGGCCATGTTACCTGAGAGGTAGGAGTGGAATCTCTTAGGAGAAAAGAGGTTCATCAGGCAGATTAGGGTAGTATGGAGGTTAGGAAAATCAGTGAGCAAGGGGACCATCCCTTCCCATCCGTCTCTTTCCCTAAATACACTGGAGTAGAAGTGTAGGTCTTTTTCTTCTTTCCTATGTGTCAGGATCCTCCTTCACATGATACCCCGATTGTCACTCATGGTTGATGTCAGGTCTTGTCAGTCACACTTCCTTGACTCTGGATATGGTCAAGGGATCTTACAGACTTTAGAAATTCTCTTTCTCAGACAAATACCATACGATTTCACTCTTACATGGAATATAGAAAATAATAACAAATAAATGAACAAACCCAACCAAACAAAAACAGACACACAGATACAGAGTACAAATTAGTGGTCACTCTAGTGATGGATAGAAAGTAAACTTTTGGTGGTAAGCATGTGTAATGTATACAGAAGTTGAAATATAATGTTGTACACATAAAATTTATGTCATGTTATAAAACAAGGTTACCTCAATTGAAAAATACCGATAAGACAAAACATTTCTTTTTCAGTAAAGCCTGGCTTCAAGATTATGGCCTTGTTGGAGACTCAAAACTTAATTTTGAAGATCACAACTACAAATTGACTCTTTGCTTTGCAATTATATTGACAAGGCCAATCTCCTACGAGGCAAATAAATGGCCCTGGCATAATTGAGAGGTGTCACAAACATGGAAATATACAAGACAAGATCTAACTATTGTATTTTTTAAATATATAATCCTCTAAAAGAGTGAGAAGACAAGCTGTAGACTGGGAGAAAACATTTGAAAAAAGTATGTATCTGATTAAAAAAAAAAAGTCTTCTAGCCCAAAATACAAAATGAATTCTTAAAACTCAACAATAAGACAACAAAAAACTCAATTTTAAAATGTGCAAAAGATCTGAACAAACACCTCACCAAAGAAGATGTACACATGACAAATCAGCATATGAAAAGATGCTGAACGTTATGCGTCATTAGCATATTTCACCTTAAAACAACGATAGAAGTCGGCCGAGATGGTAGAGATACCACTAAACACCTATTGTGTGTGTGTGTTAGTTGCTCAATTGTGTCTGACTCTTTGTGACCCACCAGGCTGCTGTGTCCATGAGGTTCTCTATGCAAGAATACTTGCCATTCCCTTCCCCAGGGGATCTTCCAGAGTGGCTAAAATTAAACACAAACAACAACAACAAAATCCTGACAACTACAAATACTGAAAAGAATATGGAGGAACAGGAACTCTCACCGATTGCTGGTGGGATCCAAAAGTGAGAACGGTTATCAAGTACTATAGCTACTTCAAAAAACAGTTTGTCAGGTCCCTACAAGCTAACGCTAAACATAGTTTTATCATGTAATCTAGCAATCGCGCTCCTTGATATTACCTACATGAGTTTAAAACTTAAATCCACACAAAAAATCCCACGCACAAATGTTTATTGTAAATTAACTCATAATTATCTCCAAGTTGGAAGCAAACAAGATGCCCTTCAATAGGTGAATATAAATTGGCATACAGTGGAATACTGTTTTTGCAGTATAGAAATAAGTGAACTACGAAACCACAAAAAGACATGAAGGATTGCAAAGTAAAAGAAATAAATTTGAAAGAGCTACTTCCTATATAATTCCAACTACAGTTAACCCTTGAACAATGCAAGAGTTAAGGGAGCTGACCCCCTCACAGTGGAAAATCTACTTACAATAACTACAGTCAGTCCTCCACGTCCATGGTTCTGCATCCGTGAATCGGAAGTAGTAGTTTCGCAATATTTACTACTGGAAAAAATTTGTGTATAAGTAGACCCACTCAGTTTAAACTTTTGTTCAAAGGTCAACCATACACAGTCTTCTGGTAAAGGTAAAACTACAGAGACAAGAAAAAGATCAGTGGTTCCTAGGATCTCAATGAAAGAAGGGGATGAATATGACGAACACAGGAGATTTTTCAGGCAGTGAAACTATTCTGCATGCTACTGTATTATGCATTTGTCAAAACCCATAGAAGTGTATAATACAAAGAGTGAATCCAAATGGAAACTCTGGGCTTTAGTTTATCATAATGTATTCATATTGATTCGTCAATTGTAACAAATTCACCAGACTAAGCAAGACATTAATAATACAGAAAACCATGGGAGAAAAGAGGCTTGGAAACTCTAAAATCTGCTAGATTTTCTATAAACCCTAAAATTTCTCATAAAATAGTCTACTAATTTAAAAATATATACAATTTCTGAACTTCCATTTCTGTCAGTAAGGCAGTCTAGACACTGGTAGAGATTGACTATTGCCACAAAATGTTTTTGCAGCATCTCCCCTCAGGGGTAGAGTCTATTTCCTTGCCCCTAGAATTTTAGCTGGTCTTGTGAATTGCTTTGTCCAGTTGATTGTAGGGTGAGTGATGCCCTGTGGGTTCCACGCTTTAAGTCTTGAGAGAGTTTGCATTCTCTCTTTAGCTCTCCTGGAGCCTTTGGCCATCATGCAGGGGGTGTCCTGCGGACCCTGAGAGAAAGGCCATGAGGGGAGAAAGTCCCTCGAGCAGGGGTTAGCAAACTGCCACCTGTAAGCCAGGCCCAGGCTGTCACAGTTTTTGGAACGAAGCTCTGCTCACATATTTATGAATGATCTAGGGCTGCTTTTATGTGACAATGACAAAGTTGAGTGGTTGTCAGTAAGTTATAAATCAACAACAAAATGATAACTAGAATAATCCCATTTGTCTATGAATTTAAAACCACACTTCTAAAGATGCCTTATGGATCTAAGGAGAAATAATAATGGATTTTAAACAGTAATTAGAATGTAGCATAATGAAAACACTATGTATAAAAACTTAGTTGGGTTCAGTTAAAGTTGTAGTTACAGGGAAGATTATGGCCCTAAACGCATACATCAGACAAGCACATCTCAAAATACAGAAGTCAAACTTTCAACTTAAACAGTGAGGAAAATAAATTGGAAAAAATGAAAGGAAGAAAATAATGAAGTTAAAGCCACAAATTAATGAAAATTTAGAACAAACATTGAGGGCTTCACTGGTAGCTCAGTGGTAAAGAATCTGCCTGCCAATGCAGGGGACATGAGTTCGATTCCTTGTCTGGGAAGATCCAGCATGCCTCCGCAGGACTTCCTGTGGAATCTAAGCCTGTGTGCTGCACTACTGAGGCCCTCACACCTGGAGACTGTGTTCCACAGCAAGAGAGACCACTGCAGCAAGAAGCCCAGGCACCTCAGCTAGTGACCAGCGAGCCCTCACCTCAACTGGAGAAGGCCCACACATGGCAACGAAGACCCAGTGCAGCCATAAATAATAAAGTAAGAAAATAAATGAATCTTAACAACAAAAAAAAGTCCATGGACCAATCTCAGCTTTAAAAAAACAAAAAACAAACATTGATATGGAAATAATCAAAGCAAAAATTGGCGCTTTGAAAAAGCCTAATAAAATAGACATATCTCCAGCAAGATTAATGAGAGAGTCCAAATAAACTATATTAGTAATTAAAGGGGTACAAAACCATATGTTTTACAGAAATTAAGCAAATAATAGGCAACACATGTATGATCTTATAGTTTTGCAGGCCAGAAGGCGGATAGAGGCCCCACTGGGCTAAAATCAAGGTGTCTACAGGACTGCATTTCTTTCTGGAGCTTCTAGGGAAGGATTGGCTTCCTGGCTCATTCAAGTTGCTGGCCATCAGTTGAAGGGCATTCCCCACTACTGGAGGCCATCCACGTTCCTTGCTCATGACCTCCTTCCTCTATCTTCACAGCCAGGCTGGGGAATCAAGTCCTTCTTGTGTCATATCTCCCTGACTTTTCTTTCATAGTTGTATCTCCCTCTCTCTAATCGTAGCTCAGAAAGATTCTCTCCTTTTCAAGGACTCCTGTTATTCGTTGGGCCCACTGGCATACCCAAGACAATTTTCCCATCTCAAGGTCTATACAGTTAGTCACATATGCAAAGACCTTTTTTTATTATTTGAGGTAACATGTTCACAGGTTCCAAGGATTGGAGTGTGGATATGTTTAATGGGAAGCCAGGAGGCATGGCAGTATTTTGCCTACTGCAGATGGTGATTGCAATGTTAAGCTATGAAATTTGAAAATTGGATGAAATGGGCAAATTCCTAGAAAAATGTTACTTACTAAAGCTGACTCAAAAAGCAATGAAAAAATAAAGAGTGCTATAAGTATTTTAGGAAATTAACGTGTAGTCAAAAATATTCCTACCAGAAAATGCAAACTCTTGGTGCTCTTACAGGTTCGGTTCAGTTCAGTTCAGTTCAGTCGCTCAGTCGTGTCTGACTCTTTGCAACCCTGTGAATTGCAGCATGCCAGGCCTCCCTGTCCATCACCAACTCCCAGAGTTCACTCAAACTCTTGTCCATCGAGTTGGTGATGCCATCCAGCCATCTCATCCTCTGTCGTCCCCTTCTCCTCCTGCCCCCAATCCCTCCCAGCATCAGAGTCTTTTCCAATGAGTCAACTCTTCGCATGAGGTGGCCAAAGTACTGGAGTTTCAGCTTTAGCATCATTCCTTCCAAAGAAATCCCAGGGCTGATCTCCTTCAGAATGGACTGGTTGGATCTCCTTGCAGTCCAAGGGACTCTCAAGAGTCTTCTCCAACACCACAGTTCAAAAGCATCAGTTCTTCGGTGCTCAGCTTTCTTCACAGTGCAACTCTCACATCCATACATGACTACTGCAAAAACCACAACCTTGACTAGATGGACCTTTGTTGGCAAAGTGATGTCTCTGCTTTTGAATATGCTATCTAGGTTGGTCATAACTTTCCTTCCAAGGAGTAAGTAAGTGTCTTTTAATTTCATGGCTGCAATCACCATCTGCAGTGATTTTGGAGCCCCAAAAAACAAAGTGTGACACTGTTTCCACTGTTTCCCCATCTTTTTCCCTCTGAAGTGATGGGACCAGATGCCATGATCTTCATTTTCTGAATGTTGAGTTTTAAGCCAGCTTTTTCACTCTCCTCTTTCACTTTCATCAAGAGGTTCTTTAGCTCCTCTTCACTTTCTGCCATAAGGGTGGTGTCATCTGCATATCTGAGGTTATTGATATTTCTCCCGGCAATCTTGATTCCAGCTTGTGCTTCTTCCAGCCCAGGATTTCTCATGATGTACTCTGCATATAAGTTAAATAAGCAGGGTGACAATATACAGCCTTGACGTATTCCTTTTCCTATTTGGAACCAGTCTGTTGTTCCATGTCCAGTTCTAACTGTTGCTTCCTGACCTGCATATAGGTTTCTCAAGAGGCAGGTGAGATGGTCTGGTATTCCCATCTCTCTTAGAATTTTCCACAGTTTATTTTGATCCACACAGTCAAAGGTTTTGGCATAGTCAATAAAGCAGAAATAGATGTTTTTCTGGAACTCTCTTGCTTTTTCCATGATCCAGCGGATGTTGGCAATTTGATCTCTGGTTCCTCTGCCTTTTCTAAAACCAGCTTGAACATCTGGAATTCACGGTTCACATATTGCTGAAGCCTGGCTTGGAGAATTTTGAGCATTACTTTACTAGCATGTGAGATGAGTGCAATTGTGCGGTAGTTTGAGCATTCTTTGGCATTGCCTTTCTTTGGGGTTGGAATGAAAACTGACCTTTTCCAGTCCTGTGGCCACTGCTGAGTTTTCCAAATTTGCTGGCATACTGAGTGCAGCACTTTCACAGGTTAGTATTACCAAAATGCCAGGAATATATTAATTTTGCTGCTAAGTCACTTCAGTCACGTCCAACTCTGTGCAACTCCATAGACAGCAGCCCACCAGGCTCTGCTGTCCCTGGGATTCTCCAGGCAAGAGTACTGCAGTGGGGTGCCATCTGAAACAAATACTCTGGAAGATAAAAAATAAAGGAAACACTGCTCAAATAATTTTCTAGGGTTAGTTTAACTATGGTAGTTTTGAATCATGTCATAATTTCTTTGACATTTCACCCATCAACAAAATGCAGTGTGTTCCCTCACTTGGAGCTTGCTTTAACTTCAGTACAACAAAGGGTGTGGCAGAAGAGTTCCATATGACTTCGAAGGCTAGGTAAGAAATAGTCAGGCTTCTCTGGTAGCTCAGAAGGTAAAGAATCCACCTACAATGCAAGAGACCTGGGTTCAATTCCTGAATTGGGAAGATCCCCTGGAGAGGGGAATGGCAGCCCACTCTAGTATTCTTGCCTGGAGAATCCCATGGACAGAGGAGCCTGGGGGGGGCTACAGTACATGAGGTCACAAAGAGTGGGACACAACTGAGTGACTAACACTTTCACTTTCAAGGAAAGAACCAAAGGTATTGGCCAGCTTTGAACAGTTTCTCTTGGAACATACTCTCTGGAAGCCTCCAACTGCCCAGAAGCTGCCATGTTGGAGAAATCACAAGAAGGGATCATATAGAGATAAAAAATGATACCTAAGAGCCTCTTGAGAGTCCCCTGGACAGCAAGATCAAAGCTGTCAATCCCAAAGAAAATAAATCCTGAATATTCATTAGTAGGACTGATGCTGAGGCTCAAGCTCCAATATTTTGTCCACCTGATGCGAACAGCTGACTCATTGGAAAAGACCCTGGTGCTGGGAAAGATTGAAGGCAGGAGGAGAAGGGGACGGCAGAGGTTGAGATGGTTGGATGGCATCACCTACTCAATGGACATGAATTTGAGCAAACTCCAGGAGATTGTGAAGGACAGGGAAGCCTAATATGCTGTAGTTCATGGGGACACAAAGAGTCAGACATGACTTAGCAATTGAACAACTACAAGAGACCAGTTTTCCCACTCTACCAGTTTGAGGCTTCTCAGCACAAGCAGCAGGCATATGAAAGGAAGTTTTGACAGTCCCAGCCACCATCTGATTTCAAACACATGGGAAATCCCAACTGAGAACCACCTACTAGGTTTACCCCCAGGGCCATGAGTGATAATCATAAATAAATGTGTTGTTTTACACCATTAAGTTTGGCATAGTTTGTTATGCCAGTAGATAATCAGAATGCATGGTTTATGCAGCAGAAAACAAAACAATTACCTAGATATCCAAACTGTAAAAACACAGAAGGAAAAGGAAAATAACAAAGCCTCAAACAAAATACTGGCAAATTGAATCATGTCATGATAAATAAAGATGATGCCTATGGCCAAGTTGGGTTTATCCCAGGTATGCAGTATTAGAAAATTGATTAAAGATATCTACCTCTTTAACAGGTGAAAGAAAAAAAAAAACTTAAGTTCACTTCAGTAGATGCAATTAAAAGCACTTAATAAAAATTAATATCTATTCAGGGTTTTTTAAACAAAATTTTTCTCAAGCTAAGACTGAAAGGGAAATTTTATAACCTGATAATAGACATCCTCAGAAAAAAAAAGGAAAAGAAAAAACTACCACAAATGTAATTTCTAATGCTGAAAACATTCCCTTTAGGATGAGGAACAAGACAAAGACGGTCATTATCAACATACCTATACAGCTTGAGACTAAAGGCATTGGTCTGAAAAGTACAGCATGATAAAGACTAGAAATATAGCAAAAGCAGTCATTGTTTGCAGATAATTTATTTACCTAAAAAGCATGCCAATCTACAAAAATCTTAAAAATGTGAGAGTTTGGCAAGGTTTCTAGATACAAAAACAACTTTTTAAAAAGTCAGCATCAACAATGAGCTGGAATATGTAATTTTTAAAATACTGTTTACAACAGCAAGAAAAATACAAAATAGGTAAGTGGAATGAACAAGCAAATGTCATAAGATGTTAACACTGGAGAATCTGGGGGAAAGGAATTCTTTGTACTAATTTTATAACCTTTCTCCAAGTTTGAAAATATTTTAAAAGTTTTAAAATAAGAATGTCTGTCCATCAAAATTAAACTCCCAAAAAGAAAAAAGAAAGCTTGAAACTAAAAATATATTTACACCACATATAATTGACAAAAATTGCTATCTAGAAAATATAAGGCAGTCCTACAAATCAATATGGAAAATAGACAACCCAGAAGAAAAATAGGCAAAAGGATTGAACAGACATTTCATAGAAAAAGAAATACAAATGGTCCATGAACATATTTTTAAATGCCTAAACTTATTAGTACATTCAATGCAAATTAACATCACAAGAAAATACTATTTTTCACTCACCAGAATGGCAAAATTTTATAAAGTGGTCAATATCAAAACGGAGAGGTGGCAGAACAATGGAAAAATCTCACCCACAGAATAGGAATTAAAATTGGTCCGGTCCCTTCGGTAAATACTTCGGAATTATCAAGCTGAGCCCACGCACTGGAACTTGGCAATTCCACTGGAGGTATTTGCCCTAGAAAAGCTCTTACACATATGCGCCAACAGATACACACAAGGATGTTCATAGCAGCATGGTTAGCAGGGCCAGAAACAATCCAAATTCCCATCAGCAATAGGATGGATAAATAAATAGTGACATATTCATACGTTGGAAAACCAAGCAGCAGCAAAATTGAATAAAGCACAGCTACATGAATCAATTTGGGTGAATCGCTAAAACATAATGGTAAAGAACTAAGTCACAGGAATATGTAGAAGCATCATTTCATTCTACGAAAACAAGCAAAAGTAAATAATACGTACACGTACAGATGATAAACAGGAACAAGAGACCTCCCATAAAATGGTAACAATATTCTGCTTTATAAGCTTGGTGGTAAATGCATGAGAGTTTATTTATCATTACTCTTTAAACTGTTTACGTAATATACAGTTTTACACGTGAAATGTTTCACAATTTTAAAAAATGTATAAATACAGAAATCCCTATGGCCCTTACCCTAAGGGTAGTGGCTCTGGGCCAGTCCAGTTAGAGCCACACACTTCCTTACTGCACACCTTTGAGCTCAATTTCTAAATTAACTTTTCCAAGCTGTGAAGTAGACAAGCATATCTACTTCATGGGACAGTTATTGAACATTAGTGTTTCTACTATTTTTATATCCTGCCAGCAGTATCTGAGAGATCCAGTCACCTCAAATCCTTACCAACACCTGGTATGGTCTGTCTTTTTAATGTCAGCTATTCTAATAGATTTGCAGTAGTATCTTATTGGGGTTTTGATTTGTACCTCCCTAATGAATAGTGATATTATGCATCTTTTTTTTTTTTTTTTGGCTTAGGTGCCATCCATTTATCTTTTTTTGTGAAGTGTGAGTTCTAGTTTTTTTCTTATTTTTAAAATTTGGGTGTTCATGTTCTTTTAGTTGAGTTTTGAGGATTCTTTACATTTTCTGAATGCATATCCATTGTGAGACATGTTTCTCAAAGATATTCTCCTAGACTGGTGTTTATATTTTCATTCTTTTAACAAGGTCTTTTGAAAAGAATCCATTTTTAATCTAATTTAACCCTTTCTTCCTTTGAATTGATTGACATAGAAAATACCCAACACAGAGTGGGCTTTCAATAGATGGTAGCTTTTTAAAAAGTGGCCCCCAATAGAGCCACTAGAAACTTCTTTTTAAATTTTTTTTTGAGATATAATTGACATGTGACTTTATATTATTTTCAATGTACAACATAAGAATTCAGTTTATGTATATATGCATTTTCAAATGGGCAATACAATAAGTCTAATTTACATCTATCACTGCACATAGTTTTGAATTTTTTTCTGTGATGAGAATATTTAAGAACGACTCTCTTGGCCATTTTCAAATATACTGAACAGTATTATTAACTATAGTCACCAGACTGTACATTACATCCCAGGACTTACAAATGGAAGTTTGCAGCTTCTAGTGACATACAGTCACTAGGAACTTTTAAGTAGCACACTCTTCCTGATTTTATTGATACTAACCACCTGGCAGCTTCTCCAGAAAGCCCTTGTTGTTCACAGTATTTTTATTTGGAGGTGGGATTTTTATTTGTGCTGCCCTATCTCCTACCAGGTCCTGCATCTTCTGCTGTCCAGGTTGACCTGGGGGATTCTCTTTCATTAGGATCACTGAAGCTTTACTGAAAAGAGCCCTGTTCTATTATTTAGGCTTGTTTTTTAAAATACACAGTATGCCTAGAATTGCCTGTCATTAGAAAGAAAGAACCGGAGAAGGCGATGGCACCCCACTTCAGTGCTCTTGCCTGGAAAATCCCATGGATGGAGGAGCCCGGTAGGCCGCAGTCCATGGGGTCGCTAAGGGTTGGACACGACTGAGTGACTTCACTTTCACTTTTCACTTTCATGCATTGGAGAAGGAAATGGCAACCCACTCCAGTGTTCTTGCCTGGAGAATCCCAGCGACGGGGGAGCCTGGTGGGCTGCCATCTACGGGGTCACACAGGGTCGGACACAACTGAAGCGGCTTAGCAGCAGCAGCAGCAGAAAGAAATAACAGTGATGGTCCTCAGCACTAACAGCAAGTAGGATTTTTCTTTTTCCCAAACATTTCTTTCAGATTCCTTGTACACTTGAAAATTAAGTAAATGCAGCCTGAGCTGAAGCCAGCACCATCCTGGACAGGGAAGATGCTTTGTTGGGTCTGACACCAGAATACTGGCTTCAGGAAGGTCACAGGAGGTCAGTATTTCTTTTTACCTGCCTGGATCCTCAATTAGACAGTATGAGACCCTCAAGATCAGGAGTATATCTGACTCATTTCTCATCCCCTCATGGGGCTAGATATGCAGGAGTAAAAAGTGTTAGTCACTCAGTCATGTCTGATTCTTTGCAACCCCATGGATTGTAGCTCACCAGGCTCCTCTGTACTTGGAATTCTCCAGGCAAGAATACTGGAGTGGGTAGCCATTCCCTTCTCCAGGGGATCTTCCATACCAAGGGATTGAACCCAGGTCTTCTGCATTGCAGGCATATTCTTTACCATCTGAGCTATCGGGGAAGCCCTAGGTACTCAGTAGAAGTTTCCTGAACTAAAGTAAATTGCTTGAGAAAAATGCTTGGTGAGACTGTCTATATCCAAATAGTCATTGGAGGATCAGCAGAGCTTTTGACATCTTTACATAGTACCTGGCACCATGAACTGATAAATTGCCTGGATTAATTCATAAATTAATTGGTGAATTAAATAATTGATTGATTGAAGGGCTGGGAACTGCAGATTACTTGCAAACAGATATCAAACAAGGCACCGTGTTGGCTGAAACATGGCAGTAAATGGACTTCCCTGGGCCATGAATTAGAGGGAGTGAGGGCCCTGGTGTAAATGTTCAGAACGAGGAGAGTCTCTAACGGAATTTGCTATTTCTGTCTTTGATGGAAATGATCTTTCAGCAGTTGCTGAGGAGCCTGTCGGCACTTATAAGTCATTCCTATATTCCAAGAGAGGCCTCTGTTCGTAAGTCATACCCTCTTCCCAATATCAGAAGTCCTTGATGATGCAGGAGTTTGCAGAACTTTTAAGACTGAGCTCTGACTAACTAGCGGCTTCCCTGGTGGCTCGATGATAAAGAATCTGTCTGCTAATGCAGGAGACGCAGGTTCAGTGCCTGAATTGGGAAGATCCCCTGGAAAAGGAAATGGCAACCTACTCCAGTATTCTTGCCTGGGAAATCCCATGAATAGAGGAGCCTAGTGGGCTACAGACCATGGGGTCGCAAAAGAGTTGGATACAACTTAGCAACTAAACAACAGCTGCCTAACTAGACAGAGCTCTGCTGTAAAGAGCCATCTTTATGTCTGAATCTGAGGAATTCCTCTGACTTTCAACTCACACTGAAAACCAGGGTGCTGGATGGAATGTGCTGATTGGCTTAACTCAGGTGTGACTCCATGAGCTCTGTCCACCATGAGTGTTAGGGGTAGGTTTCCAAATACAAATGAGGGTACTGCTTCTAGGCAGAAGGGAAGACCATGTCTACAACTGAATGTGTGTCTGAAGATGAGTAATTTGGGGTAGGGAGGTTTGGAGACATGGTTCTGAGTGGTAACTCATCAGAGAAGGAACACAGCCTAGGGTAATTCCAAGGCCCAGGTGGCCACTAACTTGCTACTCAGCCTTCAGCCAATCAGTTCTCTTAGGTGTGTCATCTCCTCTGTTAGAGAAGGGAGGCGAGCTGGGTGACTGCAAAGCCCCTTCAGGTCCTAGCATTCTACAGTTCTCTTATTTCTCATTCTTGCATATTACCTGAGCTCTGGGATTATCTTAGCAGCGGTTCTTTGAATGACATATATGAGCTTGTGAGGGGACTGCTTAATCGGGGTCAAATTATTTGAGGTTGCTTTCATCTGGTTTTTTTTTTAGGCTCACTGCATGATCTGTTTCCTTAGATTCCTAACCGGAATTGAATCCCGGGGCCACAGCAGTGACAGCGCAAGTTCCAATTACTGGACTGCCAGGGAATTCTCTCCTTTCATCTGATTTCTAAAGGTGGTGCTATTCTTAAGCAATGTTTGAAAAATTGGGAATTCAAGGTGTCCCTTTAAACTTTTCCCAAAACTGAGAAACGTGACTTATTCAAACTTGGTAAACCGAGAAAATGTCGTAAGTTGGAAAAGTCATGAATGAATTGACTTCTTCCAGCAGTGACAGTGTGTCTTACTCCATTTTGTATTCCTGGTATCTACTGCAGCGTTTAGCATTTAATATAATGAGCCTTCCCATTTGGTCAATAGATACTTAATGGATACCTCCTATGTGCTGACACCTTGCATATACGTGACGGATAAAACAATGTTTCAAGGAACTCCTGGTCAAGTAGGACGAATAGACAGTAACAGATATGCCAGAGAGGCAGCCACCAGGGAAGGAAAAAGAACAGAGCTGAGAGTACTCAGCCCAGTCTTGGGGGATTGGTCAGAGAAAGCTTCCTGGAGGTGACATCCAAATAGACCTTGAACAGGAGTTGCCCAAAGAAGAAGCTCAGTATGGGGGGACTTGCCAATTGGAGTGTGCAAGCATGGCTTACGTGATGTGATGGGGGCTGGGAGTGGGGAGGAGAGAGAAAGGCAGACCCCAGTTCATAAATTCTGAACAGATTCTGTTTCTGATTAAGGAGTCATCTGATGGGCAGTGTGCAGCCAGTCACAGATTTTAAGCAAGGAGCACTTGATATATGCAGTGATTAATAAACGCTGGTTATTAAGGCTTCCTTGGTGGCTCAGTGGTAACCACCTGCCAATGCTGGAGACACGGATTCAATCTCTGGTCCGAGAAGATCTCATATCCCTTAGAGCAACTAAGCCTGTGCACCACAACTATTGAGCCTGTGCTCTAAGGCTGGGGAGCTGCAATTACTGAAGCCCCCTTGCCCTAGAGCCCATGCTCCACAGCAAGAGAAGCCACTCGATGAGAAGCCCATGCACCACACACATGGGCAAGAGAGTAGCTCCCACTTGCTGCAACTAGAGAACAGCCCAGGCAGCAACAAAGACCCAGCACTGTCAAAAACAAATAAACAAACAAGCTAACAAAATTAAATAAACGCTGGTTTATTTTTTCACATGGAAATTTCCTCATCTTAAAACACACACACACATATTAAAAAAAGAAAAAAAACAGGTTGGATGAGATGATCGGCAGGATCTCTTCCAGTCGTGACATTCTGTGCGTCTCTAAGTTTCCACTCTGATTCGGGTCAAAGTCTCCTGATATTTGCCTCCTTTCTCCAGTCACAGAGGTTGCTCTGGGCAGAATAATGGAATCATCATCTCACGTGGTCTCTGCCTCTCACCCGCCACTAGACAGATGAGCACGTTCCATTACAGAAGATGAGACGCTTCCTTGTGACCAGCCTCGCACCAATCCATCCATCAGCCGATTAACGGTGGCTGAAAGCCACTTATCGAGAGGGCTCCTGCCCTTATCACTGTCACCGGCTGTAAATAAACATCGACTTTATGCCGACTTTCCATATTTAACCACATTTAAGTAACTGCTGATACTTTCATTACATGACATTTGCACTTCAGAATTTAAAATTAGATACATGCACGCAGCTTTTCCACTAAATAGGAAGGAAAGCCTGGGTTGTTGGGGGCCTTCCTGCTGTTTGTTTTCAAAGAAAGAAAGCTTCAAAGTGAATTCCACAGAACACAAGAATCCCTGGTACCCTAAAAACAGTATTAACAAGAAAGAGATCAGGACGATGTAGTTTTATTTTTATTTCAAAAGGTTGGAGCCTTGTGTAAAAGCTGTAACATCAATAATGGATGAGATGCATAAATGATAAATCAAAGACAGAAAACTCAGTCCTCTGGGAAGCAGAAAAGTCTTTTTGAGCTAGATTTCATAATATAAAAGCTTAACATTGTACACAAATTCATTACTTGATAATGAAAAAGAAAATTGATCTAGAGTGAGCATAAATTAACAAGCACATATTAAGCACTTAGTGCTGTGGGTACAAATTTCCAGCCTCTAGGTTTAAAAAAAAAAAAAAAAGACTCGAGACAAATTTATCCCTTTGAAAAGAAAAATACTTCAAAATGATTTTTTGCTTTAAAATACAAGGTGTTGATGCACATGTTGTTGATAACTTGTCCTTTCCAAACCACAGTGTTTCCTGTATTAACTTTTTCATTCACACTGACTTGAAAACTTTCATCTCCATCCCTTATCACAGCATCTGGAACACAGCAGGTGATCAATAAATGTGATTTGCATGAATGAAAGAATCAATATGTCTGCCTTAATGTTTATTGAATCTGTACCAAAAGTGAAACACCATGGACTATACAGTCCATGGAATTCTCCAGGCCAAAATACTGGAGTGGGTAGCTATTTCCTTCTCCAGGGAATCTTCCCAACCCAGGGATCAAACCCAGGTCTCCCACATTGCAGGTGGATTCTTTACCAGCTGAGCCACCTGCCAAGTCATGTGCTAAATATTCTACATGCATTATCTTTTATAATCCTTGCAAATAGCCTCAACCTGGGCATTTTTATTTTTACCATTTTTTAAAAGTATTTTCTTTCTTTTAATGTCTTTATCAAATTTGTTACAATATTGTTTCTGTTTTTTATGTTTCGGATTTTTGGCCACGAGGCACGTGTGATCTTAAGCTCCCTGACCAAGGATCGAACCCGAATAGCTTTAGAAATGAATTCTAAAATCTCAGAAGGTGTGGATGTGAGTGAGGAAGAGGAGAAGACAGAGAGGCTGGAGGGGGGTGGGTAGTGCAAGAACATCAGATGTCTCTCGATGTATTACAGGCCAACTCGAGTTTGACCTGAGCCCTCTTTCTTGAACCCCAATCCCCATTCTCAAAAGGGATGTTTGCTTATTATTGGTTGCAAATGAAATTAGAATGAGTGAGATTTAGTCAGCAGCCAGAGCCCATCTCAGGCCTTAGACACAGCTACTGTCTTCTCAACATCTACCTCCTGGGCAAGATGCCTGCGATCTGAAGCCTCCCGTGACTTCTAGCTGCTTGGTTGCATAGTCCCATTTTATTTGCTGTAGAGCACGTGTTAACCTCTGAACATATATTACTTATGTATTTGATTGTTTACTAATTTATTATCTGTCTCTCTCCACTTGGATTTCAGCCTCCAATCAGTAGTAACTGTTCTCTTTTTTTAGAGCTCTCCTCCCATCACGAGACTGTGCCTGGCGCAGAATAGGCCTCACTAAACATACATTAAATGAATGGATGCAGACTTCCCCGGTGGCATAGTGGATAAGAATCCACCTGCCTTTGCAGGGAACACTGGTTTGATCCCTGGCCCAGGAAGATTCCACATGCCACAGAGCAACTAAGCCCTTGCCTGACAACTACTGAGCCTGCCTTCCAGAGCCTGTGCTCAGCAAGAGAAGCCACCACGGTGAGAAGCCTGCATACTTCGTGAAGAGTAGCCCCCGCTCGACGCAACTAGACAAAGCCCTCACAAAAGCAGCGAAGACCCAGCACAGTCAAAACTAAAATAAATAAATTTTTTAAAATGAGTGAATGAATTGCACCTCTTGCAGTAATTTAAGTTGTCCACCAAGGTAACAACAACAGCAATAATTGTAAAGGCAGCCAGAAGGGTAAAAGTAGCAGTTCACGGTTAACAAGGCCTCCTTACACACCAGGCACTGGGCTAAGTGCTGCTCTAAGTGCATGTTTCAGGTGTTCCTTACAGCAACCCTGTAAGGTGGACCTCCTGTGAGTCCCGTTTTATGGATGGGAACACTAAGGTCAGAGATAAGGAACTTACCCAGGTCACATGACTCAGAAGCAGGAAACTGGAAATTGAATGCTCGCCTCAGAAAGTTCATCGTCTGAGCTCCTGACCTCCTCTCAGGGTGGTCCCCTCTTTGCCATCCCTTTACTCTGCTTCGCAGACGACAGGAATCACCAGAAGGAAGCCAGGGAGGGGATCCAATCGGCCCAGTGACGTCAAGATCTCCAACTTCGAGTTTACAATGTTTTGCCCTCTTTGCTTTGCTGACTCTCAAATCTGGAGGTGTTGCATCTTGAATGATGGACTGACCTCATCAGTATCTTTGCTGGGCTCAGGAATACTCTCAGAACAGTACCTGGTGTGTGGCTCAGTGAATATTTGCTGAATGAATGAACACTTATTCACTAATTTCTGTACAGCTTTTGGACACAAGGTTCCATGATATATTGCCCTAGGAAGATATTTCTGACTAATATTTGTTGGGATATTCAAGTAAAATTATAAATGACTACATTCTATTTTAGAGAGATCTCAACTCAGGAATGGATAAGAGCAGAGATTCTGGATGGGGAAAATCAGTTTATGCAAATACCTTCAATGCCGTATGAGAGTCTCCCTTCATTTGAAAGAATGTATTAACAATTCTTACCCATTTTCTTTCACAGGAGCTATTTTACATTTCTGCTGCATTTGAGTTGAAAGCTCCTTCCAGACAATCTCCAGTATAAACATAACAGCCAAATTAAGGCTAGCGAAGAAGCAGTGGTTTGGATGTTTTTTTTCCCCTTAGTAAGTGTAAGTGCCTGAGTAAATTGTAGGTCAGCCAGCCAGAGTGGCAACGAGCCATCCCAATTGTAAATAAACACATGCACAGCCTGTGGTCACTCAGGATGCATCCAAAACATCTCAGGCAATTCATTAGAGCTTCAAAAGGTGAAATCAGAAGGCAAGATTGAATGAGAATTATCACTGTTTCCTCAGCACCTGGAGCATCAGCAACTAAATAAATGCTGACTTGATACAAGGTGGGTGCTAAAATAAATATATGCTAAGTGAGTAAGTGAAGAATTGGGTTTGGTTTCCTAGAAATAGCTTCTATGGTGGCCAGTTTACCTGATGCTAATGAAGTGTAATACCTGTAGCAGATCATGAAGGCTCAGTGCCTTTCCTTATTAAGGCATAATATCTTGTTTAAAGTTCATGTCTTAGAATAATTAGGGAGAACCCTGAAAAAGTGCTTTTTAATGAACACTCACTGTTCCTGCTTGCTGGCATTCATGCCCTGTGTTCAGATAATACCTCTCATCCTCTCTTGGGCAACTGTGTCTATCTCATTCTCAGTCATTTGGTTTAGGTGGAGATGGCTCCCTGGCCAGCTCTAGGGACAAGCGTGTAAGCCAGGCCTGGACCAACAGAGCATAACATCCCCTGGCCAAGTCACTCAAGTCAATTTAGGCCAATTGGTGCCAATAAATCTCAATCCTGGAATTTTGTTGGAACTAGTTAGAGATAAGCTTTTCCTACCGGAGTTGCTTGGATAGGAGAGTGAAGATGGAGTTTCAGATATAATCATATGAACAAAAGGGGAGGCACTGCCTAAAAACTAAGCCAGGAGGTAAGGAAAGGAAAGTGAAGCCTGTCAGTCATGTCCACCTCTTTGCTGCTCCATGGATTGTAGCCCAGCGGGCTCCTCTGCCCATGAGATTTTTCAGGCAAGGGTACTAGAGTGGATTGCCATTTCCTTCTCCAGGGGATCTTTCTGACTCAGGAATTGAACCTGGGTCTCCCACATTGCAAGCAGTCGCTTTACCATCTGAGCCACCAGAAAAGCCAGCAGAGAATAAAACAAAGCTAAAGGATGGAGAGAAGAAACCCAAGGCCCTGGATCCAAACATTCCTGAATGCATATCGCTTCTAGAGTTTTAATTAGCTGAGCCAACAAATGGTCTTTTTTCGCTTAAGCTCTTTTGATTTAAGGTTCTAATATGATCTACAAACACTACTCTTTTGAAGGGTAAGAATATTTCATCCACTGCTTCAAATGTTTGATATTGGAAAATCAACATCTAGCAAGTCTCAATCTTGTAGTGCCTTGATAAGTCCATCAATATAGGGAAAAGAAAAGCCTTAGAACATAGAGTAGCCATTAATCCACACCTTTTCCAACATAATAATTTCTACTTTGCATTATGGATTAAGAGCTATGAATGTTTATCTTCTGATCTAGTAATTTCAGTTCTGGGACTCTGACATAAAGAAATAATCTTAACATAGCATTAAGATAACATCACTAACTCAGTGGACATAAACTTGAGTGAACTTCAGGAAATAGTGGGGGACAGGGAGGCCTGGCGTGCTGCAGTCCATGGGGTGGCAAAGAGTCAGGCGTGGCTTAGAGGCTGAACAACAACAACATACTAATAGGAAGATTTACAGTTTCAGAAAACCAGGAACAACGTAATTCTCCAATATATGGAAGCAATATGGAAGATAAACTCTACAACAAAATATTATAGTTATTAAAATGACATTTATTACAAGTTTTCAATGATACATTAACAGCATAATGTTAATTGGAAAAGAACAGAGAAAATTGTATATATTATACAATCACACTGTATTAAAAAAAAGTCAAGAATAGAAAAAATATGAAAAGAAGTATCTCTAAATGCTAACGTTGGTTCTTTTTCAGTGGTGGAATTATGAATGGTGTTTTTCTTTCTTCTTATTTGTAAATAAGGATCTAAAGTTTCTATAATTAACAATTATTTCGGGGATAAGATGTTATTAAACTTTTAAAATAACTCTCCCCACCAGCTCCCTGACATAACTCAGCCAGCCTTGGCTTGGATACAGCAGGCCTGCCTCCTTCTGACCATGAAAACTAGTGAATGGGCACAAAAGATCAGAGCTACAGCCACCAACCCCTCGCATAATTAAACTCTGGGCATGAATCAGTCACCCATTCTATGAGCTTAAAATAATGCATTCAGAGTGCTTAACACTGATCTACGTTTATCTCTATGGGGACTCAGCAAAAACAGCTGTTGTTGGGAGTATCATTTCATTATTAACCTTATCAGTAAGGAAAGTTCAAGGCAGAACCTTAAATGAATAGTCTTCAAAATGACACTTTTTAGGTACTCCTATTCTCCAGGGTCACAAATGGAGGTTGTCTAGGGCAAGAATATTGAGATTCCAACTCCCAGAGCTCTCACATTTTGAAAAAAACCTGTAGGCTGGGCACTGAAGGGACTGAAGCCAGAGTTTGATATTGTCCTTGTATCAAAGAATGACCAGGTAAACAGATCAGTCCAGAGTGGGAGATGCTAGGAGGCACACTGATAAAATACTGGGCATGACCATGTCTGTTATAACACAGAAGGTGGTTCTGGAACCACAAACCTCACTGGGACAGTGGGCAGACATAGCTCTTCCTCCAAATGCCAAACTTCCTATCTCTCTGTGCCCATTGGAAAGCCACTTTAGTGCCGTCTTATTTCTTGACAAATGAATATAAGGCATATACTGAGCTCCATTGCTAGAATAGTGCACTGTATAGATACGAGAAGGCAAGGGCACCCCACTCCAGTACTCTTGCCTGGCAAATCCCATGGATGGAGGAGCCTGGTGGGCTACGGTCCATGGGGTCGCGAAGAGTCGGACACGACTGAGCGACTTCACTTTCACTTTTCACTTTCATGCATTGGAGAAGGAAATGGCAACCCACTCCAGTATTCTTGCCTGGAGAATCCCAGGGGTCGGGGAGCCTGGTGGGCTGCCATCTATGGGGTCACACAGAGTCGGACACGACTGAAGCGACTTAGCAGCAGCAGCAGCATAGATATGATTATGAGAATTCTTGTGGAATTACCTGGAAAGGGCCTGTGAGCATAAAACAAAAAAAGAAAAATGAATATTTGTCCCTTAGAAGAAGGGTGCTGGGAAGGATTCCCTTCCGCACATGTGCCCGGAACAAATGGACAAGCAGCAGTTTCTCTACAGAACTGTGGACTCAGCAGGGCTTGTTTCTCAATCTCCCCTCTTCCATCAGAAGCTGATATTAAGAATCACTGTCACATCAACCTTAGAAATAACTGTACCACTGAGTCATGTCTTTACATTTGGTGTTTGAAGTGTCTGTTGCCGGCAAAGCTGGCTGATTTCAGAACTGATCATTAAACAATGGCAGCTGATTTTAGAACTGATCAGCAGCAAACTGATCATTGAACACATGCAAAGGACTTCCCACACATCTAATCCTTTCAACACCCCGTGAAATAACTATGATTAGCCTCTGGGGCACCAACCCCTCAAGCCTCCATTTTACAGATGAAGAGATCGAGGCTTAGAGAATTTAAACAAACTGCCTGAGATTACACAGCTAGAAAAAACGGAGACCTATGGTCCATCTGATCCCAGAGCCTGTGCCCCTGACTATTTGTTCTCTAGAGAGGCATAGCCTAATCCTACTCTACTTGTCCATGCTCCAGAAATGCAGCTCAAAACAAAACCACATTTCCACCAACTGTGCAGGAGAGTTCCCTTTCTTCACATCCTCTCCAGCACTTACTGTTTGTAGATTTTTGATGATGACCATTCTGACCTGGGCTTCCCAGGTGGTTCTAGTAGTAAAGAACCTGCCTGCCTATGCAGGAAATTTGAGACACTGGTTCGATCCCTGGTCAGGAAGATCCCATGGAGAAGGAAATGGCAACCTACTCCCATACTCTTGCCTGGAGAATCCCATGGACAGAGAAACCTGGCAGGCAACAGTCCATAGGGTCGTACAGAGTCGGACATGACTGAAGTGACTTAGCCCTCATTCTGACCCAAGTGAGGTGATATCTTATTGTAGTCTTAATTTGCATTTTTCTAATAATTAGTGCCCCCTTTTAAAAAACTATTTATGCTACTGCTTTCTAATTGTGGTGTTGGAGAAGACTCTTGGGAGTCCTTTGGACAGCAAGGAGATCAAACCACTCAATCCTAAAGGAAATCAACCCTGAATATTCAACCCTGGAAGGACCGATGCTGAAGCTGAAGCTCCGATACTTTGGCCACCTGATGTGAAGAGCCGACTCATTGGAAAAGACCCTGATGCTGGGAAAGATTGAGGGCAGGAGGAGAAGGGGAAGACAGAGGACAAGATGGTTACATAGCATCACCAGCTCAATGGACATGACTTTGAACAAACTCTGGGAGACAGTGAAGGACATGGAAGCCTGGCATGCTGCAGTCCCTGGGGTCACAAAGAGTCAACCACAACCTAATGACTGAATCACAACAACAATAATTATTGACACTGAGCATCGTTTCATATACCTCTTGGCCATCTGTATGTTTTCCTTGGAGAAATGTCTATTTAAGTCTTTCACGCATTTTTTGATCATCATACAGCAGAAACTAACACAACATTGTAAGGCAGTTATACTCCAATAAAAAAAGCTCAGAAATATTTCTGCAATGGGTATCAAATCATCACACTGTACACTTTCAATATATGCAATTATATTTGTGAATTATTCCTCAATAAAGTCATAAAAAGAGGAAAAAACCAAATCCCAAGTTAAAAGGAAAGCACAGCTCCTACAGCTCTCCCTGGTCCATCCAAGGCTCCAAACTTCTATTTGCAGTCCAGTCTCTCCATGAACAGCAAAATGTTTCAGACCCTGGCAAAGGACCTTTAGATCCTAGCTGGCAGACAATGTGTGGGGGGACAGAGCAGCCCTGGGAGAACCTGAGAGCTCACTCTGTTAGCAGTCATTTTGTCAGGAAGCCAGGGGAGGGACCACGGGCCATGCTGTGGGGTTCACCAGCGAGGGGGCCAGCAGTGGCACAGGGAGCTGGACAAGGAATGGTCTACCCCCTGGAATCAGCGTCTCCAGCAAGCCTGCCTTCCAGAAGACCCTTCCTAGACTCCAGTGTCCAACTTCAATTCGAGAAGCAGCTTGTCTCTCTGGCATCAGGTGCCCCAGGAGACTAGGGAGTTGGGGGAAAGAGGTGGGCACAGGCCTCCTGGACAGGCTCCTCTGGCACCTTTCTTAGCATCTCGGCTCCCTTAAATAGGAGGAAGACAGAGGGGAGCCAGGCCCACACTGTGAGAGTGGCGCTTTCTGCTTTTAAAAATAAAACAAAACAAAACGCTGTTCATTCTTTCCAAAGTTCCCTTCCTTCCATGGGACCCTGCGGTGTTTAAGGGGAGCAGTTGTGGTTGGGGGGAGCCCTCATGGGGTCACAATTGCCATTCATCCTAAATGCTCTGAAGGTGCACTTGGCTTTGAAGGGATGGATTCTGGGGAGCTAGAAAGCAAAGAAGTGCCTCGGAAGCTTGGAGCAAACTCCCCCAGTAAAGCTTCTCAGAAAGGGTAATAATGTAAGCATTCAGCCATTAGAGGGAAAAGCTTACCCTTTACGCCACCCTCCCCACCATTAACGACACTGGCAGCCATATTAAAATACAAGTCTGATTTGTGTTTAATGATCTTGAAAGGAAAGTAATTGCTTGAGTATTACCATTCGAGTGTTCTTAGAAGGGCAGATAATATTTACAATCGGATTGTCCTTTCCCAGGCAGCAGGCAGGCAGTTTCCCGGGCCGATTTGAAGGCGAGGTTGGGAAGAAGTGACCTTAGCAATTGGCTTGAGGGTCTTGAAGCTCAGCGTGTATTTTTCTCTTTCTTCTTTTCAATGTAGAGAAACTCCTGGGTAATAACCCTACCCCTTTCCTTCAGAGGAGGGATTGCAGTGAGAAGCAATTTTATGGAACAAGTTAGACTGCAACCCAATCGTTCCTCAGGAAAATAGCAGAAGGTATGGTGTTGAGTCAGTATTTCAGGAGTCTAGGGAGGGCAGGCTATGTCATTCCTGAGTGAAACCAAATCAAAAAGCCAAGATAAGGGAGAAATCAAGCAAAGTCATAGCCCAAACAGATGGATACAAGTGTAAGCCAGATTGGGTAGTGATGTTAGTTTTCTTATCCAGAAGCAGCTTCCGCACTGGAGCATCAATGTTCAGATTTACGAAGCCAGTTTTGCTGTTACAGGAAACACACAGCTGAATGCAAGGAGGCTGGGTAACGGCACGTAGTATTGACCACCCAAACTATGGAGACAGACAGTTCCTGGTTCAAATCCCAGCTTGGTTACCTCATGGCTGTACCACCTTGAGAGAAAGCAAATCAACTTTTCTGAGCTTCAATGCCCTCATCTGAAAAATAGGAATGACAACTGGGCCTATTGCATAGGGCAATCATAAGAATCCGAAGAGGTTCTGTAATAAAGGGCTTTGCATAGCACCAGACAAACAGTAATTGCACAATGGATGGCCTTGATTATTATTAACATTATCGGTGTTTGGTACTCTCAACATTAGTAGTACCTTGGCCTTTTGAGCGCTTGCTCAGTTTTTGGTACTCTTGCAGCCAGGAGGATATAAACCATGGCAATTTTTGCCCCTTTTACAGATGAAGAACTTGTTGAAAACCTTGCCAAGGCCACAATCCCTCAGGCAGACCTCAAACAAGAATGGGTTGGGTTTGGTCTTGTTCAGCGTTCCCTCTCCCGGACCACAGAGTCTTCCATCACCACCTGTTGTTTATGGACAAATCTGGCCCACTCATCTTCTATTTGAGCTAAAAATCTGGGCTGAGGGGGCCACAGACTGTGAACCACCATAGTGAGAACAGAAAGACCATTTTCTTATGAATCTGGACAACAACACAGTATGGCAAAGGAAAACCATCTCATTCAACTACAGATCACCGGGTGCTGGCCCTAAGCAAGAGGCTAAAGATAGCAGGAGCACTATTGTTAACATCCTAATGTGCACCGTTTATAATCTGTGTGCTGTCTCCAGTTCCCTTTTCTTGGCTTCTTCTCTGTGGCCACTTCCCTGCCTCACAGAATAGAGTTAACACTTCCCTGGGGAGAGATTGGTCCTTTTCACTGAATGATTGAAAATTATGAATGCCTCTCTCTCTCACCAAACTTTCTAAAAACTGAAGATCCTTGAGTAATTTATTCTCAAATTTTATACTATAATCTGTGGGTCATGGTAGCTTCACATTATATCTGGAACTTTTCTTTTTTCTATAACTATTCCTAACCCTAGAGACTTAGCATGAACATGAGTCATAGAATTTTATTGCCAAAGCAGACCTTTGGAATCATTAAACCCCATCTGGTCATTTTCTAGATAAGGAAACAAGCCCAGAGAGGTTAAGTGACTTGCTAGAGACACACAGCTGCTAGGAGCTAGGCCAGGATTTCTGACTTGGGGTCCTGGTTTTTCAGTGAACATAAGTGATAAAAGAGTATAGTTATATTGTTAGGGATTTGACCTAGCATATGTATCTGTGTGTGTGTGTGTGTAGAACATAACTGGCCCTTCCACAGGGAGTTAGGTGATATCCCAGGGATGTTGGGTTGTTATTCAGTCACTAAGCCACATCCAACTCTGCAACCCCATGGACTGAAGCATACCAGGCTTCCCTATACTTCACTATCACCCAGAGTTTCAAATTTATGTACATTGAGTCAATGATGCCATCCAACCATCTCATCCTCTGCCACCTTCTTATCCTTTTGCCTTCAATCTTTCCCAGCATCAGGGTCTTTTCCAATGAGTCAGTTCTTCACATCAGGTGGCCAAAGTATTGGAGCTGCAGATTCAGCATCAATCCTTCCAAAGAATATTCAGGGTTGATTTCCTTTAGGATTGATGGTTTGATCTCCTTGCTGTCCAAGGGACTCTGAAGAGTCTTCTCCAGCACCAGTTTGAAAGCATCAGTTCTTCAGCGCGCAGCCTTCTGTAACATATGATTAACCTTTAAAGCATTGATTACAAAATAAGACACAAGAGATCATATGTGATAAGGTTTGTTTCTGAGCCAAGATAATAAAGATGGTTGGTTAACCTGAGAGATTTGTATGTACTAAGTGAATATATAGTGGTCATGTATGGATGTGAGAGTTGGACTGTGAAGAAAGCTGAGCACCGAAGAACTGATGCTTTTGAACTGTGGTGTTGAAGACTCTTGAGAGTCCCTTGGACTGCAAGGAGATCCAACCAGTCCATTCTAAAGGAGGTCAGTCCTGGGTGTTCTTTGGAAGGAATGATGCTAAAGCTGAAACTCCAGTACTTTGGCCACCTCATGCGAAGAGTTGACTCATTGGAAAAGACTCTGATGTTGGGAGGGATTGAGGGCAGGAGGAGAAGGGGACGACAGAGGATGAGATGGCTGGATGGCATCATCGACTTGATGGATGTGAGTTTGAGTGAACTCTGGGAGTTGGTGATGGACAGGGAGGCCTGGCGTGCTGCAATTCATGGGGTTGCAAAGAGTCGGATACGACTGAGGGACTGAACTGAACTGAAGCGAATATATATGTGAACAGCTCACATCAAGAAACTGTTACCATCTCTTCTCCACAAACAGAAGCAATGACTTTCAGCAAGCACAGAAGCTTGAGAGCCACACACCTGGCATTTGGTGGAAACTCAGCAGCAGTTCAAGCAGTGTGGCTGCGGGAGCTAGATTCTTGGCCACTCTGCTCTGGGGCCTCTGTCGCTTTAACGCAGCAGACGTGTCCAGCCAGCGACCCCGGCCCCTGTAGGCTCCCTTCAGGCCTCCACTCTTGAAGTGGATGAGTGAAGAGTCGCTCCCATTCAGTGACTTTAGAAAGGAAGACCTTTCTAAAAGAAGACCCGCCTTCAGAAAACCACTCTGGACAAGCTCCAGAGGACGCCTGTGTTTGCCTTAACAAAAATAAATGTTTGTTTCCTGAAAACAAGTGCCAGTGGCTCTCACAGAAGGCAGAGGGAGGCAGACCAAACTGCAAGAGGCCAGCCAGGGTCACTTCTGACCTCACGGCTCCACTCAGAGTCAGGAGTGAAAAAGCTAATGCACTTAATTATCAATGGACTGCTTCAGTCCCTCTCAAAATAAGCCACGTGTGAGAAAGTGGGTCAAAGTTCATGTGAGAAGGAAGTGTACAACATACCTCCTTGGGCTTGGGGGTGTTTCTTTGCTCTGTAATATGACATTCAGCATAGGTACAAATGACATGCATGGGTAATGCCAATTCAAGGCCTCAATTATTTTCCTTGTTAATAAATGGACATTTTATACATAGAGCTCGATGGCGGATCCACCCTGGGGGTGTCCGAGTTACTTGGCCTGAGGCCCAAGCATAAATTTGGAACTGTTTGTCTTGCTGCCATCAAGAAGAACATTCTCACCTGCTACTGGGCGCAGAGGAAGGGATGGGATGAGCCGCTCTGGGTTATTGTTGGACACGCAGCGGCTCGGCTCCTGGTCAAGACAAATGTGGTTCTTTAACGTCTCTGAGGGTTGAGGCAAGTCCTGAGAAGCAGTGACAAGACCATAATAGGTCCTTTATGAGTGTTTCTCTTCTCAAATGACATTAAGCCCGGTGTCCGCGGATACTGACCTCAGAGGTGCCCTCTGAGCAGCGGCCCACGGCTGCAGAGCGGCCCTGCTATAAATAAATACTGTGCAGCTGTGAGGGGAGCTATTTTGGGATCCCAGGGGGTCTCATTTGTACTTCAGGTCAGGAAGCTTCCAAGTGAAGCCTTTTTATGGGTGGCGGGGTAAGACCAGGCCAGTCTGAGCCCTCCCGCCTCCCTGCCCCACCCCGTCCTTCTTTCTTTGCAGACTTCATGGGCACAGGGTGCGAGAGCTCTGTGGGAACAGAGGAGAAACAAGGGGAGGAGGGAGTACGTTGTCTCCCAGGCTGAAGTGTTTGGGGAAGTCTCCTTCTGTGTAGATAAGACTGTCTGACCTTTGGAGGACGGACCTGGCTAACAGAGATGCCAAGGCCTCCGGCTCTTGTTCCCTTTTGTGTCCACCTCAGTGACTTTGAAACGGGAAGTAATCCGGGAGCTGAGGTGATAGCATAAGGTATTAGACTCATCCTCACAGTCCAGCTCCAGCCTGTTCTGAGGGCTAAAGAAGCTGCTTCCTCCTCCCTCAGGGCCCAAGTGCCCCAGCTTAAGCTGATGTGGCCTAGAGCCCGGGGTGCAGCACAGCTCTGAAGGGCAGCTCTTCTTTCCCTCTCCATTTACGTGGCTTGGAATTGCCTCATGGTCATGTTAGGTTAGAAGAAATGGCAGGTGAAAGGATATTGTTGTCATTCAGTCGTTAAGTCATGTCTGACTCTTTGCAACCCCATGGACCGTAGCCCACCAGGCTCCTTAGTCCATAGGATTTCCCAGGCAAGAAAACTGGAGTGGGTTGCTGTTTCCTTCTCCAGGGGATCTGGAATACTGGAGTAGGTTGCCATTTCCTTCTCCAGGGGATCTTCTCGACAGCCCGTGTTTACTGGATCCCAGTGAAGGCTGCCGTCTGGAAGAGAGCACAGATCGAGAGGATCAGCTTCCTCTGCTAAAGTGTGAGCTGTAGAGTGCACAGACTTAGGTTGGAATGCTGTATCACTGCATCCTAGTCATGTGGCCTTTGGCAAGGTTTTTCATCTCTCAGAGAGCCAGGCTCTCACTTACAAAATGGGAACAATGATCCTATCTATCTCATGGAGTTGATGAGAATTAAATATAGGAAAATACTTAGTACCAAGCATGCATGCACATGCTCGTGCTTCCAAAATATAATGTATTACATTTTTGTGATGAATCTATTGGATCCATTTCTAGTGATGGATGGAGAGAGAGAAGAGATGATGAGCACTCTTGAGGCTTGGAGCTGAGTAAGGACCTTAGTTCAGACTTACCTTGTCATTGTTGAAGGACCCTCCTGAGCCAAGAAAAAGGACAGTGACAAGATGGGAAGAAGAGGTCAAGGAAGTAATCAAACTTCCTCTGCCCTCTGATTGGGCCTCAGGCTGGCGTGGCTGGTTGAACTATGAGGAGCTCCTGGTACTGACAGCCTGGAAGGCTGGGTGTGGCAGAAAAATAGATATCCATACCCTAGCCTGTGCTCAGGTTGTAACTTCTGAACAAAATGAATCATTTCATGAAGCAAGCACTTTTTGAACTCCTTATGTGCACTAGAAGGTGAGAGATATAATCAATCAACAAAATAGACAAATATTCCTCACTTCCTGTGAGGTATGAAGACAGCAGATTTGCAGAGCAGGAAGACTGGGTTGGAGGTAGCAGTGGAAGCGTTGAGAAATCAGATTCTGGATACATTTTGAAGATAGAACCAACAGGATGTTTTGCTGAACTGGATGTAAAGGGAAAGGAGCCATGGATGATTCCAGAGAGTGAGCCTGATCAGCCAGGAGGATGGAGGCACCATTTACTGAGGCGGAAAAGACTTGGGTGGAGTGAGTAACAAGGGGAGGAAGTAAAGGGTGAGGAACCCAGGCTGGGACCTCTGAGAGTCTGTGAGATGGAGTGCTGTCTAGCAGGTCATGAGATAGATGAGTCTGGGGTTCAAGGGCAAGGTTCGGGCTAGAGAGGTATATTCCAGAGTAGGCAGCATGCAGACACTATAGAAAGCCCCGAGAAGGATATGACTCCCCAGGTCTCCCACACCACCTCTTGCACTTTGAAGCAATGCAAAAACCATTTTGCAGATCAAATTTTTGTTTCTGGGCAAAATAAATCAGAATGATCATCCTCCAAAGCCTACCACAAATCTTAATTTTTCATGAAGTCTTTCCTAATTATTGCAGTCCCTCTGGGACTCTCTTAATTTATATAATTGTCTGCCTCACTGATTCATCAATTAATAACTATCTATGGAGCAAATTGTGTGAACATGCGCAGTGCTGGGTGCCATGGGGAATGTGAAATAAGAGCACCTGGCTTCTACGCTTGAAAAGCTGAGCAAACAGAACCAGTGTTACCCAAAGTACTGAGAGCGTCAGATTCTTTGAGTCAGTGACACAGATGAAACACCTCTTGAGTTGAGTCTTAAATTAAACAAGCAGCTTCTAGGACTTCCAGTGTGGTCCAGTCGTTAAGAATCTACCTGCCAATGCAGGGGACATGGGTTCTATCCCTGGTCAGGGAAGATTCCACATGCTGCAAGGCAACTAAGCCCATGCATCACAATTGCTGAGCCCATGCTCTCCAGTAAGAGAATCCACCTGTGCAATGAAAAACCTGTGCACAGCAACAAGATAAAGTCTGCTCACAGCGACAAAGATACCACACGATCAAAAATAAATAGATAAATAATATTTTTTAAAGAAAGGCAGCTTCTGGGGACACACTTTTTATAAATCTGAGTAGATACTCTCTTTCCTAAAAGTCTTCTAGTTCTAAAGGTTGGTGTTTCTATGAATCTAGAAAAATTGGATTTTTCTCTAGAGAGTGGGAAGAAAGGAGTAGGATAGGGGACACGAGAAGTGACAAAGTAGAAAAAGAAAACAAGAGCAAAAAAAAAAAAAAAGAAAGAAAACAAGAGCAGGGTCTTAGGGGTAGGAGTGAACCTGAGGTTGGAGAGGAGGTGGTGAAAGATAAGGTCCTCAGCAGATTATAAATCTGACTATAAAGGAGTATCAGAAACCAGCTTGAGTTTGATGTCTTACGTGATATGGCGTGATTGATGGTTGTTATAGGGATAGAATGAAAGAAGGGGGTGGGCAAAAATCAGGGGCAACTTGTTACTATCCAGGCATGAGGCAACAAAGACTTGACTGAAAGAGCTGTTCAGAAATGGAGACTAAGTGCAGAATGGGAGACCTTTCAACGGAAAGAAAGAACAGTGTGGTCACAGAGGAGACAGCTACCGAACAGCAATGCAATATGCCAGTCTGCCAGAAGCTCAGTTGACTCTCACAACCCTTTTTCAAAATAACTGCTATTCCCATTTTACAGACTAGAAAACAAACTTCACAAAGGTCCTACACACAGCCAATGAGTGGCATGTATTTTTATGCATGTAAAAATTCTGAAAGGGTACCTTCCCAATTATCTTCCTGCTTTATAGAGCTGCATATTATTTCAAACTTTCAACAAATATCTATTATTCCTCTAATCAGTACAGAATAGTATTTCCATTTTGTGGGCAGGAGAAAAGGATAGGGGAAGCCAGGCAGTCCCCAGGGTGATGTGGAAATGAAGAGCCTTGGGGCTTCCCTGTAGAACAGCCAGCCTCCACTGTGGTGCTGCCTTGAGCCAGGAGGGAAAGGACCAACCATGTGCAGCTCCTAGGGCTTAAAATCACGGGGGACAAGACAAAACAGAAGATGGGCAAGCGCGTAATGTATTTGAAAGAGATTTCCATCTAAGATTGTTAAAATAATAGAAAAGTTTTCATGCTTAAAGGGATAAACCTCCTTAATCTGTCACATACTCTTAATCCTTAGATGAGATGTCTCTGTTCTTGGAAAGTGAACACGCCTTCCCTATATGTTGACTTTTCGGACTTCAGAAGAGGCACAGTCATGATTAAGTCTGTAATGCCAACATAAGTTAAAGAAAAAAAGAAAGACCACACATAGGAATCTAGAATCCGGATTAACTCCCAGGTCATAAGTTTGTTCTCATCATAACAACCTTCTGAAAAAATGTATGAGGTAAAATCCACTGATGAGGGGAAAACTAATTCTGTAAAGGGCTGATCCATTCGATTGAACTCTGCTTTAAAAAACGCATCTCAGATCAGTATTATTTGTGTATATTCAGTCTGGTAATAGCAGACATGCCAGATATATCAGAGGAGGCCACTTTGTTTTAGAAATAAATTTTAATTACTGTGCTGTATTTCTAAAAATGTCATAGAAGGGAATTAATCTTTTACAGGAAGCAGAGAGGTTAGCCCAGACTCCCAGGGAAAGCAAGGTGGTTTGTAAGAGAGTATTGAGGTGACTTAAGGGCAATCCTTTTAAGAAAGAAAGAGAAAGAGGGAGAGAGGAAAGAGGGAAAGAAGAAAGGAAAGAGAACCTATGAAAGCCTGTGTGCTTAGTTGCTTAGCCGTGACCCGTTGGACTATAGCCTGGCACGTTCCCCTTTCCATGGGATTTTTCAGGCAAGAATACTGGAGTGGGTTGCCATTTCCTTCTCCAGGAAAATCTTCCCAACCAAGGGATTGAACCCGTGTCTCCTGGGTTTCCTACATTGCAGGTGAATTCTTTACCCACTGAGCCATCAGAGAAGCTTGCATTTCATGTATTTCCTTGTAAAGAATTTTTAGTTTCAGCAGGTGCATGAAAATGTAATTCAAATCAGCCAATAGTTAATTTCTGAGCACCTACTGCATTCCAGGATCACAAAAAAGAAGAAATATATAACTGATTGTAATGCAGTATGGTAAACTCTATCTACATACACACACATACATACATACATGCAAAGCACAGTGGGATGAAAGATGGGGAAGCCATTCATTCTCCAGTGGGTCAAAACTAGGAGATCAAAGAAAACTACCAAGAGATGCGGTGGGCCGAAGATTTCCTAGTATATCAGTGATCAATTTAGCCTTCATTTGCATCTTGCTGCCTGTAGGTCTCTTGAGAGTCAAGAAATTAGTTCCGCTATTCCTAACTTTGCTTTAAGAACTCTGCTTGCTATTTTTAGCTTTCAAACAAAATCTGGTAGGAAAACTATGGAAATTCTGGATCTAAAAACAGATTGAACAATTTTTTTAAAAAAGAACAGATTGAAGCATTTTTCTCAGTAGTCTGACAAATTTTAAAATTTTCAGTTTAAGAGAAAAGAGGCAAAATTTTAAAAAGCTTCTTCCCTCCCACAGGATGCTCATGTTACTTGGTAGAGATGGCAAAGAAAGAAATAACAAATCCCACCGCACCCTAAACCCTACTCCTCCCCTCCTCCCCCCTGCTAAAGAAATATTGTTATCCCATCAAGTGTAGGATTCTGTGAGAAACAGGGATGCAGGAGCCAGGTTCTCTCTGCTTATGAGCAAATCCAGCTACTTCTCTTGGGCTCCAACCACACCTCAAGGCAGTGGGCAAATTAATGAAGATATAACAAATTGACTGATAACCTCGTAATTTACCTACAGTTCAAACCTGAGTCCACATTCCGACACACTGAAAATTAGACTGCTCCTATGTTTGTTGTGTTGGTCTTAAAGATCCACCCACACTGGGATTTCCCTGATGGTCCAATGGCTGAGACTCCATGCTCCCAATGCAGGGGGTCCAGGTTCAATCTCTGGTCAGGGAACTCTGTCCCACATGCTGTAACTAAAGAGTTTGCATGTCACAAGTAAGGCCCGATGCAATCACATAAATAAATACTTAAAAAAAAAAAAGACTAGTCCACATTATCTGAGGTGACCAGATTGCTCCCTGACCATCTGATAATGACCCAGATGATGAGGGTAACTCCTTGTTTTCAATGAAAAGTCTGGCAAGTTCATCAGTGTCCCATGACATGTCAGTATGACCGATGAAGTCTTCCTTGCCATCTTTGGCTACTTTCAAAATTGCAAATCGTCACACCCCTGGATTGAGACACCTTCAGCCTTTCCCAGTGAACAACTAATGACTTCCCTAGTGTTATCTGACTGCTGGTCTTTCCATCCCATTAAGCTGCCCCTCAGTTTAGATAACAGTTGTCCTTGTTTGACCAGAGAGAGAGAGAATGATTAAAACACAATAAGACAAAACCTTAGAAGACTTGACCTGTTTTGGTGACCTCTTAGTTACCGAGGTTTCCTCTGTCTCTAATAAAGGGGCAATGTGTCTGTTTATCAGCTCCATGGGTATGGTTTACCTAAAGGACAGTTTTCTATTCTCTGTATGCATCTAATAACTGGGCCTCTTCCTTGGGCTATGATATAAGTGAATTGTTTCAAGAATGACAGATTCCACCAAAATGGTGGATACAAAGCATCACTGTGTGGCTAAATCAATGCAGGGTTATATTCCTGGAAGTAATCTCTTTAGAGTTTTTCTCTCCACTCTTGACTGATTTTTTTCTCATGTCTTTCAGATTACTGTGCTTCACAGCCCATGCTCTACCTCCTCCAGGAAACCTCTGCTGGTTGTTCCAGCCCATAGACAAAAGGTATACATAGGCAGCTCACAAAGATTAGACCACTATCAACGCAGTGGCTTCCAAGGGGACCTGCTGGGTCTCAAGTACTCATTAGTGGTGAATCCAGCATCTTAGTGATTTGGGAGTCAGATGATAGTGAGCTATCAACCAGGAAGACTCTCTAGGGCCAACCTGCTATAGTGGGGCTCAGAGACAGGGCCCAATTCCTAAGAACAGAGGTGGCAAGAACAAAACAAGACAGTGGGAACCAAAACAAAAAGGCATTCCTGGGCATGGATGCTCATGAGGGTGAAGAGAACTATACTTTATAGAGTAACTAAAGCCAGGAGGTCATCATACGATATGCACCCTGACTTCAGTTAGCATAAGTGATTATTTACGAACAATACAAGAGTCCAGAAACCAGCCATAGTGCTAAAGAAAGCCAGTAGATAAGAACATGGGCCTTGGAGTCTGGGTTCAGATCTTGTCCCTAACCTTTACTGTGTTCACTGCAGCATTATTTACAATAGCTAGGACATGGAAGCAACTTAAATGTCCATCAACAGAGGAATGAATAAAAAGGATGTGGTACATATAGGAAATGGAATATTACTTAGCCATTAAAAAGGTAAGAAACAGTGCCATTTGCAGTCACATGGAGAGATCTAGAGACTGTCACATAGAGTGAAGTAAGCCAGAAAGAGAAAAACAAATATCATATATTAATGCATATATATGGATTCTAGGAAATAGGTATAAATGATCTTATTTGCAAAGCAGAAATGGAGACACAGATATAGAGGACAAATGTAGGGGGATCAAGGGAGGATGGAGAGTGGGATGAATTGGGAGACTGGGATGAACATATACACACTGCTGCTGCTGCTGCTGCTGCTAAGTCGCTTCAGTCGTGTCCGACTCTGTGCGATGCCATAGACGGCAGCCCACCAGGCTCCCCCATCCCTGGGATTCTCTAGGCAAGAATACTGGAGTGAGTTGCCATTTCCTTCTCCAAGGCATGAAAGTGAAAAGTGAAAGTGAAGTCGCTCAGTCGTGTCCGACTTTTAACGACCCCATGGACTGCAGCCCACCAGACTCCTCCGTCCATGGGATTTTCCAGGCTACTATGTATAAAATAGATAACTAATGAGAACCTTCTGTATAGCACAGTGAACACTACCGAGTACTCTGTGGTGGCCTAAATGGGAAGGAAATAAGAAACAGAGGGGATATGTATAACTAATTCACTTTGCTGTACAGCAGAAACTAATACAACATTGTAAAGCAATTATACACAAAGAAAAATTAATTTAAAAATTTTCTCTGTCCCTTTATAGAAAAAAATTTGCCTACCCCTGTATTACATTAAAACCTTTAATAAATTCTGTAATTAATTATACTGAGGTCATGTGAAAAATGCCCTTATTCTTAGGAAATTTAAAGTTTTGAGAGATAAAGTGGAATTAGGTCTGCAGTTTGCTCTTATAGGTTCAGGGAAAGAAATCAGATAAGGGCAGGGTAGGGTAGGGGAGAGAAGGGTGGTAAAGCAAACGAGGCAAATATCAACAATTGGTGAATCTGGGTAAAGAATATGTTGTTGGGAGTTCTATGGATATTTTTGCAACTTTTCTAGATATTGACTGTTTTCTCAAAATAAATAGAGTTTTAAAAAATAACCTGGTGTTTGCCAAAAATAATGCCCATGATATCCTCTTTTGTCCATACGCTCCATAATACTCCCATTGCACTTCCCTCGCTTCTCTCTGTGAGACTCTGTCTGCCTCTGTCTGTGCTTGCCCCGGAGCTTTCCACTTCCTCTAATCCATACATGGTATGCCCTGGCTCACAACCTCTGTGTTTTGTGGGACTGATGTCCTGTCCCATGTTATCATCTCCTTGGCTAGTTGAATAGCTTCTGGATTGAGGTTCAATCTGAAAAATTCCCATATTGAACAGAAATATGGATTTTGTGAAGCATCCTATATGTTACAACTGAGCATTATTCCTAACTGCTGTGGCTCAGGGCTGTTTCTATTTTTAAAACTTCGCCTCCGCTATCATGGAGGCCATGAGCTGACCCAGCGAAAAACTCATTAAAACCACAGCACCTCCACCCTCTTCATCAATACCTCCAGACCCCCTCAGCCACTTTCCTTTCCTATGTCTGGTTGAGGAAGCATAAGGGAAGGTAGTTGATATCTTTCTTCTCTACAGGGTCTCAATAGGAACAGTTTCATCTTAAGTGGTGGGCTTTTGAAAGCTCCTATGGCTTGAGATGTTCTTGTATGGAGTGGAAAATGTGGTTTATTACTCTTGAATTGCACCTGGCATAGTATTCTCTCTACATACCTGGAGCTACTCTCCTCTCCTTCACTGATTTGGATAGGACTGGCCTGAAACCTTAAAGAGAAGGCAGAGAAAGGCTCCCACTTTCCCTCTCTTATATATTATGTTGTCCACAGAGAGACCCAGTGAGAGCAGTGGGACAGACACAGTTATTTCCATTGACAAGGTCAGAACTCTGAGGTTTGGAGAAGTGAACCAACCACTAAGCCAGGTCCCATGGTTAGAAGTGATGGCACCAGGAAGAGACAAAAGGCAAAGAGAAGCCATGTGGTGCCATCAGAAGAACCGGAGGATGAGAGGCAAATGCTGTGGTAGTAACCCTTGTTCAGGGGCTTTTTATGCAAAACCTGTTTCCTCATCTGCAAAAACAGGGTAACAAAATCTACTTCCAGGATTGGCTGTGGCTCATGTGGAAGAATATATGACCACCTCATGCAGCGTCTGGCAGACCTAACACACGTCATTGCCCACCTGCCTCTAGCTACAGGCACCACCCTTCCTCTGGGATATGACTCAAAGTCCTCTTGGGCCAGCTCGCTGAAGCCAGTTGAGTTAGCTAATGTGATTCTTCATGTTGGAAACACCCAGCTGACAAATGGCATCAGGAAAAGGTTTACTGACAGATAAAAGGCAGGGCTCATGAGGACTGAATTTGCTAAACATGACTTGTGAAATATGTGGTAATAAACTGGGGGCAGCCTCTTGACTTCTTTATGATGTTTTTCGGGTAGCTTTGGGTGTTATTTACATTCTCTACATACTCTAAATGTGCTTTAGGTTAAAGAGCTGACATCCAGGTTCCAGATAAAGGCCTAATGAATGGGATAAATCAGGCTCGTTTTTAAGAATGACAGGAGGTAGCATCTTAATTTTTTTATTATTAGACTGGTAAAGCATTATATATTCAGACTTCATCAGCATGGCCATGTGCACTGTAAATGAACAACGCCCACTATTTGTCTTGTTCAGTAGCTCAGTCGTGTCTGACTCTTTGCAACCTCATGGACAGCAGCATGCCAGGCTTCCCTGTCCTTCACTATCTCCTGGAGATTGCTCAAACTCACGTCCACTGATCCAGGGATGTCAGAGTCCTGGAGACTGGACCTCGATGAATGAGCTGGCTGGCTGGAGCCTCCAGTCGTCAGTCCTAAAGCAGAGGCCCCACCAGTTTTCCCCACCCTGAACTCAGACATGCTTTAGGAAACGCCTACATCTGCTCAGGAGGTTTTTGCCACTACCGCAGCAGACAGTACCAGATCTCAGGTCCACGTGCTCTTTGAGCTTGCTGGTTTCTGCTTGCCGAGACGCAGCCAAGGGTGTCCCTTGAATGTCCAGTCAGCCATGGCCCTTGGAGGACTCTGGTCACCTGGGAGGTCAGTGGGCCAGACTCCTCCCCCAGCCAGTCTATTTAGCAGAGACGTGGTCCAAGGTCACGCAGGAGAAACTTTTGTGTGTGTCAAGCACATCCTCAGAATGGCCACTTCCCTCACACCAAAAGGCCAAAGTCTCACCCTGCCAGGTCACAGAGGCCATTTTTAAAAGTTAAAAATGAACCGAGTGAAGGATTCATTGTTCTGGGACACTCCCCAGCCTGAGGTCAGAACTGACTGTTTGGGGTGGCGGGGGGATGGGCAGGCATTGAAAGTGGCCTGAACTTTGTGTCTCTAGAGCTGACCGGGGACGCATTCCTCCGCCTCACCTCCCCGCCTACACATTTGGTTCCCTTTCCAGCCACATCATCTCTCTTCTCAGCAATCTGGTAGTTTTCTCAAGAGAATTGGGGATGGGGAGGGGCAAAGAGGACAGGACACGTCTCAGCCATTGTGTGGGAGGCACATTTGGAGATGGGAAAAAGTCTCCCCGTGGCCATGAGTTTGAGCAGACCCCAGGAGATAGTGAAAGACAGTGAAGGCTGGTGTGCTACAGTCCATGGGATCGCAAAGAGTCAGACACGGCTGAGTGACTAAATAACAGCCACAAAGCCTCTTGCCTCATTAGAGGTCCAGGCACCAGAGCTTAGCGGCAAGGCAGGCCACTGGGGGGACCACCCGCTCATCACGCACTCCCACATTTGTGAGGACACAGGCCCCGGAAGCTGATGGGAGGGTGCGGTCAGATGAGTGTGAAACAGAAAAGTCAGCCTTGGTGAACTTCCTAGGAGCCTGACGCTTATGAAGGTTCTGACTCCGAACTGGCCTTTGAGTCCCCTGGATGACTTCCAGACAAAATCATTTTTAAAAATGGAAGTGTGTCCCTTTATTTTTCCCTCCTACAGTACCCAAAGTCTTTGAGTAAGAATGAAAAGATCCCGCTCTCCTAATAAGCAAGGGTGCTCAAAAACCCAATTGGTCTTGGACCATCTGTATTCAGGTAGGTAAGAATTGCCATCCCTATTTCAGAGAGCTCAGAAAGGTTAATAAACTTCCCCCAGGTCACACAGTTAGAAGTGCCAGAGATTTGCAAGGAAAGAATGAAGTAGGGTGTATGTCCTCTAGCTCAGAGTTGCCCTCATTGGAAGACTCTCTGAACCTTGTGTGCTGTGGGCAGGCAGCTTCAGAAAAGAAGATTCTCTGAGTCCAAGTTTTTCCTGATCCTAGACAAAATCAAGAAAAAAAATGTAGGCAGCCTTCACATGCCTTCTGAGACCGCCTGAGCTGCAGAGAGGCAAAAACAGTGCTATCCCCTCATGTCCGCCAGGACAAAGATTGGGGTGGAGGAAGCTTGGGATGCAGTGTCTTACTTGCCCTGGTCATGGACAGGGCCTAGAGGGCACCTCTGTCCATGTGTCTGGTGAGGGGCCTAGGATATTCCTCTCCCATTACCCTGGGGACCATGGACACAGGGACAGACATGCCCTCTGTCTGTCCAGAGGATGTGCAGCCCCATGTAATTACACCTTTTTCAAGCTGGGTAGAATGGGATTGTTGGAAAAGCCCCATTGATTGTGGGCTCGCGAATCGCTGGGCTCCAACTGGGACAGCTGATAATGATAATGATCTTGCATTTATACAGATCTTTTCATCCAGATGGATCCATAGAGCTCAGCAGAATTTACAACTGATTGTACAAGTGCAGAGCCAAACTCTGCCCTCTGCGAGGTGCTGCCAGCTTCCACAGAGGTCACCATACTGCTGGGGGTCTCGGTTGACATTGTCCTTCCAGCAAGGAGCATGTTCCGGGTCCGTGCACTTGAGCTAGAGAGGGGATTTGCAAATCACGATAGCCCCATATCAAAACAGGCTGCACGGGGCAGCTGGCGAGCTGGGGCCATGGGGAGTCGCACCTGCGCTAAGGAGAGCAGGATTTGACTTTTCGCTGAGTGCAGAACCCCATCCCTGCTCACCCAGCAAGAGAAGCAGGGGGACACTGAAAGTTGGGGAGACACCAGGGTCCCTAAGAACTACTCACAGTGTCTCCAGGTCAGCTTTCCCCTACACGTGTTTCACAAAACATTAGTCCTTCCTATAGGATGTTCTTCAAACTGAAATAAATTTTGGAGTCAACTAAGTTTGGGAAAAGCAGCAGCTGGATCCCCCGCCTGGTGAGTCATGACTCCCAGGAGAGTGTTAAAGGTTCTGAGAAGTCCTGAAGTCAAGAAACCTGCTTAACCTTAGCTGGGTGTGTGATCAGACCACAGTGACACTTCTTTCCTCTGCAGCATTCTGCAGAATGTGGTACACACTTTGGCCTAGTCTGCTGTCGATTTAGACCCATCTGCAGTAAGATTTTCCATCTTCATGCTTCTCAACTTAAAAAAATGGATATATTTTTCTTAGACCTGGGATATCATCAAAGAGCTAAACAATTGTTATCCACCATCTTCTTCAATCCCTGTAGTAACCATGGAGAAAGTGAGACCCGGAGAGGGATGGCACATGCCAGACCAACACAGCAACTTGGTGACAAAGCTCAGTCTGATCCCCTGATCCATTATACCTAATATGACTATGAATGTGGTGACCTATTTTTAAAACAAAAATATACACATGATGTACAGCAAAGAAATTCTATGTAACCCCGGCCTTATTTCCTGGATTCCATGGTGTCTTCTGCTTTTTTTCAGGTCAGAGGTTTTCTGTGTGGGTTTTCTGTGTCACAGACCCATCATTTTGGGCTGTGATTTCTGTGGGTTGAGGATAAAATCTTAAGTGGGCCCATGGGAAGTTCTGCAGCATTCCTGTACACTCATTCATGCATCACTTCCCCGACACAGGCACACATATGCTTATACAGGCACATAGAGACAAAACAAACTTCCAAGGCACTGGATGTAAGTAGCAAAGAACTACTGAAGAATATGACCCCAGACTCAAGCTGTCCAATACACTGGCCACTGGCCCCGTGTGGCTATTCATCGTTGTGGTTTAAATTTACTTTTTTAGAAAAGATTCAGTTCTTCCCTTGTATTAGTCATGCTGCAAGTACTCAGTAGCCACACATAAGTAGTGGCTACCGTAGAGGAAGTGAAGATTGAAACATTTTTACTATCAAAACAGTTCTATTGGACAGCCCTACTCTAGACTCTGGCAAAGGCGATGGCACCCCACTCCTGTACTCTTGCCTGGAAAACCCCATGGACGGAGGAGCCTGGTGGGCTGCAGTCCATGGGGTCATGAAGAGTCGGGCTCGACTGAGTGACTTCACTTTCCCTTTTCACTTTCATGCATTGGAGAAGGAAATGGCAACCCACTCCAGCGTTCTTGCCTGGAGAATCCCAGGGACGGGGGAGCCTGGTGGGCTGCCGTCTATGGGGTCACACAGAGTCGGACACGACTGAGGCGACCTGGCAACAGCAGCTGCAGCAGCTCTAGACACATCCCCAGTAGCACTAGGCTCAGGAACCTTGTTGCATTTTCTTCAGGCCGATGTACAATCCTGGTTTTCTTTATAGAGCAGAAAACCTTGAATGTTGAACAAACGTACTCACAGATTGTCAAAAACTGATTGTGTCTCAATGGACATATATACAAAACAGAAACAGGCCCACAGACAGAAAACAAACTGTGCTTACCAAGGAGCTATGTGGGGGCGCCGATAAATTAGGAGTTTGAGATGAATATCCACATACTTCTATATATAAAATAGGTAATCAACAAGGATTGACTATATAGCACAGGGAATTATACTCAACATTCTGTAACAACCTATAAGGGAAACGAATCTGAAAAAAAATATACATGTATGTGTAACCAAGTCTCCTTACTGTACAACTGAAAATAATACTACATTGTAAATCAACTATATTTCACTTTTAAAGAAAGGGGAAAAAGTCAATTTTTAAAAAGTTTTATCTCCTAAACATGAGAATTAAAGGCAATAATCATGGAATGACCTAAAGGAATACCAATAAGACTCAGATAACATGGCAGCTATATTTTTGGTTATTTTTTACTTCCACGTCCCAAATTAAAATACTACCCCCATCAAATGGACCACTCCACACCAAGCTGTGAGCAATTCTATGTTATATAGATGTTTGGGGTCTCCCTTAACCCCTTTTAGTACATTTACCTTGATAAATGTAGTAATGTTGATAATCACTGTTTACCTAGTATCTGATTACCCGTCTTTATAGCCCTATGCAGTAGTTGGCTTTTGGACCAGATGATGAATACGCATGGTTGATTTCTTTTCAACAGCTGTTCAGTAAATGTTTACTCAGCCCCCAAGTTGGCAGTATTACTCCCAAGGTCAAGCTCTTTCATATCTTTTTTTTAAAGAAAATTAATAGACTTCACATTTTAAATTTTAGAGAAGTTTTAGATTGACAGAAAAATTGACCCAAAAGCACTGAGAGTTCCCACACAGCCCTCCTCTCCCCTCCCCAACCCCTCCCACAGCCTCTCCCATCAACAGTATCCCACATCAGTGTGGTACATTTGTTACAATCAATGAACCAACATCAATGCCTTGTTATCAGGCTAAGTCCATAGTTTACCTAGCTCTCAAGTGTTGTACGTTTTGTGGGTTTGGACAAATGTATAATGACATGCATCCACCATTATTGTGTCATACAGAGCAGTTTCTCTGTCTTAAAAGTCCTCTGTGCTCTGCCTTTTCGTCCCTCCCTCCCCACCAACGCCTGGCAACCAAACCCCTTTTTCTTTAGGCACTCTATTCACTTTCTGGACATTCCTAAGCCTAGCTGCTGCTGACAGCAGCCTTACAAAGCAGAGAGGACAGCAGATGTATTTCCCATCTTCTAACTAGATAGACTGAAGTCCAAAAACCCAGCAGAGCCGCGGCGGAACGAGGGATGGAGCCCCCAAGGCAGGCTTCGCTCTGGGCGGCGGGCTGCTGGCTCCTGGGCACATTTGCTGCCCTCGGGAGCCCTCCCCCTTCTCACACTTGTCACCATGACCTCATCTTCCCCACTGTGCGGCCTCCCAGCCAGACCCCGGGCCGAAGGAGCATCATCGCAGAGGATTTTGTTCTGGGATTCGGATGTTCATTCTTTTCTCAGGATCCCCCAGGTTGCTCAGACAGAGTGGCTGCCAGTCAGCCCCAAGAGTCCTGGAATTTGGACTCAAACCAAGTTTGCCTGGGGCCCGTGCTCTATGTCTCCCCAGCCCTGGCTGGCAGTGAGTGGGGAAAGACTGGGCTAAAGCTCCTTGGCTCAGGGAAGAGAGCTCCAGACTAGAGTTTTAACTTCCGGCTTGCTTAAAAATTCTGGGGTCAATCTTACATTCCTCAGGTAGCAGAAGGTGCGCAGTTTGTCCCTTTTTGCAGAGCCACGGTTTTCTTTGAGCTCCATCATCCAGAGTGAGTCTAGCTTCTGGGTCCTTTCCCACTGCTCTGCTGGGGCGGAGCCTGCCCTTCCCCCACAGTAATACAATTTTTAGCTGGGCACCCTGGCTGCCCAAAATAACATCCTATCCGTTTCCCTTGCAGCTAGGTGTGACTTCAGTTCTGGCATAGAGATTTGTGCAGCACTGGGGTATGTAACCCTTAAGAAGAAAGAAAGCATGAACTTTTCCTCCCATTTCATCCTTCCTTCAGGCTGGAATGAGACGTGATGGCTGGAGCTAAAGCAGCTCTTTGGGCTACGAGATGACCTTGGAAATGGAACTATGCCTAGTAGATAAATAAGATAGAGTGTGAATCCCTGGCGCCAGGTAACAGCACACCAGCCCTGGACTATCTTCCTGGACTTTTACATGAGAGAGAAGTAAACATCTATTTTATTTAAGCCACTTATTTTGTGTTTTCTGTTATTCTTAGATGAACCAAATGCTAATATATCCACCCCGTATATTAATAGTAATAATAAAAAGAAGGAAAACAATAGCTCCAACTCTGAACACTGATATCTCCAGGCACTGTGCTCAGCAACATTAAATATAGAATCTCATTTAATCTTCACAACAGCCCTACAAGGTAGATAGCATAATTACCACTTACCAAGAGAAACCTAAGGATTAAAAAGGAAAAGTAACCTACTTCAAGTGACATGTTTACGAAAGCTCCAAACACTACTTTCTGACGTCAAGAGATGAGGCCTTGGATTAGGGAAGGGAGAGAAGCAGCAGGTCAGACAGGGGAGAAGGGAACCCCACAACCCTCTGTCCCGAGCAGCTCATCAAAGCACTCTGGAGCGCTGCAAAGGACCTTCAAGCCTGCCTCAGGATGTTTTAAAATTTCGAGGGAAACACAGTCGTCCTTGACATCTGTCAAACCCCGCACAGACTCTAGCATGAGGCAGCTCATGGTTTCAACAGTGTGTATTGCACTGCCTTTCTTTCAGTTCTAGAACTGTTGGAGGAAAGTTGGCTGAAAATGCTACGCAGGCAAGAAGTAAATCTGGAGTCCCTACTGGCCATCCCTGATAATGGAGCCAAAACAGAAGGAAGGGAGATATGTGAGAGATATTTCCATAATACCATCACCTTGGCACCTACAGCAGCCACACCCGAAGTCTTGCCTTTACAGCACCATGAGCCACTTTTATCCTTAAACCGCTCTGAAATGGGCTTCTGTCACTTACAACAGAGTCTTGGTTAACACATCTTAAGTGGACTTTGGTCAGTGGGAGGGAGCTGAAAAAAAAGGGGGGTCTTGCATTTGAAGTAATTCTTTAGAAGTTTAAAGACACCAATCTTATGGGTTCCCATGGTCAGGTGAAGATTTTTCAGAATTGGGGTGAGAGGGGTGAGATGAGGAGACGGTGTCATCTTCTATGGTCCTATATCTCTGTGAGCCACTAGGACACGGTGGTTTCTTTGGTAAAGAAGCAGAAGATATCTCCCTACCTCAGCACTGAGATATCATCATGTTGCCTAAGATGTCTCTCTAGTCTCTTGGCGTCATCAACAGTGATCCCTTCTGATAAGTTTTAATTCACTTGCCCCACAAACCAGTTTAAGATTAGTAATAAAGGCTGTTGACTGTCACCCCAGTCGCTTAACTACCTATGTGATTATGGATTACTTCCTTGTCAAGCCTCAGCTTCCTGATCTATAAAATGGGTATATTAATGCTGCTTCTTTTTTTAATTTATTTTTTAACTGAAGGATAACTGCTTTCTAAGTTTATGGATATTGTGCTATAAAATGTGTACAAATGCACCACCACAGTACCCAGCCTATAGCAGACACTCTTAACTCAGAGTGCCCTCTCTTTTACCTCTTAGGGCTGGGTGTTTCCTCTCATCAGAGCAAATGAAGACTCCCACTTTATGTTTAGGTTAAGATGTCAAGATCTGAATGATCTTTCGACAACAACAAGCAGGGTTTTCTGAACACCTTCCACGTGCCAAGTACCATGCCTGGCCCAGTAACACAGGGGCGATTATGACGCAATCCTGATCTCAGGGGGTTCCTAGTCGGAACATAACAGTGGGGATAAGGACAGAGGAAGACTTTTACAGGACAAAAGTTGCCTGCTTTACAAAGAGCCTGACTTTGAGAGTTAGAAATAACGTAAAAGCCCTTTTAGTCCAACCACCCCTCTGCTCTCATCTGACATTCACAACCTTGGTACGACATACCCATCATTGTTGAGTCCACGCTTGAACACTTCTCCTGATGGGAGACTCACCTCCCCCTGAGGTTGCCTAGTGTGTCTTTGCACAGCTCCAACCATTAAGAACTACAGATAGGAAGTCTTCTCTGACCTGAAAGTGTCAGCTATTCCATCAGCTCTTTGCCTGAATCTGACAGAGAACAAAATGGGAATTAGATACGTGTGGTGGTTTCAGCATGAGACAGTTACTCGGTTTAATGCCAAATACAAAACAGAAAAAAAGAGCGAATACATTTGCCAAAGGGAACCCTCCCCATGGGCTTTGGCTTGGCTCCAAGCTGTTTGACAAAGAGCCACAAAGATGGCATGGTCAGAGCACATCAACCAAATGGATGCGTTGCTCCAAGGGTGGAAAAATATTTGGCTTCCATGAAAACTATTTTTTAAATTATTATGAATGGTGCCTTTCAAATTACAGTCTGATTTCCTTTTCATTTTTTATTTCTTTAAATCTCTTACCTTCCTGGTCATTGAAAGCGTCAATCGTCAACATTAACTCCTTTCTTTAAATCAGCTTTCTCTGTCTAGAGGTGTACTCTCTGACACAGCAGCCACTAACCATATTTAAATAAAATTGAAAAATCATTAATGGATTTTGGATTCACTCAAACTAGCTACATTTCAAGTGCTAAGTAGCCACATGCAGCTAGGGGTCACCATATTGGATAGCGTAGATAGAGAAAATTTCCGTCATCACAGCAAACTCTGTTGGATGGTCTCATTCTACTCTAGAGTGGTTTTGACCTTTATCTGCTTGTTAGTATGAAGTAAACAAATAACCAGACAGGCCAAAGTCTAATCTCAGCTTCATGTCTTAGTAACTGTGACTTTAGACAAGTTGCTGGGCCTCCCTGATTTCCATGTCAAATCCCTCCTTCCATAAGATATGATACAGCTCAAATATGCCTCAGCCACACACGCTGTTTGCACCTCTCTACGTCGTTGGCAGCATGCAGGCTTAGGCCCGAGTTACTGATGCATGTTTCCAGCTCCACACCCAGCCAATGGGTTCCTGGAGACACATTTATCTCCTCTTCCCCACAGGACATACCACTATTCATCTTGTGACAGGGCCTCCATGGATATTAGATTGAGTTCAGTCACCTCCTATGTAAGGTAAGCATTACATTAAATAGGGTGCAATTCATGGTATCTTTTGCTGCCTTCAAGAAATTTCCAAGACTTGAATAAATAAAAAGTTGGCTGAATAGCCCATTAATTATTGTTGTTCAGTCGCTAAGTCGCTAAGTCATATCTGACTCTTTGTGACCCCGTGGACTGCAGCACGCCAGGTTTCCCTGCCCTTCACTATCTCCTGGAGCTTGCTCAAACTCATGTCCATTGAGTCAACGATGCCATCCAGCCATCTCATTCCTTGTCACCCTCTTCTCCTCCTGTCCTCAATCTTTCCCAGCATCAGGGACTTTTCCAATGAGTCGCCTCTGCATCAGGTGGTCAAAGTACTGGAGCTTCAGCTTCAGCATCAGACCTTCCAATCAATATTCAGGGTTGATTTTGATCAGTTTAATAACAGTATAGTAGCCAGTGTTGGATGAATGTTTACTGTGTATCAGGCGTTGTGCTAAGTGTTTTACATATACAATCTTCACAGAGATAAGATAAGACACAATCATCACCCATTAATTTGCAGATGGGGAACTGAGATTCAGAGAGGATGGGTGATTTCCCTTGGGACATCAGACTATCAGAGGTGGAGCTCATGTTGAATCTAGGCTGGCTCCAGAGACCACAGTCTGGGACACTTTATTCAGCTGCTTCTTGTGCGACATTGAAGGGACAAGTTTCAGGACCTGCTGCTGCCCTCATCCTGGAGCTGTAGATGCTGAATCATAATCACCAACATGATGACTAGATGGTTCCAGAGCTTGGACTTGCACAATCAAACCTGCCCTTAAGTATCAAGCTTCACTGACAGAGGGTGAGGATGTTTACACTGGGTAGGAATTGGGTCTGGGGTTGATACTTTCTTTCCATACCATTAAAAAAAAAATCCCTAACAGATGCTCAGATGGTAAAGAATCTGCCTGCCATGTGGGAGCCCTGGATTCGATCCCTGGGTTGCGAAGATCCCTAGAGAAGGCAATGGCAGTGCACTCCAGTATTCTTGCCTGGAGAATTACACGGACAGAGAAGCCAGGCGAGCTACAGTCCATGAGGTCACAGAGTCAGTACTCACGACTGAGTGAGTAACACAAACACACACAACAGACACTGGGGATTTCTGCCTTCAAAATATGCGTGTATATTTGCCTTGACTTAGCAATTTCTCTTTGAGAAATTTATTCTAAGATACTTATCACCAATGTGTGTGCACCTCAATTTTGTTGTTGCTATTGTTCAGTCACTCAGTCATGTCTGATTCTTTGTGACCCCATGGACTGCAACTCACCAAGCTTCCCTGTCCATCACCATCTCCTGGAACTTGCTCAAATTCATGTCCATCAAATCAGTGATGCCATCCAACCATCTCTTCCTCTGCTGTCCCTTTTCCTCCTGCCCTCAGCATCAGGATCTTTCCCAGTGAGATGACTCTTGGCATCCGGTGGCCAAAAGTATTGGAGCTTCAGCATCAATTCCTCCAGTGAATATTCAGGATTGATTTCCTTTAGGATGGACTGGTTGGATCTCTTTGCAGCCCAAGGGATTCTCAAGAGTCTTCTCCAACACCACAGTTCAAAAGCATCAGTTCTTTGGTGCTCAGTCTTCTTTATGGTCCAGCTCTCACATCTATACAGGACTACTGGAAAAACCGTAGCTTTGACTACATGGAGCTTTGTTGGTAAAGTAATGGGTGTGCTTTTTAATATGCTGTCTAGGTTGGTCATAGCTTTTCTTCCAAGGAGCAAGTGTCTTTTAAAGGCTGCAGTCTCAGTCTACTGTGATTTTGGAGCCCAAGAAAATAAAGTCTGTCACTGTTTCCATTGTTTTCCCATTTATTTGCCATGAAGTGATGGAACTGGATGCCATGATCTTAGTTTTCTGAATGTCGAATTTTAAACCAGCTTTTTCACTTTCCTCTTTCACCTTCATCAAGAGGTTCTTTAGTTCCTCTTTGCTTTCTACCATAAGGGTGGTGTCATCTGCATATCTGAGGTTATGCACCTCTGAAGTTATACACCTCAGTTTAGGCACAAAGAAATTCATTATAGCACTGTTTGTGAAACAGGAAAAATAAAAACAAGTCAAATATCCAACAGTGGGGATTAATTCAATAAACCACATTTCATAAGTTGCGAAACTAATTGTCCAAAATGGGGCAGGAGGACTCAGGTGATGTTTTCCCTTCCTTCTGCTTGTATGTATTTCTGAGTTTTTCTGCAATAAGTTGTAGAATTTAACATTTGTTTACCTGTTTTTTAAAATCTTTCTATCACTTCACAATATATTGAATCATTTATGTTGTACACATGAAGTTAATACAATGTTATAGGTCAATGATATCTCGTTAAAGAAATCTCAGGGGCCACTTTTGAAATCTCCCTTGCCACTGGGCCCTCAGCTCAGCTCCCTCTCATTTCCCTAAGGAGAGGCAGCCTGGGGAGAGCTGGCCCCAGGCTGGTGCACAGTGGTCCACACCCGGAACTTTCCCATTCCCCAGGCTTACAATTGGCCTGTGGTTTTTATGTGCAAGGCTATTTATTTTCCAATCAGAGGCATTGAGTGAGGACTTCTGGGGGTAAACTGGTAGCTCTGGGCAGCTTTGAAGCATCACAAGTGGGAGGTTTTGTCCCCTGAAGATTTAGGAGGGCAGCCTCTCTCTCTGTTTTATTGGCTTCTTTTACATATGTATAGCTCCGGAGTGGGGTGGGGACTCCGGTGGGTAGGGACAGACCTCCCCAAAGGCAAAATCCCTCCGAAACCAAGAGGAGCATTGCAAACTTCTCAAATGTTGGCCTCTTGCCCTCTGCCTAAAACACACCCCTTGCGACCCCTTCCTTTCTTCTGTATTTTTTTTCTGTAAGAGTACATCTAGAGGTGAAGATTGTGGACTTTTGGAGTCACAAAGACGTGAGCTGGAACCATAGCAAGTTTCTCAATTTCTCTGAATCAACCACAGATAAATTTCTCATCTGTAAAATGGGCCAATAATATTTAATGCCAGATTATCGTATGAAATTAATAAATACAATGAATGAATAAAATACAAGTGCTTAGCACAGGGACTTGCATGGCTGTCCAGTAGCTAAGACTCCACATCCCCAGGGCGGGGGACCGTGGCCCAGTCCCGGGTCAGGGAACTAGATCGTGCATGCCACAACTAAGACATGGTGCAGCGAACAAATAAATCAGTAAACAAACCTTGTTTAAAAAAATAAAGATAAAGTGCTTGGCACAGTTCCTGGCACACAATAAACATTCATTTCATGATCGCTGTTATTTTCCTCTTTCTACCTTCCTCCCCTAGTCCAAGCTAAGCCAAAACAGTCCTGCAGCTTGAAGTCTGACAGCACCTCCTCTCTCCACCAGCCCCCTAACCCTCTGCCCCAGAAATTTTGCAAACATCCCAGCTTCCAAACACACAGGCATTCGAGTCCTGCATGTTATTTTCAGCATGGCCTTCACATTTCCCGTTGACTCAGGCCCTGGTGCTGGGACAAATTGGATGAGCAGAGTGTAAATGTTACCCCTTTGGCTCCTCCTCGAGAGGGGCTGAGCACAGATGTTTGCAGGGGCAAGCGCGGCCCGGTAAGAATGGGGGCATTGTGTGCGGGCTCACACAAAGGCCCAGTGGCCCCACTCGGCTGCCAGCCTCCCGAGCCTCCCCTCTTTCCGCATTGATTTATTAGGCCAGGGATGAATGAAAACGTAATTAATATTACTGAAGCATTAGAGTCTATTTAATTTAAATGCCACTGAATATTTCACTTTCAGCTGGGAGTGACAATGTGCTCAGGCCCGGCTGGTGAAAGCTGGGGCCATCTGTTACCCAGTAAAGGAGGGAGACTGGGGAGGCCGAGGGTGTGGGGCTTTGTGGACATTCCAAAGGTCCACGATCATCATTCAACTCAAGGGCAGCCGAGCCGCATTCCTCCACGCGAGCCCCTCTCGGCTGGAGGGGGCTTAGAGAGCAGGAGGGGGAGAATGCAGAAAAGGAAGAGTCCTCCATCCCTCTGTCTGCACCAAGAAAGCCCCCTAGGAGGCCAGAAAGCTGCAGCGGGGGATGGGAGGGTCACAAACACAGGGTTGATTAGGGAACGGCTGCCTTTGAAGAATGAGGGCTGACCAGCCAGAACTGTCCTATCCATCAGGGTAGCTACGGGCCACACGCAGCTCTTTCAGTTAAAATTAAGATGAAATAAGATTTAGAATTCATTTCCTTGGTCCCACTAGCCACAATATCACATGCTCAGTAGCCACACGCGGCTTAGTGGCAACTGCTTTGGACAGAGCAGTGCACTGCAGAAAGTTCTGGACAGTACTGTTCTAGAAGGTGGTGGTACCTTTGTAGTTAGAAGGAGAGTTGCCCCCAGGAATCTGCCTAAGGATCCTAACTGATCAGATTTGGGGCCTTTCTGACATTGCAAGAATCCAGGATGGTCAGGAGCCAGTGCTGTGATGAAAGATCATGTGGGCTCAAAACCTAGTTCTGTCGCTTGCCCTTGGCCAGTTTATTTAATCTCTACCTACCTCAGTTTCTTCATCTGTCAAATGGAGGTAATAGTAAGACCTGACATTATGTTATTGGGGAAAGAATTATAAAGTGCTTTCAACAGTGTCTGGCATGCAGGAAAGGCACAACATACATGAGCTAGTACTCACGGAAGAGGTTACAGGGAGAATGATCTTGAGTCCAAGGACACACGTTGCCCAGCTGTGTCTGAGTGGAGGGGATATGTGGGTTCTGAATTCAAGAGAACAAATGTCCAGGCAGCCAGCGGGGGGCCTGGATCCCGGGCATCTGGAGTTCTGGAGCTAGGGGCAGGGTGCAGGGGACCCAGGACACTTGGTGTAGCCACAGCCGCAGTTGCAGCAACAACAGCAGGAGGGGGGAGGTTCTGTCCTTAGTGGGACGATAATTAGCCCAGTGGGTTCTCTCATAATTGGGATCATTTGTTCTCCTGGTTTTTTTCTCTGACAAACTGATTCCATGCCAGGGGAAAGCTGTGTGACTCACACCTTGCCATGCCAATTAGCTGATAAACATCAAACGTAAACAAAGATGGCCTAATTAAAACTAGTCACTGAACCTCTGTGAGCATCTTGTCAAAATTGCACCAACATTCTGCACCCAGGCTTGTGCTGGGTCTCAGGAGCTAAATGAGGGATTCTGTGGAGAATCTACAGATGTCCCCTCAGGAGGGGCCCTGGAGGTGACAGAGGAAGCAGGCAGAAGGCAGAGGAAGGGATTAGCTCAGCCACTTGGATTGGCCCCTCCGGCTGTTCCAGCTGCAAACCTCCACACGCCGAGGATCTCCTGTGGGCATGTGGCATGTCCACAACTGCCCCTTTGCACCGAGAACCGTCTCCGGGTTATTTTTGTTTCCATGTGTGGTTTTCAGATAGGTATCTGTTCTGTACTTTGGATGTCTCTAATCCTGAAACTCTCACATCACTGTCATGGAGTCAATGAACCCCTCTGACTCAATTTTCCTCCTGAAAAACAGAATGATGATACTTGCCCAAATTACCACTCCGTGTCACGGCAAGAATCCAATGAGCCTAGGTACATGAAATACTTAGTGAAGAGAAAAGCTTCATTCCACATTAAGTGGTTCTGTATGGCCCAGTGTACAGAGTATTGCTTTTGGAACTGAATGCATGTCTGCAAACCTCAGCTCTGCCACTTAACAGCTCTGAGCCTCAGTTTCCTCATCTGGAAAATGGGGCTGGTGATGTCTACCAGAGTAAGGATTAAAGGTGGTACAGGGTACACATAGTAGGTCCTGTAAGATTCATTTCCTACCCTTTCACTCCTTTATAAAAGGGAAGTTGAGGGCTTATGAAACAGGGAATGGAGGAGGAGGAGAAGAAGGCTTCACACATCCTAACCGCATCAGGACATATACCCCTCACTCCATCTTTTGATTATTTCTCCTTGTATGTTAACATATAAGTCCCAGCTCCTTAGTGTGATAAAGGCCACTGGAGTCCGGGCCCCTGTACCCCTCCAGTCCTATCCTTCCCCCAATCTGCACTCCCTCCGACATACAGTCCATGTTTCAGCCATACTGAACTTCTGGTGGTTCCTCAAAGGCACTGGCAACTTCGCACACCACGGTCATTTTTCATATGCTGTTCCCTCTACCAGGAAGTACCCTCCCCACCTGGCAGAAAACCTTCTCAATTCTTACGCCTCTGCTTAAGTTTCTATGGAGATTTTTCTAACCACCCTCTTCTCTGCCTCGCTCAACCTGGAGAAATGACCATCTGGGTTGCTCCTTCGATGTACACCTTGTCTTTTCAAAAGCCACATGGTAATGCAAAAGTACATGAATGAATGGGGGGTTGAAATACGTGGCAGGTATTCATCTGTACCAGACTCTGCCCTCAAGGGTGCAAACTCTGATGGAGGAAAGAGACTTGCAAACTCTTTTATTCCTTAATATGTTACCAGGTGCTTAATTGAAAGCACAGCTTCCTCTACCCCCACCTTGGGATCAGAATCCCCTGGAAGGTAGTGACCTTGTCTTAAGCATAACTGAGTCTCCAGCACCCACCACAGTACCTGGACAGGGCAGGAGCTCCATATTTTTTTGAAGGAATGAATGACTAATTGAAGCGATACACGAATGAGTAAGTAAAGCTCTCATTTTATATCAATGATTTAGACAAATCTGCCATCTGTCTACCTGAGCCACCACGGTCTCTCCAAACTGATTTTCTGTGAAAGCCTTCTGGAACAGAGCCCTGGGCAACATGCACTCACTAAGGACCTTCTCTTTTCTCCAGGATAATTCTTTGTATTGTTTTCCCTGTCCCCACAAAACATATAATTTTGTAGAAAACTAAGAAAGCCAAATGGGCTTCCCTGATGACTCAGAGGGTAAAGAATCTACCTGCAATGCAGGAGACCTGGGTTTGAGTCCTGTGTCGGGAAAAGCCCCTGGAGAAGAGAATGGCTACCCACGCCAATATGCTTGCCTGGAGAATCCCATGGACAGAGGAGGTTGGTGAGCTACATTTCATGACGTTGTAAAGAGTCGGACATGACTGAGCAGCTAATGCTACATACATAGGAAAGCCAAATAGAAAAGGAGAATCACCTGTAGACAGCCAGAGTGAATGCTCTGGTCTACGTCCCTCCAGACCTCTGTCTAGGTTGGTCACCAGCGTATGGACTAATGATTACATGCACCCAGATTGCCTGGGTTCAGTTGCAGCTCTACCACTGAATGGCTGGGTGAACTTAGCAGCGTATTTAAGCTCTCTGTGCCTCAGTTATCTCAACTGTAAAGTGGAGACAGTTGTTACACCTCCCTTGCTGCAGTTCTGAGGCTTAACCATGTCACCACGGGTAAAGCGCTTGATTAACGGTACACAGTGCCGAGCAGAGCTTAGCTGTTCTACCCTCGCTCTAAAAATCTCCAGGGCCCATCCAGCCACTCCAACCACCCATGACCAAGAGGGGCACAAACAACTGGTCAGTGACTCTGAGATGACAGCTCCCAATGCTGTGACGATGTCCCCCCAACTGCTGGTTTCTATGTCAGGACTGAGGTCAGACCCACGGCTGAAATGTGGTTCCCACTTAAGACAATGCTAGTTTCACCCAACTCACTTAAGGTAAACAGGAGGATTAACACTGCTCCACCCTGGCAAGGCCAGGTTTGCCAGATAAATAGACGCGGTTCACCATCAGCCTTCTTCAAACTGTGTCATCTGAACGAGGAAATGCCCACTCCCTGACAGGATGCAAGCCCTTACCCATGCCCTCCTGCCTGCCAGGCCGAGAATCCTCATCCGCCTTCTGGTAGGTGCCTTAGAATGGAGCTTTGTCCCCAGCCTGGTCCTCCAGAGCCTGGGATCTGCACGTGGCCCAATCTGGGCCAGCACGGGTCCTCCCGGCACCAGGAACCCGAGGTTGGTTTTGGCAATGATCTTGTTTCGAGAATAATCACTGTGGAACATTTGGTGTAGTGGAAGGATTAAGTTTGGAGCCAGCCAGATTGAGGTTTGGGTCCATGCTTGGCCACTTACCAGCGTGGCAGCTCAGACCCGCATCTTATTCAATGAAGTAATGCTTGTAGCTGCAGGCTGTGCTGTTGAGAGGAGACACCTAGCATGCAGTTGGGTCACTAGAAGCCCCTCGAGGCCGTGGCAGTGGTGAGGCCTCTGGGAGCTGAGAGAGCAGGCTGAAGCTGCCTGCATGCCTCATGGCAGTGGGCAGAGCTACTGGGTGGGAGACCCCAGGCTGTGTCAAAAAGACCCTTTCCTTCCTCATTTGAAAAGACCCTGATGCTGGGAAAGATTGAAGGCGGGAGGAGAAGGGGACGACAGAGGATGAGATAGTTGAATGGCATCACCAACTCAATGGACATGAGTCTGAGTGAACTCTGGGAGTTGGTGATGGACAGGGAGGCCTGGCGTGCTGCAGTCCGTGGGGTCGCAAAGAGTCGGACACGACTGAGACTGAACTGAACTGAAATGTCCTCAGGAGCAGGGCCGGTCCCCGAATGAGAGGGAGAAGGGCACTGTCTATGATACCGCAAGTGGAGAAATAAGCCTTCTGAGTAACTGGAGAACTGCCTTCAGCCCTAGGGTGGCTGGTGAAGAAGGGGCTGCAGAAATGTGCTGGGTTGAGTCCTCCCCTGTTCCTCACGGGCCTCATTGTTTGCTTTCAGGCTGGAGCCTCTATTCAAATGCAAACACCAGGAGGCGCCTTTGCCAAGCACACGGTGGGAGGATGGACAGGCTGCAACTTTGCTGGGAGCTGGCGAGAAATGGGTGGGAGGGGGAGAAAGGGCTATACAGGGGCCTGCCAGCCCGGAGATAACCCAGAGCGAGGAGGGGTCCTCAGAAAGGGCTCGATTTGGGACCCTGCTCCCCATGGCCACTCACAGAACGCTGGCTCCGGCCAGGGGAGTGTGTCCTCTAGGGAAGGCAGCTAAGCAGAAACCAGGCTGCGCGGCTGTGCCTCTGAATGACCCTGATGGAGCCTCTCAACTTCTCTGAGTCTCAGTGTCTCCATTTGTGAAATGAGGACAGGAATACCTCTGCCATAGTGTGGTGAGGATGGCTGCCCTTAAGCACACAATAAATGCTGGCTCTGGAGATTTTCCCAGCAGAAGTGTGTTCAGCTCGGCCTTCAGAGGCTTTGAGTCTATTAAGAAAACAGCAAGATCTGATGCAACATGGTATCCTGGATTGCATCCTGGAAGGGGAAAAGGCACGTTAGTGGAAAGACTAGTTAAATCCAAATAAAGTCAATAGTTGATGATATTTCCAGTAGTAACTTGTCAGTTTTGATAAGTGTGCCGTGTTATGTAAGATGTTAACCTTAGAGGAAGCTGGGTGAAAGGTACACAGGAACTCTTCATGCTATCTTTTGCCACTCTTCTGTAAATCTGAATTATGTCAAACTATAAACAAAAGGAAAAAAATAGCAGGAAGTCTTGGCCTCTCTGGAAAGAAAGCAAATAGCATCTTACTGCCACATTTTGCGACTTCACTTTCATGCATTGGAGAAGGAAATGGCAACCCACTCCAGTGTTCTTGCCTGGAGAATCCCAGGGATGGAGGAGCCTGCTGGGCTGCCGTCTATGGGGTCGCACAGGGTTGGACACGATTGAAGCGACTTAGCAGCAGCAGCAGCAGCAGCCACATTTTGAGAGCAGTACCCCTATTCCTCTTCTTCCATGTACATTCCTCTAAGTAACAAAATGCAAAAACAAGTACATTTCAGCTCTTATGATGCATCAGACTCCAGACTAGGTGCTTAATATGTACCATCCCATGAGTCCTGACAACAGGGTTGTACAGACCATGGAAACTGAAGCTCATAAGATTGGCTAGGAAGCGGCAGAGGTTTTTCACCATTTCTGTCTGGTTTCAAAGTCCATGCTCCTTCTGCTAGAAGAAAAAAATGGACATCTTTGACAAAACTGTCAGATATAAGAACCTGCACCTCAGTGGGACCAATCTTGTGGGATAGAGACTTATTGTCAGAGGATGGAAGGTATATAGACACACAAAGTGTTGCTTGAAAATTGAATTAGTGAAAGTACTGATACTCATCAGGGTTGTTTATTATGGCAAAAATATTTTAAATAGCCTAAATGTCAAACAATTAAGAATGTTCCAGTGTTAGTTCTATATGCAATAGAATAGGCAGCCATTCAAAGTAATTATGTAGTTTTATTTATGGACATGTATCAGTTAGAATGCTTTTTGCTACAAGTAACAGAAAGATGCAACTCAATTAGTTTAAATTAAACAACAAGTAATTTATTATCTGCAATACCAGGTCAATGTGTGGAGTGGACAGAGCAAGCTCCTGGACCTAACAGAAACAGAAGATATTAAGAAGAGGTGGCAATTGGAAAAAGCCTTGCCATTTAAAGTATTTTACACTTATCTTGCACTTAGATTCGTGAGAGAGGACCAGAAATAGTGCGAGTAAAGCAAATGACTGTACTAAACCCAGAAAATTGTTGAAAGAAAAAAGATCAGCATGTTCTAATTGGGACTCCAAATATAACTCCGTATTGCCTGTTGGCTTAGCGTATTTGTTGTAGAGAGAGAAGTGCGGTGATAATGATGTGTTGCTACTTGGTCATAGTGGACCAGCTTCATTCTCTTCACAGGTTCATTTATGACTCAGCTATCTGGCTGTTAACCTAGTTGCCAGTTTCTTAAATTGCCATGAGCCAAATATCTCTTCTATACAGTTGATCCATTTATTTTAATGGCTGCCTTTTTAATTTCCATCTTTTCTTGCTGCTACCTGTCTTCATATGTAGTCATTAGAAAACAAAGTGTGGCCACGCTTTTTGCTGGAAAGATTTCATGTTGAAAGAAAACACTTTGAAAGTTTTTTGACTGGTGAAAGAAACAAGCTTGGAATAATGCCACGAGAGACTTGAGTGGAAATTGCCTTTTTCAAAGGTGCCATTCTTATGAGCCAAGAATTTGTGTTTAGAAGTTTATCTTAAGGGAATAACATGTAATATAGTTTGAAATAAAGGTATAACCTTATGAAGAAGAGCATTATAATTGATACCGTTGTGAAGGGGGTGAAATTGTTAAATGAATGACTTTTGATAAAGCTTTCATGCACAGGCAAAATGTATTCACTAGGTTTCTACATAGTGATCTGCTTTTACTTTGTAATTTGTAGTCCTCAAAAGACTTTTTTTAAAAAAATAAAGTCCATCCTTACACTTAAAAAAAAAAAAAAAAGAAGAGGTGGCAAGAATACACAGAAGAGCTATACAAAAAAGATCTTAATGACCCACATAACCACGATGGTGTGATCACTCACCTAGAGTCAGACATCTTGGAGTGAGAAGTGAAGTGAGCCTTAGAAAGCACCAGTTCAGTTCAGTTCAGTTCAGTTGTTCAGTCATGTCCGACTCCTTGCGACCCCATGAACCACAGCACACCAGGCCTCCCTGTCCATCACCAACTCCTGGGGTCCACCCAAACCCATGTCCATTGAGTCGGTGATGCCATCCAACCATCTCATCCTCTGTCGTCCCCTTCTCCTCCTGCCCTCAATCATTCCCAGCATCAGGGTCTTTTCAAATGAGTCAGCTTTTTGCATCAGGTGGCCAAAATATTAGAGTTTCAGCTTCAACATCAGTCCTTCCAATGGACACCCAGGACTGATCTCCTTTAAGATGGACTGGTTGGATCTCCTTGCAGTCCAAGGGACTCTCAAGAGCCTTCTCCAACACCACAGTTCAAAAGCATCAATTCTTCAGGGCTCAGCTTTCTTTATAGTTCAACTCTCACATCCATCACTATGAACACAGCTAGTGCAAGTGATGGAATTCCAGTTGAGCTATTGCAAATCCTAAATGATGGTGCTGTGAAAGTGCTGCACTCAATATGCCAGCAAATTTGTAAAACTCAGCAGTGGCCACAGGGCTGGAAAAGGTCAGTTTTCATTCTAATCCCAAAGAAAGGCAATGCCAAGGAATGTTCGAACTACTGCACAATTGCACTCATCTCACACACTAGCAAAGTAATGCTCAAAATTCTCTAAGTGAGGCTTCAACAGTACATGAACTGGCAACTTCCAGATGTTCAAGCTGGATTTAGAAAAGGCAGAGGAACCAGAGATCAAATTACCAACATCTATTGGATCATAGAAAAAGCAAGAGAAATCCAAAAAATACATCTACTTCTGCTTCAGTGGCTACGCTAAAGCCTTTGACTGTATGGATCACAACAAACTGTGGAAAATTCTGAAAGAGATGGGAATACCAGACCATCTTACCTGCCTCCTGAGAAATCTGTATGCAGGTCAAGAAGCAACAGTTAGAACTGGACATGGAACAACAGACTGGTTCCAAATTGGCAAAGGAGTACGTCAAGGCTGTATATTGTCACCTTGCTTATTTAACTTATATGCAGAATACATCATGTGAAATGCTGGGCTGGATGAAGCACAAGCTGGAATCAAGATTGCCGGGAGAAATATCAATCACCTCAGATATGCAGATGACACCACCCTTATGGCAGAAAGTGAAGAGGAGCTGAAGAACCTCTTGATGAAAGAGAAAGAGGAGAGTGAAAAAGCTGGCTTAAAACTCAACATTCATAAAATGAAGATCATGGCATTCAGTTCCATCACTTCATGGTAAATAGATGGAGAAACAATGGAAACAGTGACAGACTTTATTTTGGGGGGTTCCAAAATCACTGTAGACTGTGACTGCAACCATGTAATTAAAAGACACTTGCTCCTTGGAAGAAAAGCTATAACCAACCCAGACAGCCTATTGAAAAGGAGAGACATTACTTTGCTGACAAAGGTCCATTTAGTCAAAGCTATGGTTTTCCCAGTAACCCATAAAGAAAGCTGAGCGCTGAAGAATTGATGCTTTTGAACTGTGGTGTTGAAGATGACTTTTGAGAGTCCCTTGGACAGAAAGGAAATCCAACCAGACAGTCCTAAAGGAAATCAGTCCTGAGTATTTATTGGAAGGACTGATACTGAAGCCCCAATATTTTGGCCCCCTAATGTGAAGAACTGACTCACTGGAAAAGACCCTGATGCTGGGAAAGATTGAAGGCAGCAGGAGAAAGGGATGACAGAGGATGAGATGGTTGGATGGCATCACCGACTCATGGACGTGAGTTTGAGCAAGGTCCGGAAGTTGGTGATGGACAGGGAAGCCTGGCGTGCTGCAGTCCTTTGGGTCACAGAATCAGACATGACTGAGCAACTGAACTGAACTGAACTGAAACTGCTATAGTTTTAGCCGTCCCAAGTAGGAATGATACTTACTGACAGAAGTAGAGAGGGTGCTCCAAAGTATCTCTTTGTATCATCAGGGAAACCCATTCTCCAAAACCAACCACCAGTCTCACCCTCACCTTAGCCAGAATTATGTCCATTAATTATTCCAGTCACTGGCCAGGAGAACGGACTGCTATTTTAGCTAAGTCCAATTATCTTCTACCCTGGAGACTGGAGATGGAGTCTGTCTTCCTGGAAACAAATTTCCACCCGAAGAAGGGTGGATGCCTTGATTAAAACAGAGATTCTGTCAAGGAAGGAAGAGACGACCAATAGCTTCAGTGTAAGAAAACAACCTTACTCTTGGGAAATAGAAAAATTAACATAATCTTGAGTGGAGAAAAGAGAATGCATTTTGAAAGACATCAGTAGTCTAATCTTGTTTATATAAATAGGATTTATATAAATGCATTTTTATGTGAAAGGACATAATAGAGAAAGTGAAGTGAAGTGAAAGTCACTCAGTCGTGTCCGACTCTTTGTGGCCCCTGTAATTCTCCAGGCCGGAATACTGGAGTGGGTAGCCCTTCCCTTCTCCAGGGGATCTTTCCAAATCAGGGATCAAACCCAGGTCTCCCACACTGTAGGTGGATTCTTTACCAACTGAGCCACAAGGGAATGGAAGGCAAAAGGAGAAGCGGACAGCAGAGGATGAGATGCTTAGGTAGCATCACCAACTCAATGGACATGAATCTGAGCAAACTCCAGGAGATAGCAGAGGACAGAGTTGCAAGGAGTCAGACATGACTGAGCGAGTGAACAACAAGACGTTGTTAATAAATCTGATATTTCTATCTAATAATACCTAATAGTGCTCTAATAATCATAATAATCATTTCTTGTCTATCTCCCTCCACCAGAATGGGAGCTCCTTGACGAGAGGCACTCTTTCTTGATTACCTCTGTATTTCCAACACCCAGAAGGGTTCATTTTTTGGCTGACACCTGCATGCTGCCTACTCAATGAAGCTTCTCCTGGCTGCCCCCATCTTCTCCAACTTCTCCATCAGGGAGCTCCCAAAATACTGACTTGGCATGAATCCTATATTGCTTAGAAAGGCACTCTCCTAACAGAAGTGACATTATGAGATCCTGCATCTTGTCTCTCTGCCCCTTCCTCTCCCCTCCCTGCCTCCCACAGTACCTAGCATGGGGTCCTTGCACAAATACAGATGCTCAAAAGAATCTCTGCTATTGATCCGACTAGTTGGCACTTTTATCCTCTCTCCAGTCCCCTTCTTGCTCCCTTGGGCTGGAAGTTTATCGTTAATTGTTCTCCTCCTGAGGTTAGTGTCATGATTAGCTCCAGCTGTTGCTTGGGTGTGAGACCAACTTCATTCTTGACGGCCTTCTAGTGAAAGGATACCCATGAGGGTTCACTTGTGAACTGAGTTCCCCTATTTCACGGCCAGTGTAAACACAGGCAAATAGATAATTATCAAGCATTATTACCACTTGTAATTACTCCAGCTCCTCAGTCAACATTGGGAACTAAAGAAATGAGCATGAGGAGCAGAGTGTTTAAATTTTGCCCTCTTGCCCCTTAAAATATTTACTTTTCAATCATCACTCCAAATAATTTAATTACTTCTCGCTACCAAATTAGTGCAAGTATATGTGAATTTGTGCATGTATATTTACAGGCCATCGAGAGTAAAGCTTCATAACTTTCTAAATGTCTGCCTCTCACTGAATGTCCCATCAAATATTGCTAAGTATTCATTTCAAGACACTGTTTCTAGACTGCTAAACACCACCATCAACAGTAATTGAAAAGCTCCCTGAGCTTGCCTGGCTAGCTCAGTTGGTAGAGCATGAGATTCTTAATCTCTGGGTTTGAGCCCTGAGCTCATGGGTTCAAGCCCCAGGTTGGGCGCAGCTTTTGGCTTCCCTGATAGCTCAGTTGGTAAAGAATCCGCCTGCAATGTGGGAGACCTGGGTTAGATCCCTGGGTTGGGAAGATCCCCTGGAGAAGGGAAAGGCTACCCACTCCAGCATTCTGGCCTAGAGAATTGGATAGTCCATGGGGTCACAAAGAGTTATGTCACCAAAGAATTTCCCCTGAGTTGATTCACTGAAGAATTTCCTGAAAGTCCAGCACTGTGGAGAGCTCCATGCATAGACCAGTGGTTCCCAAAATAGAGCCCCAAAACTGACGGCATCAGAATGTCTTGGGATAATTTAGAAATGCTGGCTCCCTGGTTCAGACTTGCTAAATGGGCATCCTGGAGGGTGGAGCCACTGAATACGAATTTTAACACACTCGCTGGGGTCAGTCTCAGTCACAGTGTAAAGTCACTGATAGAACCACTTCCCTGCCTTATCCTTGTCCTGGGTGTCGCTCCGAATAATCAGCAGGGAAAGCTGTGAGAAATGAGAACATGGCTGCCTACAGGACACTCTTCAAATCTGCTTCTCCTGCAGTTATTAAAAGTGTTCTCAAGAAAATTAATAATGATGTTCATGCCAGTTAGACTGACAGCCTGCTCCTACAAACGCCAAATTAACACGGTAGCTTAAAATAGATAGATTATCTCTCTCTCACATAACAGTCTGGATGTAAGCTGGCAGGACCAGTGTGACATCAGGGATCCTTCTATTTTTTGCTCTCCAAAATGCAACATGCAGTGTCTATCTCCTATCCCAAGATGGCTGCCCTAGCTCCTGCCACCACGCTGATGCTTCCAGTCAATGAGACAAAAAGGAGAGTAGAGAACATACCTCTTCCCTATGAGGGCATGACCCTGAAGTTCTACACATCACTTACACTCAGATCTCTCTGGCGACTTCTACCTGCAAAGGAAGCTGAGGAATATATTCCTTTCTTTCTTTTTCTGTGTTCAAAACAAGTTCAGATCGATTACTAAAAGAAAGACAAAACAGATGTTGGATGACAAATAGCAGTCTTTGCCCTAGTACCTTCAGATTCATAAAGCTGTATATGTGCCTGTGTGTGTGTGTATAAAACTCAATATTCTAGTATTTTTTTGACTAAAATTAAAGTTCAGTTGCTTTGCTGCAGTCATGGGGATTGGGATACTCAATTATATTTTATTTTAGATAAACAACAATAATTCTTTAATGTGTGCCCTAAATATTCTGGTTTAACATGGTGTCTTGTATTTTTATTTGCTACGTCTGACAACCCTATGTAGTCAGGGACCAGAAATGGAGATATTAGGAAACAAGCATGTGTTTTTTAACTTTAAAGTGTAGAAAGTGGGTCTTTTTAGCAGTTCTATGCCAAGAAGCCAGTTCCTTCCCCTCCTACACAAGAGGGTTTCAGCAGTGAAATGAAAAGTCCCTCCCATGGAGAAGAGAGTCAGGAGCTGAAAATGAACCATGGAGCAGTGTAGACCCCGTGTAGACGCGGTACAAGCCATCAGTGCCAACCAGGATGAGCAGAGAGGCCAGTTGGCAGGAGCTGAAAAAGAGCACCTGTGGCCTGGAGAAAAAGACTGAAATCAGGGAAACCAGCACACTTTGCAGAGAAGGTGCAGTCTCCAAGGAAAAGAAATGGGTTGCAGAAATGTAGGAGCACAAGCAAGCAAGCAAGAAAGCCATGGAGATCTGCAGCCAAGCAGAGATACCATAACAGAGTAGCCAGAAGGGCTTCTGCAACTTTCCTGATGAACCAAGTTTTCTCATAATTTTAAAAGTTTACAAAGTGGAGGACTTCCCTGGTGGCTCAGACAGTAAAGAATTTGCCTGCAATGTAAGAGACCTGGGTTCGATCCCTGGGTCAGGAAGATCCCCTGGAGTAGGGAATGACTACCCACTCCAGTACCCTTGCCTGGAAAATTCCATGAACAGAGGAGCCTGGCAGACTACAGTCCATGGGGTTCCAAAGAGTCAGACATGACTGAGCAACTAACACTTTCACTACTGTCAAAAAGTTTACAAATCCCTGGAAGTGCATGGACCTCTAAATGAACAGTCTGGATCAAACTCCAAGTTGCAGGATTGGTCCATCCAGCCCTACAGAGGAGGCACAGGCCGGCTGAGGCAATAGCTAAGCCATCCTGGGCCAGCCACTTACAACTCATGTCAGTCTTGCCTTGTATCTTCCTCCTTCCTCCCCCAGGTGAGTCTGACCCTACATGCTCTGGGACTTCCTCAGCCCTCTCTGACCTGGATATTGATGGCCTCCTCCCAGAGCCTCACTCTGGAACTCTTGACCACTCCCCAAAGCTACTTCACAGTCCCAGCCACGGTTACTACCATGGTTAGTTACCCATGCAATTAACCAGATCCTGTATATGAGGAACCAGGGCTTTGAGTCTCAGGGTAACCTGCCAATCATTTGGAATTCTGCCTGAGACTGAGAACCTCAACCTGAATCTATGTGGGACCAGCCCCCTTCTGTAAGGGCTAGACTCAGTTCCCTAGTGTCCCAACCTGCTCCAAGGGATCCTGTTACCTGTAGACTGATTTCATTATGTAACTGCTTCCTCTGAATTGCATGGCCAGCTGGACTCCCCTCATTCCTTGCTCCATGATCTTGTCCCTGTCCGTATGGATGGTCTTCAGAGTCAGGCCCAAGATTGCTGCATCAAACAGTGTTTCTCAGTCAATGGGAACATACCAGAACCACTCATGGGGCTATTTCAAAATCCTTGTGGTCAGGCCTCACCCAAACCTACTGGATTTCTTATGGGAGGGTCCAAGGATGTGTGTATTTTTGGAAAGTTCTATAGATGATTCTGATGTACTACCTAGATGAAAAACTTCTGCTCAAGACACTGTGCTTTGAACTTAGGGATGGTTTCTGTAACCAGCTTAGTTTCCACACAGACATCAGCCTTTTCCCCCTTTCCCCTGCCACTGTGGGACTACAGTGCCAGTGTGCCTTGCCCCTGAGTCTTCCAGAGTTGTGATAGTGAGGGAGAGGGGGCATTAGGGGGAAAGATCCAAAACTGAATTTATACCTGCCTAGACTATTATGTGTAACTTAGCTTTTGTTAAGTTTAGGTGATTTCCCATGGTGAGAGCAATTTATTCTCATAAATGCCCTTTAAAAGCCTGAAGTCCCAACTGAAGTACTATAGACAGAAACAGTTGGTAGTGGCTGTAAGTGATCTGAATCCTACTGACCACTGGTGCCCAGGGACTCCCCACTATTCTCCACATCACCTGTCTCTCCTGAGGCTCATCTGAGCATTGGGGGTGGGAGGAGCAGAGAATTAAGTGGCTAGGGTCATAGCATACAGCAGTTACATCTATATAGCTACATCTATGTTATATTAATATATGTTACAACATGCAAAAATATTGACAATAGATTTCTTTGCCACACAGTTAGTGTCCGACTCTTTGCGACCCCAAGAATCGCAGCACACCAGGCCTCCCTGTCCATCACCAACTCCTGGAGTTCACCCAAACTCATGTGCATTGAGTTGGTGATGCCATCCAGCCGGTGATGCCATCCAGCCATCTCATCCTCTATTGTCCCCTTCTCCTCCTGCCCCGAATCCCTCCCAGCATCAGGGTCCTTTCCAATGAGTCAACTCTTCATATGAGGTGGCCAAAGTATTCACACACACACACACACACACACACACACACACACACACACAAAATCACAAGAGAAAACAAGATGTGAAAGTCAAATTTCCTTTTATTTCCTCCCATCACCTCAAGACTTTCTCAGCACCCCTAGGCTTGGTGCACTCCCCAGACCCAATCTCATCTCCAATTCACACCCTTCTACTTGGCTGAGCCTCTGGGACTGTATATTGATGCGCCACCAACCCAGCCATTCAATATGATTCTGTCAGTCCTTGGCATGTTTAGTCAGCACACCATTGAGCATCAGGTTTAGTTATTTTCTTTGAAATTAACCAGATATTTTTCTGCTGGAGATACTGAATCAATATGGTATGGGGAAGCACAGCATGACCTTACTCTAAATGAAAGCACCCCAGTGCTCCATCTGGCAGGAGTGAAGGCTACTTTTCCTCAGCCTCCTTCTGGTTCCCTTGTGCCCTTACCACTCAGCCTTTGTCTCTCCAAATTCATGTTACTTTCACCAAGAGTTTTCCCATTCCTACCGTGCAACCTAGAGAATTAGAGACTTCCCTTTGAGACACATCCATCCATTCTCTCATTCATCTACTGAGTGCTTACCATATCCAAGGCATTGGCAACCCAAAGTTTATTAAAATCTGGAACCTGTGCTGGAGTGCAGTATTAGTGAGGGGTTTTAGTTGCAGACAACAGAATCCTCCATAATCAAAGCACAAAGCTATTTGCTAGAGAATATTGGGCAGATGACAGAATTTCCAGGATGATCAAGTTTGGATGCCATACATCCAGAAAAAAAAATCTTATTACCCATACCACAGGACTATTCTAGAGGTACCCTCATTTCTGCACCCCCTGTGATGCTAGAGACTGAACACTAGGAATTCTGCCACTCAGAAGAACCAAATGCTTCTACCATCACACTTTCCAGAACCATCTCCCTAAATGTGGCCTCCATCTGTGTTGCTCACTTCTACCTCCAGACATTAGGTGCCACTGAACTTGGTTGAATATTTATGCTTACTGCAAAAGTTTCAGGAAATGTAGCTATAAGGCTATTTGTAGCCTTATAAAGCTATAAGGCTATAGGCTACAAGGCTTAAATGTAGCTATCAGGCTATAGCTATCAGGCTATAAGGAGTGGGGAAATTCAAGGATGCAGAGAGAAGGTTGGAAGAGACTTTATGGCTGATAAAGTGTGAAGGTAAGTAGGTGTTCACCCAAAGGATAAGAAAAAGAAAATGTAGGAAGAGGGGATGTCTTGAGACAAGGCACTGGGGTGTGAATGAACAAGCATCCTTGGGGAAAAATGAGAATTCAGTGTCATTGGAGCAACAGTGAATATGCTGAAGATGAGGGAGGGGTGAACAAAGACAAATTAACTAAGAAATAAGAAGGCAGGCAGTGGCCAGACTGGGAAGGGTCTCTAGTTTTTTTTTGTTTGTTTGTTTACTGCTCTGGGTCTTAGTTGCTGCACGTGGGTTCTCTCTAGTTGCAGCAAGCCGTGGGTTTTCTCTAGTTGAGACTCGAGGGCTTCTCATTGCAGTGGCTTCTCTTGTTACAGAGCACAGTCTCTAGGGCACACAGTTTCAGTAGTTGCAGCTCCTGGGCTCTAGAGCTCAGTAGCTGTGCCGCACAGGCTTATTTGCCCGGCAGCATGTGCTATCTTCCCAGACCAGGGATTGAACTCATTTCCCCTGTGTTGGCAGGCAGATTCTTAACCACTGGATTACCAGGGAAGTCCCAGCAAGGGGCTTTTAGGCTCTTAGAAGATGAGCCTTTTCCCAACTAGGGCCAGACTCAGGGGGTTTCTCCGGGTCTGACCAAAATCTGTAAATTGTCAATCAAACTCTGATACTCACTTCAACCCTGGCCCAATAAAGTAGTGCCCTAGTAACATTCTCTCTACTGAAAGGTAAACAGACAACTTTCAACAGGGTAGGTTAGTTCCATAAAGAAAGAAGCATTTCCATCATATTTTCAGAATATTTCCATTGTCCCAATATTCCACAGTATAAAAATAAAATAAGATCAAGATGATTTTTCTGTTCAACCACCTCGACCTTTCCCAGTTCCACAGTGTTTTCCCAAAGAGGGGCATGTCATGTCACTTGAAAGGTGGACCCAGCAGCTCCATCAAGGCAAGGTACTCATTGCTTCTCTAAAAGCCATGCTTAGAAGGGTCTTCTCCATCCATGGTCCTCTTCTCTGAGAACTATATGCCCTTCCCAACCACAGCCCCATATAATCCTGCCCCTTGGCCAGAAAGGATTGGATCCAAGCTGCACTTGGATTCATTCACTCTCCCATTCAACAAATATGTATTGAACCCTAACTCTGAACTAGACATTGTTCTAAGAGTCAGGGATATGGTGGATATGTTTTCTCCTGATAGCCCACTGCATCATTCTGGGTTCAGCTAGACACCTGTGCCCCTCCTCATATATTCTCTCTCTTCCTTTCAGCTGGTTTCATGGGTGTCTGTCCCTTGCAACAATCTTTTCTAATTTCAATAGCTAATTTCACATTTGCTATTTGTGATGGGGAAATGTCTCATTTTCTTTTCTTGGTAAAGAACCTGAGAAATCTCTGCAAAGTTTTAACTAGGTAAATCTTCGTTGACTGGGATCACATTTGATCCCCAAAAATCTTTGTTTTTGAGATTGGATCCATGTTACCTACTTTTAAAAAAAAGTTATTTACTTTTTAATTGAAGGATAATTTCTTTACGGAATTGTGTTGATTTCTGCCAAACATCAACATGAATGAACCATACATATTACCCACTTTTTGACAACATAGAAAATACCAAGTAACATGTCAAAGCTTTCCACCAAATCATGATGATAAACCAAGACTTCTGCCTTTCATTTCTTTATAGTAATCATGTGACAAGTTCCCTCATCCCTTACACCTTACACACACACACAAAACCTCTAACAAACATCTGTGCAAGGAAGCAAAATTCCACTGCAATATTTTTTTCTGGGAAATCCCACGGACAGAAAAGCCTGGCAGATTTTCATAGGGGTCACAAAGAACCGGACATAACTGAGCAACTAACCAATAACAAAGAAAGCAAAATAGAAAGTCAGAAAAGTTGAGATATTGAAAGCGTAAGGTTTGCCATTCTCTGACATAAATCATAGCAATATTTTCTTAGGTGAGTTTCCAAAGGCAATAGAAATAAAAACAAAAAATAAATGTGCTGTGTGCTCAGTCATGTCTGCCTCTTTGGACCCCATGAACTGTAGCCCCCAGGCTCCTCTGTCCATGGAATTTTTTCAGGAAAGAATACTGAAGAGGGTTGCCATTTTCTCCTCCAGAGGATCTTCCCGACTCAGGGATCAAAACTGCATCTCCTGTGTCTCATGTGTTGACAGGTGGATTCTTTACCACTGTGCCACCTGGGACCTAATCAAACTTAGAAACTTTCTCATAGCAAAATAAACCATAAACAAAATGAAAAGACACCATGGGCCCAGGTTCAATCCCTGGCTGAAGACCTAAGATCCCATAAGCTGCTCAGTGTGGCCAAAAAAGAAAAAAAGAGAGAGAGAGAGAGAGAAGAAAGAAAGACAACCTACAGACTGGGAGAAAATGTTTGTAATGAGACCAACAAGGACTTAATTTCCAAAACTGTCAAGAGCTCATGCAACCCAACAACAAAAAAACAAACAAGCCAATCAAAAAATGGGCAGAAGAGGGTGGGACGAATTGAGAGAATAGCATTGAAATATACAAACTGCCGTGTATAAAATAGACAGCTAGTGGGAAGATGCTGCATAGCATAGGGAGCTCACCCTGGTGCTCTGTGATAACCTAGAAGGGTGGCATGGGGTGGGGTAGGGGGAAGGTTCAGGAGGGAAAAAATATGTATACTTATGGCTGACTCATGTTGTAAGGCAGAAACCAACACAATATTGTAAACAAAAATTTTTTTCCTCCAAGTAAAAATAAATGTAAAAACATTTTTTTAGAAGAACTAAATAAGCATTTCTCCAAAGAAGACATACAGATGGCCAACAGGCACATGAAAAGATGCTCAATTATTAAAGAAATGCAAATCAAAACTACAAGGAGGTACCACCTCATAGTGGTCAGAATGGCCATCTTCAAAAAGTCTGCAAACAATAGGGTTTCCCTGGTGACTCAGTGGTAAAGAATCTTCCTGCCAGTGCAGGAGACATGGGTTCGATCCCTGGTCTGAGAAGATCCCGTGTGCCACAACTACTGAGCCTGCACTCTAGAGCCTGGGAACTGCAACTACTGAGTCCTCCTGCCATAACTACTGAAGCCTATGTGCCTAGAGCATGTGCTACAAGGCAAAAGAAGCCACAGCAATGAGAATTCTGCGCACTGCAGTGAAGAGTAGCTCCCCACACTGCAACTAGAGAAAGCCCTCTCGCAACAACGAAGACCCAGCACAGCCAGACATAATTAACTAAATTTATTATTTTTTAAAGTCTACAAACAATTAATGCTGGAAAGGATATGGAAAAAAGGGAACCCTCCTACACTGTTGGTGGGATTGTAAATTGGTATAGTCACCATGGAAAACTGTTGGAGGTTCCTTAAAAACTGAAAACAGAGTTACTGTATGATCCAGCAATCCCATTACTGAGCATATATCTGGAAAAGATGAAAATTCTAATTCAAAAGATACCTGTATCCAAATGTTCACAGAAGCATTTTATAATAGCCAAGACATGGACAGGACTTCCCTTGGTGGTCCAGTGGCTAAGACTTCAAGCTCCCAATGCAGACCACTGAGGTTCCCTCCATGGTCAGGGAACTAGATCCCACATGCCCCAACTAAGTTTGCATGCTGCAACGAAGATCTTGCACTGCCAAATAAATAAACTTTTTTTTTTAATAGCCAATACAAGGAGATCAGTCCTGGGTGTTCATTGGAAGGCCTGATGTTGAAGCTGAAACTCCAATATTTTGGCCAACTGATGCAAAGAGCTGACTCATTTGAAAACACTGTGATGCTGGGAAAGATTGAAGGTAGGAGGAGAAGGGGATGACAGAGGATGAGATGATGGCATCACCAACTTGATGGACATGGGTTTGGGTAGATTCTGGGAGTTGATGATGGACAGGGAGGCCTGGTGTGCTGCGATTCATGGGGTCGCAAAGAGTCAGACATGACTGAGTGACTGAACTGAACTGAACTGAACAAGGAAGCAACCTAAATGTCCATCAATAGTTAGGATAAAGATGGATAAAGAAGTGATATAGATATAGATATATGGAATGTTACTCAGTCATAAAAAAGAATGAAATAATGCCATTTGCAGCAACATGGGTGGACCTAGAGATTATCATACTAAGTGGAGTCAGACACAGAAACACAAATACGACATCATTTATATAGAGAATCTAAAAAATGGTACAAATGAACTTAATTACAAAACAGAAAGAGACTCACAAACATAGAAAACAAACTTATAGTTTCCAAAGAGGAAGGAGGGGAGGGAAAAATAAGAAGTATGAAATTAACAGATGTACAATACCATATATAAAACAGGTAAACAACAAGGACTTAGAGTATAGCACAGGGAAATATATTCAACATCTTGTAATAAACAATAATGGAAAAGAATAAAAAAAGGAGAATATAGGTGTATACATATATACATATAAACAAATCACTTTGCTGTAAACTGAAACTAACACAATATTGTAAATCAGCTCCACTTCAAGTTTTTTAAAAAGGGGAAAGTTTGTCAAATAAACCTAGGCTTAAATAACTCCTCCCCTGGTGGTCTTGGGAAATTTCAAATCTATATAGTAACTATTTCACAGGAGTATTGTGAGAATTAAATGTGTGTAAAGACCCTAGGGCATAAAATGTGCTCAGTAAATGGTAATCACTAAACAAGTATCATTATTTACTATTTTGATTTTGATTTGTGAGCCACAGTGGGTATATATATAAATATAGATCGGTTTACACAATACACAGATATATCTAATATGCATAATACACATGTATATTTGTGTAGACCTGAAGGGAAAAAAAAAGGCACGAGGTGTGAAATGAGTTAAACACCCAAATCCACCTCCTTTTAGCTCCTAGTTAAAAAAAGGAAAGATCAGATTCCAATAAGCCACTGATTTGACGCATGCGCACACATTCCTATGATTCTTCCTTTGGGCTACTTTCACGTGCTGTGTAAACGGAATGCATGACCTTAACCATTAGTTCTTTTTCTAAACCACATCCTCTCACCTGGGCAGGTATCTGAACAGGTGGGAGGTTTCTCTGCACGACTGAGACAATCAACTGCCCTTTGTTTTCCCCCAGAAGTATTTCCTCCAGGAAGTGGTAAGCCCGAGTGCACAGGTGAATCAGGAAGTGAGGTCAACCTTGACTACACTGAATTTAAATATATATATAATAATATAATTGGTAGTTTATAGAACAAATGTACCCACATGCATGCATTACTGAGCTCCTTTTTCACACTGTAGTTCCCTCTTCTTCCAAGAGGGTGTCAATTTCCAAAGGGACTGCATTTCCTGTTTTTCAACTTTTGCAGCATTACTTGAAGGTTTCATATAGTGCAGGTGATATTACAGTTACCAGTCTTTGCAATGACAGGGCCATCAGCACTGCATGCGGCAGTGAATGGGCTCATTGAAACAGCCTGATGCAGAAAGAGAAACTGGATGTGAAACTACATATTTAGAATTTCAAAATATATCCTGAAGCAGTGGTTCTTAAACATGGTTGCATATCACAACTATCTTAGGGACTTAAACAAACTGGTGCCTGGGCACCAACTCAGATGATAAAATTGTGATTCTGGGGGTGGGGTCTTGGTATCAGGTGATCTGTGTGTAGAGGGATTGAGAACCAGTGCGGCCGTGACAAGGGTGTGACTGCTGAAAATACTGTCTGCAATGAAGACCTGAGAATAAGCATTCCCTCTATCCCACTAGGTATCCGTAGACAAACCCTAGAAAGGGACATGAGCAAAAGAAAAGAGCTAGATTTATTAGAGTGAGAATTCTGTTATACCTAAACCCATTTTTAAAAACAGTTTCAGTGTGTTAACATTAGGAGTCACTGTTAAAAGATACACGGAAATTCACTATACTACCTTATCAACTTTCCATTAAATTCTAAACTTTCCAAATTTAATAGTGTATTTTAAAAACATCTTAGTGACTTAGAAAGGGAAAGACAAATACCATGATATCATTTACATGTTGCATCAAAATATGATACGAATCACCGTTATCTATGAAACAAAAACAGACTCTCAGACATACAGAACAGACTTGTGGTTGCCAAGAGTGTGGCTGGGAGGGGTGGGCAGGATTGGGAGTCTGGGATTAACAGAGGCAAACATTATATATAAGATGGATGAAGAATAAGCCCTGTACAGCACTGTCCCTGCTGTACAGCACAAGGAATTCCATTTAATATCCCCGGACAAACCATAAAGGCAAAGAATATGAAAAAAGAATACACATACACACACATATATAATTGAATCTTTTTGCTGTACAAAAGAAATTAACACAACATTGTAAATCAACCATACTTCAATAACATTTAAAAATATTTTAATGACTTAAGATTTCTAGGGATATGTTCCACACCTAATACCACCATTCTAGGCTGACTACTATAGTTTTTATCCTGTGGTTATAATTGGATTCATAATACCACAATGAGATAACTTTTTTCCATTAGCCTGACTCTGGGTGATACGTAACATTAACAATAGTTATTGGCATTAACTAACTGTATGCTAGGTTCTGCGCTAAACACATACACGCATTATCTCTTTAAATCCTAACTGGTATTTTCTACATAGGTAACATCACCTTTTGCATTTCATAGATGAGGAAACTGATGATCAGAGAGGTAAAATTATTTACCTAACATCATACAGCTAGTCAATAACAGAGGTGAATCTCCAACCTAGACCTAGCTAATTACAAAGGCTGGTTTAAACTTCTGTAAATTATCTCCAAGTCCGTGGATTGTTTTTTGCTCCAATGACTGAATATGCAAAATAAGAGAATATTTTTTTGTGCGTATCCAACGTGCAGCAAATGGCAGAAAGTGAAGAGGAACTAAAGAGCCTCTTGATGAGGGTGAAGGAGGAGAGTGAAAGAGCCGGTTTAAGACTAAATATTAAAACACTAAGATCATGGCATCTGGCCCCATTACTGCATGGCAAACAGAAGAGGAAAAGGTGGAAGTAGTGATTGATGCCTTCAAACTGTGGTACTGGAGAAGACTCCTAAAAGTCCCTTGGACAGCAAGGAGATCAAACCAGTCGATCTTAAAGGAGATCAACCCTGAATATTCACTGGAAGGACTCGAGCTGTAGCTGAAGCTCCCGTATTTTGGTCATCTGATGAGATCAGACGACTCATTGGAAAAGTCCCTGATGCTGGGAAAGATTGAGGGCAGAAGGAGAAAAGGTGTCAGAGGATGAGATGGCTGGACGGTATCACCGATGCAATGAACATGAACTTGGGCAAACTCCAGGAGATGGTGAGGGACAGGGAGGCCTGGTGTGCTGCAGTTCATGCGGTTGCAAAGAGCTGAATACAACTGAGCAACTGAACAACAACAAATGCGCAGTGCCAGCTCTGACCAGAACCAGGAAACTTAGGCTGTTGTACGCTTACTCCTTCCTGCTTACTCTCCTCCCCTAACTTTCAGCAGTCTTTCTCTTCACATGGTTCCTGCTAGCTGCCAATTTCCTATTCCTAAATTACCCGAAAGATTGTATTAATTTACTCTAAGGTATGAATGATAAAACCAGTCAATCCTAAAGGAAATCGGTCCTGAATATTCATTGGAAGGACTGATGCTGAAGCTGAAGCCCCGATACTTTGGCCACCCGATGCAAAGAACTGATTCATTGGAAAAGACCCTGATGCTGGGAAAGATTGAAGGCAGGAGGAGAAGGGAATGACAAAGGATGAGATGGTTGGATGGCATCACTGACTCAATGGACATGAGTTTGAGCAAGCTCCGGGAGATGGTGATGGACAGGGAGGCCTGGCGTGCTGCAGTTTATGGGGTCACAGTCAGACGTGACTTAGCAACTGAAAAACAACAACAAATGAATGATAACAACATCTTCACATGTCGGACCTTAGAGGAATAAATCCATTTTACAAATATTTATTTCTTTATTTATTTGGCTGCACTTGGTCTTAGTTGTAGCACTCAGGATCTCTGGTCTCTGTTGAAGCATGCAGGATCTTTTAGTTGCAGCATTCAAATGATGCCTTGTGGCCTGTGAGATCCATTGAAGCATGCAGGATCTTTTAGTTGCAGCATTCAAATGATGCCTTGTGGCCTGTGAGATCCAGTTCCCTGACCAGGGATCTAACCTGGGTGCCCTGCACTGGGAGTGCAGACTCTCAGACCCTGGACCTTCAGAGAATTTCCTGGAATAAATCTATTCTTAAAATAATATCTAAAGGGAGTAATGTTTATCCAAAAACACAAAAATGGTGGAATTTAGTCAGTGTTGCACCACAATGGGAAAGATATTTGAGAAAGAAAACTATTAATAAAAATCAGAAAAGCAAACTATTAATAAAAATCATTCACTGCATGTGAATTGGTGTGCACAAGGCATTATAACTGACATCAAGAAGGGCTAAGAACCCAATGAGGATTTACTGTAAAGCATAGGGAATTATGGGCTTCCTTTGGCTCAGATGGTAAAGCATCTGTCTACAATGAGGGAGACCTGGGTTCAATCCCTGGATCGGGAAGATCCCCTGGAGAAGGAAATGGCAATCCACTCCAGTACTATTGCCTGGAAATCCTATGGACAGAGGAGCTTGGTGGGCTACAGTCCATGGGGTCACAAAGAGTCGGACACGACTGAGCGACTTCACTTTCCTTTCCTTTTCTTTAATGGCTTAGCTGGTAAAGAATCCACCTGCAATGCGGGAGACCTGGGTTTGATCCCTGGCTTGGGAAGATCCCCTGGAGAAGGGAAAGGCTACCCACTCAAGTATTCTGGCCTGGGGAATTCCATGGACTGTATAGTCCATGGGGTCATAAAGAGTCAGACATGACTGAGCAACCTTCAAAAAAAAAAAGAAAAAGAAATTATGCCCAATATCTTGTAATAACCTATAATGGAATATAATCTGCAAAAAACCCTGAATCACTGTGCTGTACACGTAAAACTAACACATATCGTAAATCAACAATAATTCAATTTGTGAAAATGAGGGGGGGGGCGGGAAGGAGAGCTAAGAACCAAGAAATAAGTTTTGTCACTTCCTTCCTTCAGAAATGTACCATCTGGTCAGAAACATGAAGCACTCACAAAATCATATCACAGTGATATAGCAGCCCATCACATGGTTTTTAGCATTGTCAAAGGAGACACAGAGGCGTTGAAATAATAGGTCGATTCGCAGGTCCAAAAACTAGCCTGGAAACAAAGATTTGTACTGAAAACAGCTGGGGGTGATGGTATGCCTCATTTGTAATCAACTTGAATTTTAATAGCATTGTTTCTAAGCCTTTTTATCACTCCTGATCTTGTTTTCTCATTGTTGTTACAGGAGACCTTTTTGTGTGCAAAGCACTTTGCTCACACTATTTCACTTTTTTGGCCAAAATTCCTCTGAGATAGGTGTTTCATTCATACATTTTGAATGAGGAAACAGGCTGAGAGGATAAGTAACTTGACTGAGGTTTTACAGCTAAAAAGCAGTGGCTCCAAACTTCAAATATTGCCTTCTTAATTCTTCTCATCACCTCTGGGCTCCTATGGGTGTGTATGTCTCTTGGCATTGGTCCAATTGGGAGACAGAAACCACACTAGTAATTTGAACAGGGACGATCTAATATAAAAACATTATTGGCTAGTTACAGAAGATTAAGTGCTGAGACATGTAATTGTAGGTGATGGTCATTGCCTTTTAAGAATTCCTGGTGTATTTTCTATTTCAGGCCAGACTGTTAACTCTCATATTCCCTGCCAATGCCAAGCACAGGGCTGGGCATACAATAACTCAAGCATTCTGATACAAGTTCAACTCCTTACTTTGCTCCTTACTAGCTGGATGACCTTGAGAAATTAATATCACCTCCCTCCCTCTGAGGGTTGTGGAAAGAATAAAGTGAGTTAATAAACGCAACTGACTCAGCTAAATAAGCAGTAGCTACTATTACTATTATTATTATCTTCATCATCATGATTAAGATTCCCTAGCCTTTATCTTCTGAAATGCTGCCTGGTATAATAACTGGGACAATATTTGAAAACCAAGAAGACATTCTTTGACCTCATTTGCAGGCTGATCTTGTCCTTTGGTCTGCAGTAAGGAACTACCATATGGTACTCAGCCCTATTTTGAGCATTGGCACTTTTTTTTCTTAACTGAACTCAGTATCAGGTTTACATCCACCATTCCCCATCAAAAATCTCTCAAGCACAAGCCAACTGAAAGTTGGCCTTCTTTAATCCAAGAGTGATATTTCTGTGCCTGGTTAACTTTTCTTTAGCTTTCAACATGAGCCAATTGGCTGTAATCACAGGATGTTACAAAAAACGACTGGGCAGATTCTGGGTAGCAATAGAGATAATTGCCAAGGAGAAACTAGGAAAAAAACAAATGAATCTTCCAACTCAGGGAGAAATAAATGGCTTCATTATGGGGTCAGGAGGGATGATCCTAAAATTCCCTGTCCGAGAGAAAATGCATAATGGTAGTTTGAGAGTTGAAGAATTTGGCAGCAGCAACATCCATAGATGAAAACAGCTTTTAAGAGCCAACCTCAGGGGATTGCATTTCTATAAAAGGAATGAGATGTTTTTCTTTATGCTGCAGAAAATGTGGAATCAGAGCCTACTGGAAACACAGCTAGCTGTCATTATCTGCAAAAGACGAATGATGTTCTCCTGTATCAGGGTGATAGGCAAATATCTCTCCAAGTTTTCCGAAATTCATCTGGACAGGTCTCAGGAAGCAGGGGAAAATAACTTTCACATAAAACCTTGTTGAAAATGAGTTTTTCTGGAATGTTCCTCATAATATTGTATCTAAAGAGAGCATTTACATTTGAGCCCCATTTCCCCTCCTTCCAATTGCACCCAGACCAATAATGCAGGCTTCTGTTTGCCCTGACTGGCATTTTTAGCTGACGATGTGCGTGGTCTCACACCACAGGGCACTGCAAAATTATTCAGAGAACATCCCCAGGACTGCCAAGCAGCAAGCAGACCACAGGCTTCAGTTTTGAGTAGAGGTCCCAAGGCTTCCCCTGCCCCTCCCTTAGGACTGACTGTGAACATTCAATAAATCCTGGTAATGAGGATTCAAAAGAAAGCCTCAGAGAGAAACATCATATTTACTATAGGATGTATTCTCTCTTTACAGTGAAATGATTTTCTCATCCACTGGCTTGCTTTAGAACTACTCTAAGTTCTCAGAAATATTCAGTGATACATTTTCCTCCAGTAACTTCTTACATCCTTAAGTGTTTAAATGTCTGCTTTGTGCAAGCAGAGAAAGCAAGGACTCAGAAATGAGTTGAATGGCTCCAAGCTCCATTAGTCTTGGGGAGAGGGGAATCTGAGCACCCCATGAATCGTAGCAGAGGTGTTAGTCTCCTTCTGCTCTCTGTTTCCCAAGGTAGCCCATTCAAGGAGTTAGCCAGCCAGGGACTGGCATTCAGGGACCTCCCTGGCAACCTCCCTGGAAATGGTAACTCCATGATGGGAAGGAATCTGAAACCAGGGGCCACAAGCAAAGGCTATGTGAACTCATGGCATTGGGTGAGATACTGACTTTTAGAAGCCAGAATTATTGCCAGGCCCCTGGGACTCAGTTAACCCCTAAGCTGTAGTTTATTTATTAATGTGGAGTACTAAATATTCACATTTTATATAAGGCATGTGCCTTACCAGCATCTTGAGTTTATCTTTGATAAAGGCCTTCAATAAATACAAGTTCCTTTGTACATCTGAAAGTACTTGAAGACTAGTTTACAAACACTGAACATTTAGGTATACATAATTACTACAGTTTGGTTACACCATTCACTCTATCCACCAAACTTTATTTTTAATAAGGGTTGTATCTGATTGGAATTGCTTAAATCTTATCATTATTAATCTGACAAGCAACTTCAGGTATCAGGCTTAATTCAAATGAAATTGGTACCTTTATTAAGTATTCTATCCAACATTAATGTACTGAATATAAGGTCAAGAATATATACCATTGGAATATGTATGTGTATCTTTAATAGTATGATTGAAAAGCATTGTAGTCCAAATCACAACATTTAGATTTTAAAATCCACTACAAGGATGAGAAAATCCATTTATTGTACTGAACTCCAATTACTGTACAGAATACAAACACCTTTTTAGTAACCAAAGACTGCACTCTTGGAGAAGGTAAATTGCAGCCCACTTCCAACTCAGGTAATTACATTTTCTGCTGGCTGAAATCTGCTCCCAAGTTCTGAACCCCACACAAGGCTCTTCCTGCTCTGGCTTTGAACCTCTGGACTCTGGGGTCCATTGGTCCATCGTTTCTACTTTCTCCAAACAATCCCATCTCCAGTCCCCCTGGGCAGAATAATTTTATGATGGGGTTTGACTATCCATGTGTCTGTCATCCAGAGCTGAAAGCATCTTTCTAAGAGGCCTCTGTTAGATCATAACTTATTAGCGGTCTATCTGAGATTCAAGCCTGGATGACTTCTAATTTTTTGATGCTTAATGTAAAGAAAATAAAATTGCTTTTGATTGATCCTGCTGAACTTTGCAATGCATGTACTCCTTTTATTGTTCTTGGGTCATTGGAGGCTGGCGGCACAAGACTCTCTATCTGGGGAGCCAGTGCAGTGGAAAGACTGGGAAAGGGGCCACATTCTAGTCTTTGGCTACCAGCTCTGTTATTATCTGGTTAACTTTATCCAAGTTACTTAAAGCCTCTGAGTCTCAGTTTCCTTATCTTTCAAAATGTGCATACACATGCTAATGTTATAAAGAGCAAATGAAATGATATATGTCATCTCTCATTTGTATATGTATGGAGGTATTATGGTTATTTATGAAATACAGAACCATTCCTTTAAAGATAAATGATATATACATCCTGTATCACACTCACCAACAGGGTACTAATTTGTTGACATTTCAGAGAAGGTTATAAACTATAAAGGAGAAGTTTGCACCAATTGTCTTATAAAAAGTATATTAATAGAACCATGGTGAAATATTTGACAACAAGTACAAGTTCTTAAGAAAATGCAAAGCATGTTCCTTTTTCCAAATTTTCATCTATGTTAAATTATCAGTACAGGCTAATCTGGTTTCCTATAGATGTATGAGCCTGAAAGAAGCACAATTATATTTTCATTGACAAACAATTTCACCCCCTCTATAAATCAACATCATTTCCTCCTGGCCCCCTCCAGGATTCAGCAGCTGTCATAAGGTTGCCAGGTAGAATAATGATTCAGGATCCACAGACCACACTGTCTTATTGAACTGCTCCCAAGCTCACTGGCTCCGGGACCAATAAATCATTGCTTTACAAGTCATCTGGAACGCAAGGTGCAGCCCAGAGTCAAGAGTCAAGGTTCCACAATCCTGTTAGGAGGTATTTGTTATGAAAAGATTTCTTTCTAAAGAAAAAATTTTTAGTCACAGAATAACCTTGCTCCTGATCCCTTGAATCACTTCCTATCTGCCTGTTTCTCATCCCCTGAATATCTAACAATACCAATTCAGTGTTCAGACAACACTGTGGTTTTCTTCTCTTGATTTTGAAGCTCTTCCAGAGCCCCTGTTGTTTTTTAAAACATCAGACTCAGGATTCTTTCTGGGGTGGCTTCCACCTCATTCTATCCCACTTCCCATGGAGATTACACACTCAGTAAAGAGTCGGCCTGTTCTCGGTGTCCCTAGCAGATGGAGACAAAGTTATTCCCCACTTTTGTTCCAAGAAACAAGGCAATATTGTGTTGCCAAGTTTTTGCTTTTTTGTATTGAGCAGTTGGAATAATAATAATAATACCAATCTCTCCTCTTTGAAGGAGCTTTACCATTTATATAGTTTCTGCTTCCCATTCTCTCCCCATCTTTGCCTCTCTTGAGAGAATTGACTGTGAAATGTGCTTCATGCTGCCAGAGAGAAAATAAGTGAAGGATAAGGGTTTTATCTTTCAAGCAGCATCTAAGACTCCAGGAGTTATAATATTTGCTGATGAAACTGATAGCTAAAAAGCTTCTCTATGTCTTCTTAATTTCTGCCTAAAAGTATTTAATCATCCCATTTTGTGGATAGCACCTCTTCTGGTTCTTTTAACTCTCCTGTCTTAAGTTTCTTAAGAAATATCTGGGCTTAAAATTGAGACCTTTTCATATAAATTAAGGATTGTGGTTTGACTTCAAAATTAAGGCTTAAAAAGGGGGGAAAAAACATAACACTCAAAATACTCATGCCTCCAAAATGAATACTCATTGCCACAGGAACAACATCTTTACTTGATTAAAAAATTAAATTTCAAATGAGTTTATGAACAAGAATTTGCATTCTTTGTACAAAAAGGAATCCAAGAACACCACAATAATAATTGATACAGGGCAGGTAAGATCCCTGAGCAATGCTAAAATTAGTGGGTGAAATTAAAAAAAAAAACAAAAAACTGAATAGTAACATAGACTCAAAGTATCTCCCCCGCAAATAAATGACTGTGACTTCAACATGTGTCCACAAATCATTTGATTCTTCTGTCCCTGGGATGTAGAACCTCACTCCTCTCCTTTTGAATGTGAGTTCAACTTAATGACATGCCTCTACCTGAATGGAAAGGAAAAAACTGTAAATTCATATGGTAACTTTACAGAGACACCACTGAACTAAGGGATCAAGGTTAACATTTTTGTAATAAGACATATCAACATTTTGTATCTCCCTAATATGAGGTGAAAAAGGTACATCACCTCTGCGGTATACTTCCCCCAAATCCATAACTCCAGAAATCATCATAAAATGTCAGATAAACCCAAATTAAGGGGCATTTGGCAAAACAGCTGACCGCTATTGCTTAAAAGTGTCAGTTCAGTTCAGTTCAGTCGCTCAGTCGTGTCAGACTCTTCGCGACCCCATGAATCGCAGCACACCAGGCCTCCCTGTCCATCACCATCTCCCGGAGTTCACTCAGTCTCACGTCCATAGAGTCCGTGATGCCATCCATCCATCTCATCCTCGGTCGTCCCCTTTTCCTCCTGCCCCCAATCCCTCCCAGCATCAGAGTCCTTTCCAATGAGTCAACTCTTAGCATGAGGTGGCCAAAGTACTGGAGCTTCAGCTTCAGCATCATTCCTTCCAAAGAAATTCCAGGGTTGATCTCCTTCAGAATGGACTGGTTGGATCTCCTTGCAGACCAAGGGACTCTCAAGAGTCTTCTCCAACACAAATGTTCAAAAGCATCAATTCTTCGGCTCTCAGCCTTCTTCACAGTCCAACTCTCACATCCATACATGACCACAGGAAAAACCATACCTTTGACTAGACAGACCTTAGTCTACAAAGTAATGTCTCTGCTTTTGAATATGCTATCTAGGTTGATCATAACTTTTCTTCCAAGGAGTAAGCGTCTTTTAATTTCATGGCTGCAGTCACCATCTGCAGTGATTTTGGAGCCCCCAAAAATAAAGTCTGACACTGTTTCTACTGTTTCCCCATCTATTTCCCATGAAGTGATGGGACCGGATGCCATGATATTCATTTCCTGAATGTTGAGCTTTAAGCCAACTTTTCGCTCTCCTCTTTCACTGTCATCAAGAGGCTTTTTAGCTCCTCTTCACTTTCTGCCATAAGGGTGGTGTCATCTGCATATCTGAGGTTCTTGATATTTCTCCTGGCAATCTTGATTCCAGCTTGTATTTCTTCCAGTCCAGCGTTTCTCATGATGTACTCTGCATATAAGTTAAATAAGCAGGGTGACAATATACAGCCTTGACGTACTCCTTTTCCTATTTGGAACCAGTCTGTTGTTCCATGTCCAGTTCTAACTGTTGCTTCCTGACCTGCATACAGATTTCTCAAGAGGCAGGTTAGGTGGTCTGGGATTCCCATCTCTCTCAGAATTTTCCACAGTTTATTGTGATCCCCACAGTCAAAGGCTTTGGCATAATCAATAAAGCAGAAATAGATGTTTTTCAGGAGCTCTCTTGCTTTTTCCATGATCCAGAGGATATTGGCAATTTGATCTCTGGTTCCTCTGCCTTTTCTAAAACCAGCTTGAACATCAGGGAGTTCACGGTTCATGTATTGCTGAAGCCTGGCTTGGAGAATTTTGAGCATTATTTTACTAGCATGTGAGATGCGTGCAATCGTGCGGTAGTTTGAGCATTCTTTTGCATTGCCTTTCTTTGGGATTGGAATGAAAACTGACCTTTTCCAGTCCTGTGACCACCGCTGAGTTTTCCAAATTTGCTGACATATTGAGTGCAGCACTTTCACAGCATCACCTTTCAGGATTTGAAACAGCTCAACTGGAATTCCATCACCTCCACTAGCTTTGTTCACAGTGATGTTTTCTAAGGCCCACTTGACTTCACATTCCAAGATGTTTGGCTCTAGATTAGTGATTACATCATCATGATTATCTGGGTCATGAAGATCTTTTTTGTACAGTTCTTCCATGTATTCTTGCCACCTCTTCTTAATATCTTCTGCTTCTGTTAGGTCCATACCATTTCTGTCCTTTATCGAGCCCATCTTTGCATGAAATGCTCCCTTGGGATCTCTAATTTTCTTAAAGAGATCTGTAGTCTTTCCCATTCTGTTGTTTTCCTCTATTTCTTTGCATTGATCGCTGAAGAAGGCTTTCTTATCTCTTCTTGCTATTCTTTGGAACTCTGCATTCAGATGCTTATATCTTTTCTTTTCTCCTCTGCTTTTCGCTTCTCTTCTTTTCACAGCTATTTGTAAAGCCTCCCCAGACAGCCATTTTGCTTTTTTGCATTTCTTTTCCATGGGGATGGTCTTGATCCTTGTCTCCTGTACAATGTCACGAACCTCATTCCATAGTTCATCAGGCACTCTATCAGATCTAGGCCCATAAATCTATTTCTCACTTCCACTGTATAATCATAAGGGATTTGATTTAGGTCATACCTGAATGGTCTAGTGGTTTTCCCTACTTTCTTCAATTTGAGTCTGAATTTGGTAATAAGGAGTTCATGATCTGAGCCACAGTCAGCTCCTGGTCTTGTTTTTGTTGACTATATAGAGCTTCTCCATCTTTGGCTGCAAAGAATATAATCAATCTGATTTCGTTGTTGACCATCTGGTGATGTCCATGTGTAGAGTCTTCTCTTGTGTTGTTGGAAGAGGGTGTTTGCTATGACCAGTGCATTTTCTTGGCAAAACTCTATTAGTCTGTGCCCTGCTTCATTCCGCATTCCAAGGCCAAATTTGCCTGTTACTCCAGGTGTTTCTTGACTTCTTACTTTTGCGTTCCCGTCCCCTATAATGAAAAGGACATCTTTTTGGGGGTGTTAGTTCTAAAAGGTCTTGTAGGTCTTCATAAAACCGTTCAACTTCAGTTTCTTCAGTGTTACTGGTTGGGGCATAGACTTGGATAACTGTGATATTGAATGGTTTGCCTTGGAGACAAACAGAGATCTTTCTGTCATTTTGAGATTGCATCCAAGTACTGCATTTCGGACTCTTTTGTTGACCATGATGGCTACTCCATTTCTTTTGAGGGATTCCTGCTCGCAGTAGTAGATATAATGGTCATCTGAATTAAATTCACCCATTCCAGTCCATTTTAGTTCGCTGATTCCTAGAATGTCGATGTTCACCCTTGCCATCTCTTATTTGACCACTTCCAATTTGCTTTGATTCATGGACCTGACATTCCAGGTTCCTATGCAATATTGCTCTAAAAGTGTCAAGGTCACAAAAGACAAGAGAAAAGAGGGGGAAAAATCCTAGACTGAGACCAAGAAAACACACTAATTAAATGTAAGATGTTACTCTGGATTGGAGTCTGAAACAGAAAAAGGAAAACTGGTGATATCTGATAAAGTCTGTAGTTCACTTATTGGTATTGCATCAAAGGTAATTTCTCAGTTTCAATAAATGTGCCATGGATATGTCAGATGTTAACACTAGAGGAAGCTGGTTAAACAGTTTACAAGAACTCTCCACTATCTTTGTAAATCTTAAATTCCTTCAAAATATTAAAAAAAATTATATCATCTGTATGTTTATGGCTATGTTTAAAGAAAGCATAAACAATGTTTACATTCATTCATTCAATTCATTCTACAGATATTTATTTTCATCTTTCTGCGCTGTTTTAGGTCCTTGCTCAGTTGCTCACTGTTTTAGCTGCATGCTTGCTTAGTTGCTAACTTGTGTTCGACTCTTCGTGACCCTGTGAACTGTAGCCCGTCAGGCTCCGCTGATTCTTCAGGCAAGAATACTGGAGTGGGTTGCCATGCCCTCCTCCAGGGGATCTTTCTGATCCAGGGATCTAATCCGCATCTCTTCGGCCCCCTGCCTTGGCAGGCGGGTTCTTTACCATGAGCACCACCTGGTAAGCCTAGGGACTGGAGAAACAGTGCTAAATGAATGAGGTTTGCACACTCCCAGAACTTACAGCCTAACAGGTATAACAAGTACAATAAGTGAATCAAAGGACAGGCTGCCGTGGGTGCATATAACAGGCTCCCATCCTATTCTGAGGGTTAGGGAAGGCTTGCCTAGAGCAGAGGATGATTCGGCTGAGATTAGAGGCATAGTGTTAGATGGCGTGGGAGCTGTTTGGACCGAAAGGGGACCCTTCCAGGTAGAAGGAGCAGCATGACAAGCCAGAAATGAGGGCTCAAAAAGAAAGCCAAGAAGTGGAGTTAAAAGGTAGAGTGGGATCTAGCTATACGAAGGCAGGGGTAGATCATTCAAGGTCTTATGGGTCAGGGAAAGGATTCTGGACTTCATCCTAAAGCAATGGGTCAATCACCAGAGTGTTTTAAGTGAATTATGTAATTCTACTGCAATCTATTTCCCTTAATTTGTCTATTTCCTCGCTTCCTAAGTCAGTATTGTTCATGTTTGAGAATGATTTAACATTCCTAATTATTGGTGACTTTGCATAAGAAACATACCATTTTTCACCCTGACCCCATCTCTATCTTCCAGCAACGAGTTGTGTTGACATCTCCTTTATTGACGGAGCCATATTGTGGGTGAGCAGGGAAAGATATTTGCCAGTTGGCTACCTTGCACTCAGATGGCCTTCCATTTGGGAACACTCTCTTCATTGTCAGACCTTTGGTAGAAGCCAGGACCCTACCTACCGCTACAGGTACCCATGACTTAGACTCAGCCATCTGGGTCTCTCCATCCAGATCTTCGAATCTTAAGTAGATGAAGCAAAAACACAAGGGCTATCTAGAACTCTTCCTGGGGATGAAGTGCTGGCAACCAAGTCTAGGGTCACTGGTGGCAGCAGTACCAGCAGAGATATCCAGAAATCAGACAGTCCTTTGGCGTGACACGGGCCCTGATTCTGTCGCCAGCCTCCCATTGGCTCCTCCCCATGATCCTAATTCTCTGTAGGCAATCCAATATCTTCCCAACAATTGTTTTATTTGCAGCTCTTTTTCTGATATCTTTTCTGAAAGACACTGACTCATGATCATCAGAGTTCACATTTCTATAGCACTCATTATTTCCCCAGCACTGTGCTAAGTGCTTTGCGAACCCATTATCTCTTCAAATACCAGTAAAATAGAGAAACAGATTTCTCTGCTGACACAGGGAAGTTAGTGGGCAGGATCACTTACTTAGAAGAAACTAAAATACAGACAGAAAACTCTTCAGACCATGCGATTTAAAGCTTGCTTTTCCCTGCAAGAAAGAAATTGGAAAGCAACCTGAAATGTTTGAAAATGGGGGGCTAAATAGGCAAATTACAGTACAACCACTCCAGGGACTAGTATGCAACCATTCTAAACAATAATTAGCGAAGCTGAGATGCAAAATGAGAAAAACTTGTGACTGCAACTGTGTGAAAATATGAAGGCACATGGTCACGGAGTTGGAAGACCTGTGTAAATATTCAGAGCTGTTTTGTTAGGGTGGGGTTCCCCGCTCTGTGGCTGAACTCTCTAACATTGTTATACCATATCTATAATTTTAAAAGGAAGCACACTTTCCTTCACTATATATTTATCCCAGTGCTCTGGGATGACTCTGCTCCAAGTGTGGCAAAATCCCTATAATCATCCCCTTAGCAACCATTTAAAACAATGAACGTCAGGGCCTCTTTTAACTCTATGCTGGCAGAGCAGATACTGACCACCATGTTGGACTGAAGTTTTCAGTACCAAATCCCCGAATGGGCCAGTATTTGAATCCTCATCAGCTTCTGTTGTGAGGTGAAAACCCTGATCCAGATGCATGTATTTTGGGCAGAGATGGGAGCCGATGCTGCCCTAATTCATCATTTTTGTGGCACTACAGTTTTCTGTTTCATGCAGGGAACCTGGGGCATCTGCTTCAGTTCATGAAAATTCACAGAAAAGAGACATCAGTCCTTTGATTCACACTTTTATCTTCTACACAGTCTCATTCCCGGGGGTCTCCGATACCCTCAGTTTGTGGTGTTCCTGTCCACTTTCCTGAACCTCGATCCTCTTTTTCTGCTTCCCAGGCTCCAAAATCCACTTTCCCTATGAAACCTTCTCCAGTTCCCTAAGGAATTTCCCTTAAGATACCAAAAAATAAACTTAATATTTGTTGAGTAGCGAATGAAATGAAAATGACAGCTGCAATTTTTGTAGATCAAAAATGGTCTAACATCTAAAACATCGTCTGGGCCAGCTTAATTAATAGCAGGCAGCACCACCTACAGTGTGCAGCTTTGGCAGCCCCCATAAGCCCCAAGGTCACTGACTATTGCCCATAAGGATTTGCAGGGCTCTGTGGGTCTACCTCAGAGAAGGCAATGGCAACCCACTCCAATACTCTTGCCTGGAAAATCCCATGGACGGAGGAGCCTGGTAGGCTGCAGTCCATGGGGTCGATAGGAGTAGGACACGACTTCACTTTCACTTTTCACTTTCATGCACTGGAGAAGGAAATGGCAACCCACTCCAGTGTTCTTGCCTGGAGCATCCCAGGGATGGGAAAGCCTGGTGGGCTGCCGTCTATGGGGTCGCACAGAGTCGGACACGACTGAAGTGACTTAGCAGCAGCAGCAGCAGCAGCAGTGGGTCTACCTTGACATTGCTTTGGTCAGGTGGGCCTTGTTGTTCTTAGGCACTAAGTCATGTCTGACTCTTTTGCAACCCCATGGACTGCAGCCTACCAGGCTCCTCTGTCCATGGGATTTGCCAGGGAGGAATACTGGAGTGGGTTGCCATTTCCTTCTCTAGGAGACCTTCCCAACCCAGGGATTGAATCTGCCTCTCCTGCAATTGTAGGCAGATTCTTTTCCACTGAGCCACTTGGGAAGCTCAGGTGGGCCCTACTTAATTAAACCTTTTTCATATTTTCCAGAGTTTTGTAGTTTGCACCTAATTGAGAAACTTGCACAAAGGAACTTTGAGGTCCCTTCAGGATGATCTTGTTAAACAAGAATCACTAAGTAGTTCTTAATCACACACTGATTATATTTCAAACTTTAAAAATTCATGAGCCCTGTGACCTAGCACACTTGTGCAAAATGATGTAAATTTAAGAACATTCATTCCTTCTTTGGTCTGTAATAGCAAAAAACTGTTTTTAACTGATTAAATACATGTGGTACATCAATACAGTGCATTGAATAATGCGCCTCCAAGATACGGCCTTCAGTGAAGAAGTAAGATGGTGCTCTGGTATGTTTTCACTTCTGTGGGGAAGTAGTGCAGAGAAGATATGTGTATGTGTATGAGTAATTGCATGGAAATTGTATAGAAAATCTCCAGATAGATACACAAAATGATGGTTGTCTCTTGGTAGGGGAACTGGGTGGTACAGTGAGGAGAGGAGACTAATCTTTCAGTGTACATCATTTGGTACATGGCAAATTTTCTACCATGTGCATGAATTACTTATTTAAAAAAATTAATGTGATGTTTTTAAGCTAGTTTTTTTCTTATCAGTAAGATTAAGAATTAAGAGCACAGTCTTGCTTTGATATTGACAGAAGGAGGAGTCCCTTTCACTGATTCTCATGCCTTATATTCTCCTGCTTCCTCTTGAGAAAAGGTTGAGGTATTTACACAGAGGATCATACCTCTCCTGACACAAAACTCCTAGACCACTCAAATTTCAGTTTCCTCAGTTTGCTCTTTCAAGCCTGGGGCAAGGGGAGGAAGAAGACAATTTCAGGAGGAAAGCAGAGAAGATTCAATTTCATGAATTCTTTTAAGTTTGGAATATAGTAACAATTTCAGAAGGAAGCAGACTATATCAAACAAATTAAGCATAGATATAGATGTAAAGATATATATATATATCATACCATATGATCCAGAAATCCCACTTCTAGGTACAATTCAGAAAAGAAGAAAACTCTGATTAGAAAAGACACATGCACCTCAATGTTCATAGCAGCACTATAATGGCCAAGATACAAGTATCTATAAACGAATGGGTAAGGAAGACAATATGTGTGTGTGTGTGTATACATATATATAAATGTATATATATACATAACTTCTCTGGTGGCTCAATGGTAAAGAATCCACCTGCAATGTAGGAGACTCTGGTTTGATCCCTCGGTTGGGAAGTTTCCCTGGAGGAGGGCATGGCAACCCCCTTTAGTATTCTTGCCTGGAAAATCCCATGGACAGAAGAGCTGGAGGGCTACAGTCCATAGGGTCACATAGAGTTGGAGACTATGAAGCAACTTAGCACACACAGCACCCATACACACGCGCGCACACACACACACACACACACACACACATATATATGTGTATGTATATATATCTGAATCACTTTGCTGTACACCAGAAAATAACATTGTAAATCAACTCTGCTGTGCTGTGCTTAGTCGCTCAGTCGTGTCCGACTCTTTGCGACCCCATGAACTGTAGCCCTCTAGGCTCCTCTGTCCGTGGGGATTCTCCAGGAAAGAATATTGGAGTGGGTTGCCATGCCATCCTCCCAGGGGATCTTCCTAACCCAGGGATTGAACCCAGGCCTCCCACACTGCAGGTGGATTCTTTACCATTTGAGTCACCAGGGAAGTCCAAATCAACTATACTTCATTTAAAAAAATTTTAAGATATATATAATCTATATATTCTTGTAAACCACTACTATGAACAATGTCTCATCGTAAATGTCCCCCAAATTTATACAATATTTGTTTATTTCTAGAAATTTGACTTAAGATGCTTCAAAGCAGAGCATTCTTTTGAGTAGGCAACATATCTTCCCCCCAATTTTGAAAGTAATTTGAGCCCAGTTGAAGAAAGATTTCCTAAGTAGACACCTCTATCCATTAAGTACTATAAAGCCAGCACATCAAAATCTGGGATAGTGTTTTCCAAGGTTGTTTTATTTGTGACTTGGTTCCTTGTCTTTAACCACTTATTGTCAAGTAAAGCTAAATCTAGGTCAATTCCTTATACAAAGGACCACACATTTGATCTTTAGATAGATTTTAGATATGAAGCCTTTTGAGCGAAAAAAGAAGAAAGCAAGTGATAGTAAAAGAGAAATCATTCAATTATGTTTTAGTTTCAATAACCCTGGTGCTATAACCACTAACTACTCTCCCTCCAAACAGCCCTAGTCTTAAGTGCTCTGAGCAATTTATGAAACTTTGAAAAAAGGAATGAAACTGGGTTTTCTTTCCTTTCTTTTGGAAAATGCATAAGCAAATAGTGTTACAATAGCTTTAGAGGCTTTGGCAGACTAACTGCCAAGTGGATCCTTTTGCGTCCTCAGTGGAGGGTACCACTTACCCCTTGTTTCCTTCAGTCAGAGTTCCGGTAACATTATGGAACATGTATAATTTCCCCCTTTAAAGTGCATTTTTCACTTTTAAAGGGGAATGCAAATATATAATTAATCAAAATAAAAACAAAATTATAAAACTAATGAGAAACATATGCAAAACGTGACATGGTTACTATTCTTGATAAATAAATATTCTATATTTTTTGATGAACACAGAATACAAATTGATCATTAAATGTATGAAAAACTGTCAAACTTCACTGATAAGGAAATGCAAATTCAACTCAACAACAAAATAACATAAATAACCTGATTTTTAAATGGGCAGAGGATCTGCACAGGTATTTTTCCAAAAAGGATATTCAGATAGCCAATAGGCACATGGAAAGATGTTCAACATAGCTAATCATCAGGGAAATGCAAATCAAAATCACAGTAAGATATCATCTCACACCTGTTAGAATGACTATTATCAAAAAGACAAGAAATACAAGTGCTGGAGAGGATATGGAGAGAGGGAAGCCTTCAACAACTGTTGGTGGGAATGTAAATTTATACAACCACTATGTATACCAGTATGGAGATCCCTCAGAAAAATTCAAAAAAGAACTACTATATGATCCAGCTATTCCACTTCTGGGTATTTATCCAAAGAATATGGGAACACTAATTGGAAATGACATATGCGCCCCTATGTTCATTGCAGCATTGTTTACCACAGCCCAGATGTGGGAACAACCTAGGTGTCCACTGATGGGTGAAGGGATAAAGAAGATGTGAATGTATACATAATGAAATACTACACTATAGAGCCATAACGAAGAAGAAAATCTTGCCATTTGTGACAACAGAGATGACCCCTGAGAGTATCATGCTAAGTGAAATAAGTCAGATGGAGAAAGACAGATACCTTATGATTTTATTTATATGTGGAATCTAAAAAACTAAGCAAGCAGAACAAAAACTAGCTCCCTGGCACAGAGGACAGATTGGTGGTTACCAGAGAGGAAGGGAGTTGATGGAGGGACGCAATGGGTGAGGGAGAACAATTGTATGGTGATGGGCGATTACTAGACTTTTGCTGGTGATCATTTTGAAGTGTATACAAATATAAAACTATAATGTTGTTCACCTGAAACTTATATGTTTTTGCCAATTTCACTTCAACTTTTTAAAATTAAGCAAATTAAAGTCTGTGCCATGTCACCTATCATGTCAGCAAAGATAAATATTAATGTTTCATTGTCAATGTCTGCTACCCAGTGAGGAAATAAATATTCAAAATGTGCTACGGAATCATTACAGAACTGACTGAATAAATAGTGATGAAGCCAAAGGATAAAATGTTTCTCAATGTCCAAATAATAAACACAAGAAAATGGCAATTAATAGTTTAGAGTGGAAAAAAGCAATTTACAAGAACATAGGCCATATAAAATCAGACTGTTTCTAGCAATGTACTTCATTAAAGTGTAAATGTGATTCTCTTATGATTTCATAGGTTATTTTTTAAACTTTGCTCATTGTAGTTTTTTGCATTGTTTGGTTATTTACTGTAACCATGTCAATTTCACAAAACCCAAAAGGCTCTTCTCTTTAATAATATAAAGAAGTAAATTAATCTCCTTTGGAAAGCATCTACTACATATGTGGAAAGATTCATTTTTCTTGGAGCCTCTTATTACCCATTAAAATGAACTGCACATTATTTTTACTGCTTGAAGTCCTCTGAATAAATCTGAGAACATTCTCTTCCAAAGACTCAGTCTGGAAAGATTAATCTGTGGTTTTGGTTTAAGAAATGAAGTCTATTAAGTGGTCTTAAAAACAAAAGTGGGCATCAATGTTAATGCAAATCATTGGCTTTAAAAGTGCTGAGCTTCAGCGAGCACGGCTTTCTCTTCCTTTGCACTTTATTTTGAATCAGTGGAGAAGGCAATGGGAAGGGAGCCCTGTAACCCAGACATCCACCTGTCCTACACACTTGGAATGAAGGCCAATAGACCTTCTAAAGTTGGGAGTCTGAGTGAGCCTTTGAGATGACAGTGGGACTTTGATTTTGTGATTACAATTAAAGATCAAGGTGAGCACCCAGTGCCTGCAGACTTTGCCTGATGGAAATGAATAAACACTTGGCTCTAATACTATACCCAGCTAGAATACAAATAGAGCATATTATCAGCCATCAGAGCATGTCGTCTCTGAATAGCGGTGGACTGAAGAGCAGACTTTAAATCAAAGCAAAGGAGAGTGCCCCAGGGCCCCTCATCAACCATTCCTCGTCTAGGCTCCCCATGGAGCCAAGAGAGAGGGGGCACCCCCCTTAGGCAGTCCAATCCGCAGAACGAGCTCTGGGATTCAACAAGGTGTCAGGTGTATTCATTGTACACAGATTCTCATTTGCCTCTTCGGCTGTCTGACAGATTGCTTCTTTGCAGACCTCCAGAAGGAAGCAAATTACTGGGTAGGGTGTGTAGAAAGGGACACACTCATGCACTGCCGGTGGGAGTGGAGGTTGGTACGTGATTTGGTGAGAAGGACAATTTGGCAGTGTCTGTCAAATTTTACAGTGCACATGCAGTAGCAACTTTGTTTCTGTGAGTCTAACTTCCAAACTTCCAGCACAAGAATATTTATACAGGGAAGCACACTGCAGCATTGCTTATAATGGAAAAAGTTCCAACCAACCCAAAGGCCCATCATTACAGGACCATTTAAATAACATTGTGGAATATTGTGTGGCCATTAAAAATGAACTACTATGGCAATGACTTGGAAAGATATCCCTATTAAATGAATCCCTTTGGAGGAAAAAAAAGAAGCCTTTATCTCCACAAATTAGCACAGATATATGTGTATGTAAACGTCTAGCTAGTGTTGAAAAGAATTTGAAGTAGTTACTAAGGATTATTAAGTTTCCCTGGTGGCTCAGATGGTAAGGAATCTGCCTGCAATGCAGGAGACCTGGGTTCAATCCGGGGTAGGAAAGATTCTCCTGGAGAAGGGCATGGCTACTCCCAGTATTCTTGCCTAGATAATTCCATGGACAGAGGAACCTGGTAGGCTACAGTCCATGGGGTCACAAAGAGCTGGACACAACTGAGCAACTAATGCTTTCACTTTTTCCCCCAAGGATGATTAAACTGTTAATAAGAATTCTTTTTTTTTTTTTTTTTGGCCATGCCACATGGTTTGTGGGATCTTAGTTCCCTGACCAGGGATTGAACCTGGGCCCTTGGCAGTGAGAGTGTGGAATCCTAACCGTTGGACTGCCAGGAAATTCTCAAGAATTCTCTTTTTTAGAGATGTGGTTAGGATTGAAATAGAAGAAGAAACTCACTTCCAACTTTTATAACCTTCTGTATTATTTAAATTAGAAAATTTTGCTTATGAAGTTTACTGTTTTTCTTAAATAACATACTTTTTATTAAAAATTTTTATTTTTTATTGCGATATACAGTCCATTAGCAAACAATGTTGTGATAGTTTCAGGTGAACAGCGAACGAACGCAGCCATACATATCGATGAATCCATTCTCCTCCAAACTCCTCTCCCATCCAGGCTGCCACATAACATTGAGCAGAGTTCCCTGTGTTATACAATAGGTCCTTGCTGGTTATCTGCTTTAAATAGAGCAGTGTGTACACTTCGGTCCCAAACTCCCTAACTATCCCTTCCCCCATCCTTCCTACTGGCAGCCATAAATTCCTTCTTGAAGTCTGTGAGTCTCTTTCTCTTTTGTAAGTTCATTTGTTAAATGATACATTTTTAAAAGGTGCCCAAACTGACTGTTCACTTAGTATACTTCGTGTTGATGTTTTGTTCAAGTTGACACCGGCTCTGTCCCCTTAGCTGCCCCCAGCCCTGGGGATATGAGTACCGGGCAGAAGCCAAGAGAGAGCCTCAGGCTCCAATGATCTTACGATGAGGTTCAAGGCAGGGGCTTGGTCACAGTGTGGCGAACTAAGCAGCCACTTGTTACTGACTCTAGATTTGAGCTCAGGCAGGATCAACACTGACTTTGAACCCCTGATCCCAGTCACATCCTGCTTCCTCTGTCTCTGAACCTCATCAGTTCCCAAGGCTGGTGTGAGGCTGAGCTCGCAGTGAAGGGCTGAGTGGACTGTGAGACGAGGATGGAAGTACTTGGGCCAGAAGGCAGAGGGCGTTACCTCGGGAAACTGGATCTCCATCCAATCTCCAGCCCTATCTAGCCACTGGGCCACAAACAAATTTCTCAATGAATCTGATTGATTCCTACAGTGTCCTCGATTTAGGGAAGCAGCCCATGGTGGGGGAAAGTGGGAGGCATGTGGGGTTATAAGGCTCTACAGCCAGTCCTCTTATCTGCTCTCTGGGCAGCCTTGAGAAAAATTACTGCGACTTGGTGGGAAAAATAACGCTGAAATGACATTGTATCTATTTGAACAATATGTTTTCTAAAGATGCTCTGGAAGTCCCTTGTAAGTCTGGATGGCTGTGTGCTAAGTCGCTTCCATCATGTCCAATTCTGCGAGCCTACGGACTGTAGCCTTCCAGGCTCCTCTGTTCACGGGATTCTCTAGGCTAGAATACTAGAGTGGGTTGCCATGCCCTCTTCCAGAGGATCTTCCTGACTCAGGGATCGAACCCACAGTTCTTATGTTTCCTGCCTTGGCAGGCAGGTTCTTTACCACTAGTGCCTCCTGGGAAGCCCCTCTTGTAAATCTGGGTGTGTGTGTGTTAGCCAATCAGTTGTGTTTGACACTTTGCGACCTCATGGACTGCAGCCCACCGGGCTCCCCTGTCCATGGGATTTTCCAGGCAACAATACTGGAGTGGGTTGCAATTTCCTTCTCAGTCTTGTAAGTCTACCATTCAGTAATTATAGTCTATATAAACTAAGGTTAATAAGCCCATAAGACAAAAACTCTCTCCCCATTGGGAGTTATGGGTAACCTTTGATAACTCAGCAACTGGCTGGAACATGGCACTTTAAGGTAGAGAGTGATGATGGTGGGAATTGATGGTGATGATGGTGCTGTTTGGGCAGCATTGTACGTTCCCATCAGTGGTTTCTGGAGGCTGCCTTCCTCCTCTATCTTCTTGAGAAGTAAGAGTGTACTCTCTGCATCTTTTGCGCAGCTTCCTGAAGTTTCTTCCCGTGGCTGTGTGTAGAGGAAGTTGTCTAGTTAAGTTCTGAATAGACTAGACCAAACTTGGCCATTGATGTTAATTCCTGAGAGAGTGTTGCTCTCCCTCTTCCAGTTCTGGCAATGTGAGGAGAACATGAATATACAGGAACACAGATGCAAAGGAGGAGGCAGTAAGACCTCTTCCTCAGAGTCCTCTTGGGAACAATGCTCCCTGTGTCCGCCAAGTGCTAACAGCTGATGGAGCCACTTGTCATTTCTTTCCTTTCTCTTTCTGCTATTTTACACTCCATGTTCTAGGTAAGAAAGGAGAACAAAAAGAATAGGCAAGAGAGGAAAGAGGAAAGGAAGGAAGAAGGAGATGAGGGCTGGAAATATTCATCTGTGATAAGTTAGTATGAGAATGGATGAAGCTACTCACTCAAGGTAAAAACATTACTAGAGAAGGGAGGTTCCAATATTAAGACCTGGGAAATACCAAAATTTTGAGATTGGGTGAGATGGAGAAACCAATAAAGGAGGCAAATATTTAGAACCAGGGATGGATGGAGCAAGGGAGGAGAGAACTGGGAAGGTAAGTGGAAAGCCTGGAAGGTGAATGAAAGAGAAGACGCAGGGTGGGCCAGAAGAATTTGGGATGACTAGAGAGGATGGTCCTGTAGAAACAAGAGAGAAACCTCCTGGAGGGAGGGAGTTCATTAGAAGTCATAAAATCTTGGCATTCCCAGAGAGACTAAGATATGGGAGGTTCAGTAGCGTCTGACTCTTTGAGACCCTGTGGACTACAGGGGAGCTCCAGGCTCCTCTGTCCATGGGATTTTCCAGACAAGAATATTGGAGTGGGTTGCCATTTCCTCCTGTAGGGAATCTTCCCAACCCAGAGATCGAACTCACATCTCTTACATTGCAGGTGGATTCTTTACCACTGTGCCACCTGGGCGGTTCAGGATCCCATGCAATTGAGTCCTTGTCCTTACCTGCCCCATCGCCTTCCGCTGCACCCTCAGGTCTGTCTCAGCAGAATCACCTCCATCCTCTTTTCATCATCTTCTTCTGACTCTTGAATCTTCCTCTGCCACTTCTTCAGGGGGTAGCTGCTTCTCTCCATGCCCTTCACACCTCATGACCTGTTCTCTCTGACACTTTCACACTAGTCTCTCCTTACCCCTGGGCCCTGGAAGTAAAAGCCCCAAATTCCAACTACTAGGCCACCAGGGAGCTCCCTAAAGATAGATCTTGACCTCTATCTACTGCCTCGTTGTCCTGTTCCCTTTTGCAACAACAAAAAATATCATTGAAATAGTTGTGTGTACTGTCCTGCCTCAAATGTCTCTCCTCTCACTGTGCAGGGATCTTCCTCCAACAAGATTTTATTCCCACTATTCACGTTACTCAACAGTTCATGACAAGGTCCCGTTGACAAGGCTCCACACTGGTAAATCCTACAGTCAGTTTTCTCTCACGCGTTCTCCACTTCGCCTCCTGTGTGTCACTCTTTTTGGGCTCTTCTCCTGCCTTCCAAGCTGATTTTCTCCATTTCTTTTGCTGATTTTTTTCTCAAATCTCAGAACTCTAAACATTGATACAGCTCAGAGCTTGATCCTCAGACTTCTTCTCTGCCTGGTTTGCCTCCCTAATTTCATTCAATCTCATAGTTTAAAAAATTATCCCAGGGACTTTCCTGGTGGTACAGTGGGTAAGAATCCACCTGCCAATGTAGCGGACACGAGTTTGATCCCCGGTCTGGGAAGATCCCACATGCCTTGGAGCAACTAAGCCCTGGGTGACACAACTACTGAGCTCACGTGCTGCGGCTACTGAAGCCCGCGCGCCTGGAGCCTGTGCTCCGCCAGGAGAGAAGCCACCTCGATGTGAAACCAGCACACCGCAGCAAAGAGCCGCCTCGGCTCACCGCATCTAGAGAAAGTCTGAGCACAGCACCAGAGGTCTAGAACAGCCAAGCATTAATTATTAACAATGAATTTTAAAACATATCTCTTTGTTAACTATTCCCAATTTTACCAGCCTTGACAGATTCCCAGGAAAGCAGACTCATAAATCCAACTCTTAACATTATATTTTCACCTCACACTCAATATACCTACCACCAAGTTAGTCATTTTTCTCCATAATCCTCATCCCACTGCCGCTGCCCCAGTCTTCTCTATAAGTTGTAAATCTATTCTTTCTGTTTCTCAGGCTAAATTTGACTCCTCATTCTCTCACAACCCACTACAATCTATTAGGGAAAATTTTTTAAAAAATATATCCAGAATCCAATCACTTCTCACACTCTCCTCTGCTATCATCTTTAGCTCTTACCTGGATATTATCACCATTTTCTGACTACATCGTGTGTTGTTGTAAATATGCTGGCTATCTACCTAATCCATTATCCTTTCCTTCTTTGCATATGGGTTGATACATTTCTCAGTTCTACCTGTAGTTTATTGTGACTAAGCTCTGGACAGTGAAATGCCAGAGGGGATGTGTGTCACTTCCTTCTAGACCTACAGACCATGGCATGCTTCCTGCATCCTTTTTTCACTTCCCATGAGCCAGAACCTGAAGAAAGCTAAAGCCGTGAGTTTTGTAAACAAAGGCAATGGCCTAGGGGAGAGAGGACCCTAGATGTCTGAATAATCATATAAACCATAGAGTTGAAAGGAGAATTAAAAAAATAGACTGGTTTTGAAAATACTTTGCACATACTATGGAAATATATGGAATGAATACTATTATATTAGAGGTTTCCATAAACTATCAGTGTTTGAAAGCAGTGAGGTAAGTCCATTGTGTCCAACACAACAGAATTACCTAGAAAGGTTTTAAAGACAGATGGTAACGGGAATTTCCTGGCAGTTCAGTGGTCAGGACTTTATGCTTGCACTGCCTGGAGCCTGGGTTCAATCCCTGGTCCAGGAACCAAGATCCTATAATCCAAGATGGTGCTGAAAAATAAACAAACAGAAAAACCCAGATGGCGGTAAAGCCCTTCTTTCCAAAGAGTCTCATTAAGCAGGCCCTGGGATTCTGTATTTTTAAGCTCCCCTTTAGACAAGAAGGGCTTCCTTGGTGGCTCAGAGGTAAAGAATCTGCCTGCCAATGCAGGAGATGCAGGTTCAATTCCTGGGTGGGGAAGATTTCCCCCAGAGAAGGCAACGGCAACCCACTCCAGTATTCTTGCCAGGGTAATCCCATGGACAGAGGATCCTGGCAGCTACAGTCCATGGGGTCGCAAAAGAGTTGGACACAATTTAGTGACTAAACAACAACATACACAAGAAACTGGTAATATTAGTTCCTTCCAACAGCTAAAAACTGGGTGGCTAGGTGACAGGATAAGAAGGAGGATTTTCACAACATTTTTTTGAACCTTTAGATTTCAGAACCACATGAATACATAATCATATTCAAAAAGTAATCATATTAAAACTACTTACTGTATTAACCAGTAGATAACGAAATGTTCATTGAAGGATCCTGACATAGCTAGTCCTGAACAGGAGTTTGGGAAATAGGTCAATTTTCCCAAACATTATTCATGAAGATTTAACCTTCACTGCAACCCAGATTCCATTTGAACATTCCCAGTGTCTCCACACACCTCACTTCATAAAGCAGACCACTCAGTTGTCTGACAGCTGTAATTATTAGCATGTTGTTGCTCTGTGCGAGTCTGTTTCAAAGTGAGGGATGCTATAAACATCATCATGGAGGTGGGGGCATGATAGGATCTACAACATAACTGAATCCACTGACAACAGTGAGATAAAGAGTCTATTGGATATGACTCTGGTGGGTCTCTGCCTGTCATCAAGACAGAAAACTGACATTGATTTTATCTTCAGATTTTTGCTTGACCTACTGATGTGATTGTGGCTGTGCTTATCAGGGAGTTTTTAAAATGGGATATGAGTCCTTGTTTAATTAGTATTATAGCTATCTTGTCCCTGATTCTTATTATCTAATGGAAATGGGCTTCTTGATTACCTAATATAGTAGCTTAAAGCAGGGAGAGGCAAGCAAACTGAAGCTACAAAATTCAATCAGCTGAGTACTGTCTTGTCCTGGTAACAGTGGAAGGTTTCTTGGTAAATGAATGTGTCAATGCCCCAATCCGAATGCATTGCAATATTCAAAAGAGGAGGCTTTGCTGTGAAAGAAATGAGTGGGAAGTGTTTAATTTCATACTTGGGTCCATGGTTTTGGAATAGAAACCAATCCTTTCAATCCCCAAGACTATATCAATCACCTCTACTTTATCCCCACCTCCACTACCAAATTCCTATTATTTGTTCTCATTTGAATGGTCTGAAACTGTCAAGCAACAGAAAGGTTGTTATCAATACTACATCAGCCCCAGATGGATTAAAAGGGAGATGATGCCTGTGGCTCTTTAATCCCTCCATCGATTCCAGGATTCTGAACTTCTCCAGGGAATGTGGCAAAGCCACAGGAAGTCCCCAAAGGCAAGATGCTGCAGGCTGCTCTCTGGTTCAGCAGCCAAACACACACACAAAAAGTAATGTAGGCAAGATGAGAGGAAACTCTTCTTTGCCTGCAACTCAGAGGCAGGTGAGAGCCTAGGTTATTTTTTTTATTCGTCCTGTAGTCCACCTTAGCTTGTGAGTTTCTAAGGAACACATACTTCCATGTATGTCTTCTGTTTCCAAAACGAAACCCAAAGCCACCTGCTTCAACTAACCTCATATGGAGTCAGAGATGTGTACTGATGTTGCCTCCAGCCCAATTCTGTTTTCAAGTCCAAAAATAGATTTCAGGGAGGCATGGAGCAAAATCTTTATATTCTCTTTGTTTGAATTCCACTAAATTGAATGGTATTTGCCATTTACTTTCATCATGAAATTGAGGAGAAATAGCTGCAATGGTATTTGTTATTAAAAAAAAAAAGACTTTGGAGCAGATTGTAAAGAAAGAACAATGAGACATAAAGTAACCATTCTTTCCTCTTTTAAGCAGTAATCTATATTTATTGAAATTCATAGTGCACGCATAAGCTGTGAGAACACAGCAAGGCAAGCAGTACAGGCTAGTATTCTTATGGCAATACAGAATGAAATAGCAGAATACTGTTCACTGAAAAACTCAGATTCCTTAAACACACACAGAAAAGGAGGACCACAAGCAGTATTATAGGCAGTTCCAACAGCATTATCTTTTCTCTGCCTTCAAGTATTTTTCTCAGCATTGTGTAAGACATTAAATTCTCAGCATTATGTCTTATTTCATTAAAGTAACTATAAACAAAACAAAAATTTTCAGTTTTATTTGTTATAAATATAGATTATTTGATTTTTTAAAAAGGACTTAAGGTTGCCCAAAATGTTTTATATAAAATATTCATCAAACTGTAAGAGAGTAAGAAAGAGAAATAAACACATTGGTTGTCTTCCTAGAGCATCAAGGCCCTACAAAGGCCACGACTGACATTAACAGTGCAGGTATTTAAAAATCAAGAATAAGATAACAACTTTAACAAAAACAGAGTTGAAGTCTATGTTTTTATACCATATCTGTATTTTAAAATATTTTCAGGCTATAAAATCATAGGTACATTGACACTAGAGAATGTTCGGAATATAATTTTTGAAAAACACATGTGAAAACATATCATGTGAAAAACACACGGTGTGTTATGCCTCTTGGCAGTTTTTGTTTCATTTTGAATGAAAAGACATTCATTACATTATTTGTATTATATACAGAAGCTAGGGAGATTTCCTAGCACTATTTTCCTCCTTATTTGAGTTTCTCTGAACTTTGCATTGTTTCAACTTTTCTGTTTTGTATCAAACACTAAAGTAGGAAAAGAAGGAAATTCCCACAGAAGAGTTAAACAGGGCTTTAATGTTTTCAAAAATTACTTTTATTTTTGCACACTTCCTGCCCACGACCCACAACAGGAAAGGCAAGAGAGGTAAGGGTGAAGCAAGGTGACATTTGTTCTAGCTACAATCCTGTAGGGATTTTTCTTCCCTGTAACTAACTGGAAAGTGGCAGCGATAGGAAACGTCCTTAAAATTTGGACAAACTCTGGGGAATACTTCATTATACAAATAGGAAGTCAAGAAGTCGCCGCTATTTCTATGGGTTTCCGGGGCAAGCGAGGCTCTTACACCCAAGTTTTGAAACTATGAACTACAGTACTCCACAGATGATTGTGCCTGGTGTTTAAAAGGCCCCTGCAGAGGTCTAGTCAAAATATTTACATTCCTCTCGGAAACTGTAACGCCAAAGAAAAGAGAAACAAAGTGAGAGGACGAATCAAAAGAAAAACTTTCCTTCCCCCGCAGCGAGAAAAAGTGTCAGGCCGCTGGGTCTTCTCCAACGACAGTCCTGTTCTCTTCGTTTAAATCAGGCGTGGATAACACACCTTTTCAGTGAACCTTCGTCTCTGGCAAGGTGCACTGGTAAAACTTTGCGTCAAAATTAGGGTTGTATCAATTTGTGAAAGCAACTGGGTGATTCGAAAGCCATAAGTGGGCGTGTTTAATTGTCCGTGTGTGTTCCCCACCCTGGGCACTGCACCGGAGCTGTAAATAGATGGGTGAGTGATGGGCATGTATATTTTTCCCATAAAGTGCAGCCACTGACTCAAAGTGAGTCAGAACCTGACTTGGAAGCGAGTTCGAGGGTGGCCGGCTGCAGGGATGGGGTGCGAGTGGAGGATGGAGCAGGCGAGAGAGGGGTCGATGATTAGGGAAGGAAATGACCCAACTCCCTCCCTTCTGTTTGCACAATCTGCGTCACGCTTCTGGGCTCACCGAACCGGCGGAGCACCGGGCGGCCGTGCAAGCCAGGTCAGGCCGGGCACCCGCTTAGCTGTCGTCTTCCCGGCCCAGGGTCCTCCTGCACCGACGCCTCCTGCAGGAGGCCCCCAAGAGAGGCCGAGGTGGGGATCTGGCCTGGCGCCTGCGGGCCTAACCCGGGAGCCGTGGAGCTTGTCCCATCGCGGCGTCCCTCGACGTGGGCGCGGAGCTGGGAGTTCAGAAGTGGGGTCTGAAGCGCGGGGCTGCGGCCGGCCGGAGAGGAGGGGGCGCTGAGACACCGTGGCCTGCCCGCTCCCGGGCCGCGCCACTCTTGCCGCCCGCGTCCTAGGCAGAAACTCACCTCCTGACCAAGCATTAGTAGTATTACTCCATTATTCCTGTTAGAACAAGTTAATGTAAGGGTTGGGCCAGGAGGCCCCGGGCGGGGTCACGTGCGCCCCCGTTACTCCGGCTCCCCTCGCCTCTCCAGTTCGAGTTATGCCATCAAGCTAATATATTGTGACTGCTCTTCTCTCCTGTGACAAAGGCTTGCAGCTGCCTCCAAATCAATAGACGTCAAAGAAATATGAAACAATCATGACACAAAACTTAAATCCTGGCTGGAGCCTACATAATCAGGACTGTGCTTCTGCTCTCCAAGCCGCAGATTAATTTATCCCAAAGTTGAGTCAAATTTTTATTCCGGTACCTTTTCCCCACCAGATCCCGCTACATCTGTCGGGTTTGTAATGTAATTTGTAATTACTGCCCTTCATGTGGTCCGGTGCCTTGAACCATCTTTAATTAAAAGCATAATTAAGGGAAGATCTAAAGAAAGACAATTACCAGATGGTCTTTTTTTAGAGGCGGTAGTTTCGCGGAGAGGGGCGTGGGGTCTGTCCCCGGGACCCCGCGCCTGGGGAGGGGGCGGCGGGCTCGAGCGACGCTTGCGCACTACGTAGGCCTCGGCCCCAGCCCACCCCCTTCCCACCCCCGCCCGCTCCCCCAGCGTTAGCCCTGAGGCTCCGCCAAGGCCGGGCCCCAAGGTGAGCGCCAACCTCCCGGCAGTGTAGAGACGCTGCCTTCCTTCGCTCTTTTCCTGGGCTTGTAGGGTGTGCGTGGCTGCTGGGGAAGCTGCGGCAAGTTCAAGGCCAAAGCAACTTCCAAATCCGTGAGGGAGCCCCCGGAGCCTGCCCCACCCGCCCCGCGCGCGAGCCTGGGAACTCAGGAACTCAAGGAAGGGAACGACACGAGGGCTGGAAGGAGGGGGAGAGGAAGGGGGAAAGGGGGCTGCCCCCGAGAGGGAGACCTGGAGAGGAGGGTCCCAGTTTAGGTCCTCCCTAGACCTAGCAGGGCTAGGGTGGGAGCTGGGGAAATCTGTCCCGTGCGGGCCCTAGAACTCCTGGGGACAACAATCCTTGCCATCGCCCGCAGCCCCTTCAGGCAAAGGTGGCCCCTTGACGGCGACTGTCTCCACTGTCCATTCCTCCGTGTCCACTGGTCCCTGAGATTTTCAGAACAAGTTTCGAGGGGCGAGAGAACAAACCCATTCTCCACTCCTATCCCACCCCCACGTCCCCGAAATGAATGATAGGGGCAGGAGCCAAGATTTCTGCATTTAGAGCCGGGTTGCCCCGGCGGCTGGCGCTAGGATCCCGAAGTCGGATCATGGAAATTAAACTGTTGTTGTACAGAGGGGTTGTCGTTATGTGACTGTTCATATTCAAAGTCAGGCAGAAATGAATTATAATCATTTCAATTATCTTCAGTACACTTTCTTTAGGACACGAGTTATCAACGATTAAAAAAAAAAAAGTAGATTTCTTGCGGCTCTGTGGGTCCATTTTCCAGACGGTTTGTTGCTCTTGCTGCCTAATTTGGTTTCGGCATTTATTCCCCAGCCTCAGATTCTCTTATAGAGACTCCGGCGGAGTGAGCGAACCCGGGCGGCCCTCGCCGCTTCTCCAGCGCTGCCGACCGGCCGCGGCGCGAGTCCGGAATTGGCCTCCGTGCGCCCGGCGCGCGCATTTTGGTAGCTTTCAGGTTTAATTAACTTTGAACAACAAATATGCCTGGAGCTCTAGATCTGGTGTCTCCTTGGGGAAGGGGGCCACCGTATTATATTGTGTGTTCTCCCCAGCCTAGGAGGGTGGGCTGGCTCCAGCAGCCTCCGTCCCCGGAGGCCAGAACTGTGCATCAGAAAGGCACGTGCCCGCGCATCGGAGATCTTCCAACACAGAGAAGGCAGGAACGACCCGGGACTCGCTGAACCTGCTCTCCTTTGTTGAAACTACCCCGAGCGCGTCCTAGCTCTCTCTTGTCCCCGAACGTGAAGTGTTGGCGAGCTGGGTGTGGTGTCCTCCGGGGATGGCAAAGCGCCCTCTGCCCCTAGAACGGGCAGAGAGAGTAGGGGTCGCCTTTGAAGCCCACGTCCATCGCACCGATTAGGACTAATCCCGATCTTTGCTCTAATACCGCCTCTCGGGTTTTTATTACACTCATTTGGGAGGAAATGAGCTCTCGCCAGGCAAATAGCAGCCCGCACCCCACTTTTCATAGCTGCGCAGGGCTAGGGCCTGAACAACCCCGCGGGCAAGCCCTGCGCTGCCGATATTATATTTGTGAAATGTGCTTTTGTTGAAGCTTTTAACACCTTCTTATAACGAATCATTTGTTCTTTTCTCTTTAATTTTGATAGACAATTAGCCATCAGAGATACACCAGTTGACTGTAACCGAGCATTAAACTCGCCTTTATGTAACGCTAATTTAGCATAGCTGCTTTGTTTAACTTTGCTATATAAGAACCAGGTTTTGTAGCAAAAAAAAAAAAAAAAAAAAAAAATAGGTGTAATTTTATGTGGGGTTTCATTTCTTTTGGCCCTGTACGCAGCAAGCCTTCTCTTTGTGAAGCGTTCTGCTGGGGCCTGACGCCATTTCCAGTGCCTAGCACCTGCAGACTAGGGGGGGAGAGAGGGAATTAGCATTGATATAGATTTAGTTGAAATGTAATCTCTTAAATCTGTCCAAGATTCGGGGAGATAATTACACTTTCACTGAATTGCCAGGGGTCAGCGTCTCAGAGGACCTGAGGAGTTGATTTACTAACAATAGTGTTACATAAAAAATGGCGTTTGAGATTATAATGTTAATGGCTGCGGTCGCTGGGGAATGCGGCAGCTTCCAACTAATTCCGTGTAACTTGTTTTTTGCTTCCCTTTCCCTCCCTCCCCTTCCTCTCCTTCTTCTTTGGAAAGATTGAGGGCTTCGCGCTGTTTCATTTGGTGGCGAGCGCAGGAGATTAGGACGCTGGAGTTTGGGGTTGACGCGCTTTTTCAAAAAAGTGTTTGTGATGACAGGTAGTGGCCTCGACAGCAAGGCTGGGCTCTTCCCCACTAGGGCGCGGGCTCCCGGCACCACACAGCGAGACTCGGGCTGGAGCTGAGCGCAGGCAGCTGAGGCGGACCACGGCCTGGGGAAGGAGCCTGGCGCCCTCCGGGTCTGGGCCTCCCCGGCCTGCCTGGAACTGGACGTGCCCAGCTTGCAGTGGCTTCAAGCTCCGAGGCCAGGCGAGGATCAGGCCCTCCCCGTTCCTACCCTAATCTTCCCCCAGTCTTCTGCTCCTAGGGAGACTCACTTCCTGCTGCTAACTTTCGAAGTTCCAACCGGAGTTTGGCATGGGGCCGGGACACCGGCAGACAAGTACCAGTAGTACACTTTTAAAGTTCAGATTCTATCTGGGAGGTGGAGGTGGGAGAGGTACTAATCTTAAAACTAAGAGGTCAACATCCTTTGGGAGTGGAGATGGTTAAGTTTACACTCTCCTACACACTTGTCAAACTCAGGTCAAATTTCACCCACACTGGTCTCCATGCCCTGGACTCCATCGGAAATTCAAAAGTGGCCCCTAACTAGCTGCCCTGGCTGGAAATTCCTGAGCTTTACTTCTTCTAAACCTCACTAACCCTTCTTGAATGGCCTCACGCCCCCAGGGTTGCCCAGGCTCCTCCCCATCCATGGGCCAACATGGAACTCCTGAAATTGTGGACAAAAATCGAGGGATAAATAGGGGAAAGTAGCCCGTCATCCTGGGTAGGACTAGAAGAGCTGGGTTTGTGCCCTCCATCCAGGTGACACCTGGCTGGGCAATTAGAGCAGGAGTCTAGGGGTCCCAGAGGCCACACCAGGGTTCAGGAGCCTAGGCCTGGCCCCACGATGTGGCCATTGCTGATACCTCAAAACCAGGAACTCTGTTTCTCTCCTGAGGGCAAGACTGGAGTGTAAAATGGGAGAAGACATTTCCACCCTCTACCCCTTACTTCCTATGCAGCAACTAAGTAAGGCAGAGAGTGGGGCTCATCCTACCAGACCTGGGTGCAGGCCTTGTCTGGGTTCTCTTTTGGGCTGGGTCCTCTGCTTCACCGAAGAAAGGGTATTGGAGCCGCAATTTGTAGGTCAAGCAAAAGAAGGAGCCACCCCTCAGCCTAGCACAGTCTCAGCCACCTTACTAAGCCCAGAGGCCTCTATGGACTGACTGGGCACTGTAGCCCAAGGGTGCCCTCCGGGGCTCACCTAAGATCACAGTTGGAGAGGCCTGGGCATCCAAGCCCTTGGTGGTGGTGGGGGTCCCTGAGTATCGCTCATGTTTATGTCAGCACCCCCTTATCTTATATGTAACAGCAATATATATGTTAATTGAAAACTTCTGAATTTAAAAAGGTTGTGACAAGTTATAATTTGTCCTGTCAATGCCTAGAATCCTTATTTATCTCTTTTGCTTGCCTCCCGCTCGCGCCTGTCAGCTAACAGCTTGCCTAACTCGTTGACTTCCTCACTCATGGCACGGAAATGACAAATGTGCTGTTTTATCCGTACAATTTATTTCATTATTGTTGCCAGCACGAAGCATCACAATCAATCATAAGGAAGTCCAGTTGGCAGGTGTCAATCTTGGTGTGTTTTTGTATGTCTCAGTCTATATTTAATCCAATTATAAGGGTCACGGAGTAAGTGCCAATCCTCTTGTTACAACTCACATCTTATTTAAGATTTAAAGTAAAAAAAAAAGTCAACTCAATCACATGGACATTTTGGGGGAAGGGAGGGGATGTCTTTGAAATCCCCATCTCTCTCTCTGCCTTCTCACCTCCAGTTTAAATTAGGCAGCCATCCTTTTTTATTAAAGAGTTGCAGAGAATCTGAGTTTTATGAGTATTTGTGTGCAAATGAAGGCTCTAGTTATTTTGTTAAAGTAGAAACAGGCTTAATGATGAGAGATCTTTCCGCTCATTGCCCATTCAAATACAATTGTAGATCGAAGGCGGCCTTGTCATGTTGAGAAAAAGTGAATTTCTAACATCCAGGACGTGCCTGTCTACTTTCAGCGAATTGCATCCAATCACCCCCAGGGAATTCAGCTAATGTCTCAGTCTCCACCCGGACAAGAGAGAGAAAGAAATCAAACATGGTACCACAGACTGACTTCACATGAAAATATTTAAAAAAAAAAAGAAAGAAAAGAAAGAAAGAAAAGAAAGGCAGAGTTTTCTCCAATTGATTGTAATACAGATTTTCTTAGTGGGAAAGCAAGCTGGAAGGACTGGAAAATTTTTCTCAAATGTGTAAGAAAAGTTTATGGTGGGGTAGAACTGACTTAACAGAGAAGAAACGAATCATTTCTTTGAATAATAGCTGAAAAATAATTGAATAGCAGAGAAACCAGTGTTGCATATAATCATGCCTTTATGCAGCCTTTTAGATCTGGGTAAAGGAATAGCAAATATTATCTATTCTACTTCCTTTTCTGATGCTTAGATTCATGAACATTCCTCCAGTTTTTATGTAAAATGAAATCTTGCTTAAAGGGAAGGGAGTGGAAGGGACGGAACCAAGAAACACATGCACTAACTACTCAGTAAATTTAATTTCTGAGATAATATATGGATTTCTGGCTTGTACAGCTGTTTGAAATGACACACACACACGCTATATATATATGATTAATTGAAAAATACTATACATATACATATATATAGTATTTTTCCTCAATTAATCAGACTTTTCCCTCTCCCTCGATTAATTTTTATACGAAGAGCTTTATTAAGCCCCTTTATGAACTAGCACCCACTCAGGAATAATAATTAAAAACAGAAGTTAACAGCATGCGTTATCGTCCAGACGTAGTAAAATGAAATTAAAATGCTAGGATGGAAAAAAATCCATTTCTACTTTTCAATTGTTCGGGAGACTCAGTGTCATTCTCAGTGAAAAGACAAATAACCAATTCCCACCCACCCTGTAGCACAGATCCGGCAGGAGGGGCTCCGCCAATCTGGAAGCCTTTATTTGCACAAAGTAGTTGAGGGAGGGGGGAAAGAGAGCGAGAAACGTACCTTGGACAAGAACAACAGATCTCTGCTACACTTCAAGCCAACAACCGGCTATCTTCTCCTCCAGTCTCCTTCCAAGCAAGCCTCGCTCTGTAATCTCTCCTCTCGCTCCCTCACTCCACTCTTACCCGCCATCTCAGGCCCTTCAATCCCATCCTCCTCCCAACCTGGGCTGGAAGGGAGGCTCTGGGTTTTCTCGCCGTCACAAGCCGAGGGTGACCAGGGAACCCCTCTGAGCAGGTGGCTGCCGAGCTCCGCTCGCTGCTGCGGTGGTGAAGCAGAGCCGGGGACTGTCCTGGGTGTCGGCGAATTTCAGCCTGAGCTAGCCTGAGCTGGGGGGAGGCCTGGAAGGAAAGGGGTTCCTTTCTCGTTTCGGGCCCTTTGCACACCACCTGCAGCCCGCCTCGGGTCGCACTGCCCCCATCCCGGGACTGCGAGTCGTCGATGATGCCCCGGGCCGCCCGTGTTGCCGTTCTGCCAGTGCGGCCTACAGAAATCTGCCTGTGCCCAGGTGGGGCAAGGCTAGGCCTCGCGGAATGGGCACCACGAAGACTTTCGCCCAGACAAGCTGCCCACAAGACGGGCTTGAAGGGGAACCCCGGCTTTCGGGTCCTGGAAGGATCTCCAGAGTCCTCCTGGGTCACCAGCTAGCTGGGGTACCGAGCTGTGGCAGCCGTACATCTCGCATCCTCCCGGGTGGCCATCTCAGCGCCAGCTTCCTCCCGCCCTGCTTCCGTGCCCGGGGCAAATGGAGAGCGGCTTGTGCGTTGGCCGGCAGCTCAGAAGGGCCTAGTCCGGCCTCGCCTCCACCGCCCGGTGCTCCAGCTCGCCCCGAGCGCGCCCTTTATTGACAGGCAGATAAGAAGGCGGCGGCCGTGGCGTTTCCAGCGTCGCTCTCGAGCACCCTGCTGGGTTGCAGGGATCCGCGCACACTTAATGGCCCGGACTCCAAACAAGCCCGGAGCAGCCTTCGTGGCGGAGGCGCACAGAGGGGGCGGGTGGGAAGCGAGCCGCGGCCAGAAACTAGGGAGTCCGAAGGCCTACTCAAGCCCTAGGCCTACCCGCAGTCCAAACTCCAAGGCGGACCTTGGGGGCGGGGGAGACCTCAGGACTTCTGGGGCCGGGGCCTCGACCAGATACTGGAGGTGAGCTAGGAGCTTACCAAGAAACTAGGTCACGGGAAGCGGCTGATGGCGACGGAGAAACCAGAGCAAACTCCTCCCGGAGCGCCACTCCCCGGCCGACCCCTGATCAGATCAGTGGGGTCCTGGTCCAGATCAGAGTGGCCGGTGGAGGGGGTGGGGGGTGGTGGAAGGACGCTCCTTGCCCCCAACACTGGAAGACCAGGGGTTTGGAACCGGGAGGAGTGTGGGGAATGTTTGTAAATCAGTGAAACACCACGCTTAGACATCACCGCCGACAGGCTCCGATTTCCCTTTTCCATCAGTTCCCTACCTACCCTCGACGGACAGAGTAGAAAGAAAAGAAAAAGAAGAGTATCAAGTCCGGCAGGGAGCTGGAAGGATCGAGAGGAGGCGGCAGGCGGGCTGCCTGGAGCCGCCTCCCGGCCGGTTGCGAAGTCACACACCTATCCAGGTGTGCCGGGGGCGGGAGCGGGGACCGCTGGACCTCGCGCGCCTCGGCGCCATCTGTGCTCGGCTCTCCCTCTGCCGCCCCCGCTCGAGCAAGGCACGCGGGAGCCGGCCCCCGGGTCATCCTCCGGCCTAGACGTGCCCCTCCTGGCCTCCACACAGACTCGCCCGGGTCTTCAGGGGCTTGGCCTCCCACGGGCTGCCTAAAGGCGGTTCCACACCCCACCGCTTTCCCTGCCGCCACCTCGTCAAGCGCCCCCTGCCCCTCCGGGCCGGACCTCTGTCACTTCCAAGTTCGAGACCCGGAAGAAAGCAGAAAAGGAAGGGATTGGACACTGAGAAGCCCCCTCCCCTGCTAGAGAGGAGGGAGGGAGACACCAGAATGACAAGGCGGGTCTAAGTCCCCGTCACAAGACAGCTAGGCCCAGCTCGACTAAGCCATCTCCCGGTCCACAGCGCATGAAAGGAAAAAAAAAAAAAAAAAAAAAGCACAGACCACCAGGTTAGTATCCTGCCAATCCTGCTCCAATTTCTGTTGTGTCCTCGGCTCCAGGAAGGGGAATCTTGACTTCAGAATCGGGGACTTTCCTATTTTCCTCCTCCAGGCCACAAAGTCAAGTTAACCTCTAAGTCAAAGAGTAATAAAATCACCTACATTTCCTACGTGACTGGAACCCAAGGAGGGAGGGTGGTGAGGGGGATCCACGGACGGATCAGACGGACAGGCGCCTTTTGGGGGTCGCCTTCTGAGAACCCAGCGGACCTGATGAGAACTTTGGCTTAGCCAAAGAGGGAATGGATTCTCCGTGCTCTTCCTGAGCCGCCCCGTCTACACCCAGCTGGTGACTTGTAGGCGCCTTGGCCAGGTTGGGGTACCCATCTCTCCTCGAACTCCTCCTGCAAACGTTTCCCGCCAAGTCTCCCTCTCCAACCCAGCGCCACCTCCGGTCCCTCTGATGAAGTGACTTCCTCCGAGGATCTGAAGAGGGGATCATCGGTGGGCACCCGGAAATGCAGTTGCCCAGCCCAGAGAAAGGGACTCGCGTGCCAGGCGGGGAGGAAGAGCGCACTCAGGAGGACTAGTTTCCTTGCGGTTGACTCTACGGCCTAAAGGAGGGCGGGGCGGGTCAAGATGAGTTGGGCGTGGGCAGCCCAGGGCTGGGCCCAGTAAGGCCGTGGCAGGGCATTGAGCGGGCCGGACTCGGGATGGGGAGGTGAGGCTCCCGCCCCGCGCGAGCGCAACTCTGCACGGAGCAGAGCCCAACTCTGGCCGCCATGACGTCACGCGGGTCCGGCAGCCAATGAGGACCTAGCTGGCATGGATATTAAGGAAAGTTAGCGCCTGCCTGAGCACCCTCTTTTCTTATCATTGACATTTAAACTCTGGGGCAGGTCTTCGCGTAGAACGCGGCTGTCAGATCTGCCACTTCCCCCTGCGGAGCGGCGGTGAGAAGTGTGGGAACCCGCGCCGCCAAGCTCACCTGCCTCCCCGCCCTCGGTTCCCAGGTAACCGCCGGGTCTCTGGCCCCGGCTCCGCTCGGACCCGTGCCGTCCCTCTGCTGCCCACGACGGGTGTCCCCAAACCCAAGCCGGCCCCAAGTAGCCCAGGGGCTTGATTTTTGCTTTTAAAAGGAGATAAAGGTGGAAGGGAATTACCGAGGGCAGGATAAGATGGGGGGGGGGGGGGGGGGGAGCAGGGAGGGTGTCTTGTCCTTGCCGGGCGTGCTTTTCTGCAAAAGTGGCAAAACGTTCCAGTGTTTTGAGTGGACTTCCAGTTGAGTGCTGAGCTACGGGGAGGGGTTGAGAGGAAAGTGGGAAAAGGGAGACAGGGATCTGCTGCTACTGTCTACTGCAGCCTCTTGCGATCGTGAGACATGCTGGGGGTGGGGGTGATGCAGTTTGTACCTGGAACTCCCTTGACTAGCAGTTCGCGGCATTCACGCGTGAAGAGGTCCCCACCCGAGCCTGGAGCGCGTAGAAACGCCCCGCCGCGCCGGTCGGGCTAAGTGCAGCAAAAGTTTCCGGCGGCTGCAAAGTGTAGATAGTTGCGCCGAAACAAAGTCTTAGAGATAGGAGTTCGTTTCTCAGAAAGGAGAGGAGGACGAAAGAATGCTGCCCACAGAGCTGGGCAGCGCGTAAAGCACGCAGCGTGCGATTTGAGCTTCACTTCGGAAGACCTAATAATTAGCGATTCTCACTGAGCTAGAACGCGCGGCTCGGGTTACCGCGGGCGCTGCGCTCGCTGCCCGGGTGGGAAGATAGTGGGCGCCAGGGTAGTCGGACCTCTGAGTGCCGGGGAGAGCAGCGCCCAGCTACTCTCACGTCCCAGGACAACCCAAGCCGGCCGCTGGAAGTTTCTCCAAAGTGAGTCAGGTTAGAGACGACCCCACACTACCTCTTGGTTCAGGAGTCTAGCCCCACACAGCCGGGGATGCCAGAAAGGCTTACGCCAGGCACTGGAGCACCCGCCTGAGAGGTTGGGGGGGCTCTAGGTCAGGCCTGGGTTCTCCCCACACTCCCTCGTGCTCCTGGCATCCCCTCTCTAAGCTTTCTGGGAGCACCTTCGGAGGCCATTTCTATTTCAGGCACCTGTGACAGGTGCTCAGGACCACCGCCCAACTCTGAGCAAGGGCCGCCCCCTGCCCACCTTATCCGGGAAGCCGGGAAGGAGAGACGTGGCCACGCGGCCGAGCGCCTTACCTGGGCCTGGGGTCCTCTCCTCCGCGGGTTCCGTTCTCCAGAGCCGGGCGGCGAGCAGGTTACCCGCTTCGCAGTGGGAAGTGAACCTTCTCCTCCAGTCATAAATCAAACCCAGCCATCCTCGGGCCTCCTCCCTCATTAGAGATGTTTATTGGAGATTGTGTTTATTCGGCTGTCACGGCGAGAAAACGCACTGACATAATTACCTCTGACCAGAGTCCTCGCCCCGCGCCCAGGGCTAGCCGGGGACCTCCTCTGTCGCCTTCTCCGTCCCCTGTCTTTGATCAGAGGGCACATGCAGTTGGCTTGTTTTTTTTCTCTCAGATCCACTCATATAATTTGGATTATTGAATCAGTTACTATTCAAATTTCCCCAAGGTCTGGACGTTTATTTATTTCTGGATTTTAAAGGAAAGCCGAAGGGTATCAAACGCCCCTCCGGGGCAGAAGGGGGCAGCGCTGGAGAGACGGAAGGAGAGTCCTTCTCGCTGCGCAAACTTTCCGGCCCGCCCCGCTGCTGCGCGCTGGGGGCCAGACGCCACCGTGCGCAGGAGCCCGGCCGGAGCAGTGGGGAGTTGCCCGGAGGGACGGGTGTCTATATCGGTGGCGATATTTATTGTTTTATTCATCATCCTCTCTGCTCTCGGGAGGAATGAATCTGAGGCTTCAGGGCCCCGGGCTGAGTTTTCTTAAAACTCTCGCGGGCCGAACTCGGTAGAGCCAACCCGCAGCTCCTCCCCCGCGCCTCTCACCCCGGGTCGCTCCTCGGCTTTGGTTTTCCCCGCTAGTCAGGTTTGTAAGTCACTGTCTGTGAAACTGAGTTAGGAAGTGATGAAAAGCGTCGAATTGTTTCCTAATTGATAATACTTTTTTTTTTGGTGACGGGGCTGACCGGTATCTGGGATCTCCGCTTTTGATCCCTCGCTGCCGCCTCTGTTCTCCAATCGCTAATAAAACTCGTATTGAGCCCCTTAGTGCCTTGATTAACAGGCAGATTAACTCTTACCAGGGTGGAGAACAGCTTGTCCCAATCAATGGCATTTTAAAAGCCCGTCAGGATACGCTCAGCTCCGGTTCCCTGGCTGCTCGAGCGAGCCAGCCATGACATTTGCTCCCTCCTCCTGCCCCTGCCGCAAACCCCACAGCAAAGCCCTGTTTCCAGCCCGCGTGTTCCCTGCGCCAATCCAGGACAAATTGCAGGACTCGGTCCCTTGCCTTTAAAAACAGGCAGCTGTTTAGAGAGGGAATCTCCAGGGAGAAGGGACTGCGGTGGCCTTGGCTTGCTTTTCATTTGAAGCTGAACTCTGGCCTCTTAAGGGCGGAGGTTACAGGGAAAGGAGCCATGGAGAGCCTGGGTAATGAAATGAACAGCAAACTTTCCTAGAAACCATATTTGTAAAAATCGGAGAGTGCTGTTTCTTGCAATTATGTGCATGTGTCCCGATATCAGGAGTTTTAAACCTGGTCCCTATTTAGACAACAGCATGTAGGGTCCAGAAGGCAAAGGCTTGAGAGTCCGACCTGCGGGGCAGCAGGGATCTCTTTGCTGAAAGACACAGTTGGGATTTTATTTTATTTTTTTCTGAGTATTGGAGGGGGAGGTGTGAGAAAGAGACGCTTGCCACCTAATATGAATGGAAGAGAATCGAACCCAGAGGGTGCTGAGACACACTTGCCATTTGGCAAGCGGCGAGGAAGGGCGAGGGCACCGTGGCTTTCCCCAGCCTAGCGTGGCCGCAGCCTGGAGGCGCCACCCGTCCGGCTTCTGCTCTCCTCCGCTTCCCGGCGCTCTGGGCTCGGCGAGGCTGCCGAGTGAGCTGGAAACTCGCAGGTTGCTGGAGAAAAGAGAGAGGCCCCGAGGGGAGAAGGCTTCCCTGGCTGGGCGGCAGGATGGTCGCCTTTGCGTTTGGTGCTCGTTGGACCCGTTTCGTCAGCTCCACGAGGCTGGGAACCCACTTTCTCAGGGCCTGCAGAGAGAGGGAGAGCCGTTTCAGGCTCTGCAAAGTGACGCAGGTGTTGGCGGAGACTTTCCTCCTCCAAAGAAAAGCTCTCCTCCGCCCTGGCCAGCACGCCAGTCCCGCTCCTCTGCTAGGCGGTGGAAAGCTGCAGTTCAGAGGTGTCACAGCACCGGTTGGGAGACTCTTGGTTCCGAAACCGGGAAGCTAGCGAACATTCTTCACGAGCCGGGCATGGCTTTGCCTCGCCAGAGGCCACCCTCCGGGCGGGAAACCTGAAGATCGGGCAGGGGGCGAATGCCAGGGACCGCTGGGGGTGAGATGCTGCCCGACCTCACACTTACGCACCAATACTGACCAGAGACTCCGGGCACTCTTAGGCGAGCGGCGATCCCCCAGCGCGACTCCTTCGGCAAAGACAGCCTCCCCCTACCGGGTGGGATGACCCGGGCAGCCCCTGCGGGAACAGGCCGGAGAAACGTCCTCCTCCGACGCCAAGGGGTGAGGGCGGGGAGTGGGTACCTAGGGAGAGGCGGGAAAAGGCGAGAAAGAAATGGAAGGCGCGACTTCCTCCCTCCAACCCCGACTCGGAGGGCAGCAAGTGGGCCTCGGTCGTGTTGGAAGCCGCAATTAAAATGGCGACCTAGGAATTGTCTCAATTTTGCGCACACCTCCGGCCCTGGCGCGCTGCAGCTCCGTCCCAGTCCCCCAACCTGCCCTGTCGGCCCCCCCCCGCCCCGCCCCCGGAACAGGTACTTGGCAGAGGGCGCCAGGCGGCCCGAGGTAGAACGGCACCCCCGCCCTCCTTGAGGCTAGCCCAGAGAGGACAGGAACTCAAGCTCTCCTCCCCGCTCTCCTCCAACTTTGAAAACTGCCTCCCAGCGGGCTGAGCTCCCCCTCCCCCAAATATTGACACATTGGAAGCTGCCAAGTCCTTTTTTGTTTCTTGTTTGTGCAGAGTGGTTTCCAAGAGTCCTTCTCTGAGCCCCCACCTTCACCCAATGACGTCAGTGGCATTCACTCCCGCTCCTCGCCTCTTATGATTTTTTGTTGTTGTTTAAAACTTTTCTCCGAGGTGAGGTGGGGGTGGGAGGGTGGGAGAAGGAGCTGATTCAAAGAGCTAGTGCCCAGGGGGGAAATAGCAACAAGATTACGGCTGCTTCTCTCTAAGGCAAAGCTTAAGAAGGTGCTAATCCACTCGGTCGCTAATTGAGAGGTTGTAAAAATGATATTCGCCTCGATTCGGACAGTCTCTGGGATTCCTCCCCCCGCCGCTTGTGCTCAGTGGGCTTGAGTTCGAGCTTCTTTACTGATTGTTACGAAGTAAAGGGAGAGAGAAAGAAAGCAGGCTCTCGCTGGTCTGGGATGGGCCCGCTGCCTCGCTGCCTGGGATCCTCTGAAAGTCGCGGTCCTACGAAGTCTCGCACAGAAGGCCGCCGACCGGGGCTCCCATCGCCACCTCCTTAGTTTCTTTGGTCTGGGTTTTCTCCCGGCGCTGTATGGCTCCTGGGCCGCTGGAAGGGCCTTCCGCAGGCCGAGATGGTGATCGGGTTGTGCTACCCCAACTCTGGCCCAGACAGGGGAGACCTCCCAGCTCACCCCGCAACTCTGCCCGGCCTCTCCGCTGCGGCGTTAGTGGGCGCAGGTCAGGGAGGAGAATGTGAGACCCACGTTAGGCCCGGAGCCGGCCCAAGGCAGCCTGCAGCCTCCTCAGGGTCCCAGCTCCCGGGGCAGCCGTCGCGCCGCGGGTCCGCGGTGAGTTCAGGTGACAGAGACTTTACTGATGAGCTCTGACTTTTTGCACTTTGCACAAGTGGAGAAGTCAAGTCTACCTGGCGACGGCTTCCTCTCAGTGTCCCTACCTCAGCTCTTCCAACCCCATCCTCTTTTGTCGGATCCTGGGGTGTGTGCCCCATCCCAAACCTTCCCCTTTCCTTGCCTCACGACCTGCAAGCTCCAAGAGAGCCCGGAATTTTGCCGGAAGGGGCAGCCGCTCCCTCCCCGGTCACCTTAACTGCTGGCACCGAGGGGAGCCTTTGGAGTGTACTGAGGTGTGTCCTAATCGTCCGGCATTCAACAAATGGACTTGTGGTGTGTGGTCAGAAGAGAAAAGCCATTTACTTACTTTCCTCCCCGGTTTTCTGGCAACAGCTGAAGGGGAATTGCCTCCGTGGACTGAGCAGACCCAGGAGAGGGAACCGTCGTGCGAAAGACACACACCACAGAAGATAACTGGTGGCACACACGGATACACGCTGACACACCGACATCGCTCGCGAGCGAGAACGCGCGCGCGCACACACACACAGACACACACACTCTCCCAGCATTGGTAGTTTCCCTCCACTCCAGGCCTCCACCCCCCTTCTTATCTCCCCCTTGCGTCCCCTCCTCTCGGGCGCCTGGAAAAACAGCCGCACTTAGTCAACAAATGGCACGTGGGAGAAGTTGGTGAGTGTTTGGTGAGGACTCTTCAGGCTTTTCACAAGAACCCTCTGTACACAAAGTAAGTGGTGTGTTTGCTCGGGCCTCTCCAGCCCCGGCTGTGCCTCCGCTCCACTGCGCACCGCGCCTTCCGAAAGGAGAACGAACGGAAGAAAGGGCAGGGGGAGCGAGGGTGAGGGAATGGGCAGGCCCCGGAGGCCTGCACTGGGAAGGCCGCCTGGCCTCGCCAAGTGCCCGGCCGGGCGGCCTCCTCTCGGCCTAAGCTTCGCCTCGGCCTCGGCGAGAGTGTGACTGCCGGGACCCAGTGATGCTCACGCCCTTTTCTCGTCGTCTTCGCCGCCGCCAGGTGGGCTAGGGCGCGGCCACTGCGGTGTTCGCGTCCCAGGGTCCAGACGCAGATGGGGTAGGGACGCGAGGGGAGGGCGGGCGAAGGCGGGGCAGCAGGCCACGCTGCACAGGAGTTGGCAAGAAAGGGAAGAGCGCAGCTACAGAAACTTGCTCCATCCATGAGCTGTGAGTCCCGCGCCCAGCTGAAGTGTGTGGGAGGCGCGACCCCCAGCTCAGCGGCCTTCACTCCACCCCTCAAGTTCGCGGCCACAGAGCGGGCCGCGCTGATTCCCGGAGCGCTCCGAGCCTTAGAGATGTCTCGAGCGCCAGCCCCAGAGCCCAGGCGCGGGGGGCCCAGCGCCGGGGAGAGCAGCGGGGACACACCGGCGGGGCCGAAAACAAGTGTATTCATATTCAAACAAACGGACCAATTGCACCAGGCTGGGAGAGGGAGCATCCAATCGGCTGGCGCGAGGCCCCGGCGCTGCTTTGCATAAAGCAATATTTTGTGTGGGAGCGATCCGTGCATTTGCATGTTGCGGAGTGATTAGTGGGTTTGAAAAGCGAACCGTGGCTCGGCCTCATTTCCCGCTCTGGTTCAGGCGCAGGAGGAAGTGTTTTGCTGGAGGATGATGACAGAGGTCAGGCTTCGCTAATGGGCCAGTGAGGAGCGGTGGAGGCGAGGCCGGGCGCCCGGCACACACACATTAACACACTTGAGCCATCACCAATCAGCATAGGTGTGCTGGCTGCAGCCACTTCCCTCACCCACACTCTTTATCTCTCACTCTCCAGCCGCTGACAGCCCATTTTATTGTCAATCTCTGTCTCCTTCCCAGGGATCTGAGAATTGCTCTCACACACCAAACCAGCAGCGTCCGTGGAGAAAACTCTTGCCAGCAACTCCTTTAAAACACCGTCATTTCAAACCGTTGTGGTCTTTAAGCAACGACAACAGGGGGGAAAAAAATCAAACAAAACTCTTGACAGGAGCTTTGACCAGAGAGGATGCCTCAGAAAGGTGAGTCCGCTTCTTTTTTCTTGCTTCATTTTTATTGCAATATTCAGGCAGCTCTCCCCCTTCCTCCCCCCTTCCTTCCTTCCTCTCGCCCGTCCCCTCCCCCACTGCTACGCCGGGAGAGTTGGACCAGAGAAGTTTCCACGCAGGAGCCCAAACTTTCTACTTCCAGCGAAAGCCGGCGTCAGAGGGCGACCGCCGGTGAGCGCGAGCAACTCAGGGCTCCGGGCGGCCGGCTCGCTCAACCCCAGCGCCAGCGCGGGTTTATCTCGCAGGAAGGACGAAGGCTCTGGGCGCCGCAGCCGCCGCGGCTCCCGGCCACAGCGTTGCCAAATGCTCCCGGCCAGCCGGAGAGGACGAAGAGGCTCTGCGGTGCCACAGGCCCGGGAACGGCTGCAGCGATCGGCCGCCGCCGGCCGCTTTGTCCAGTCGCGGGCCCAGCGAGCGCGCAGAGAGCCGCGCGCCGAGGGAGCGCCGAGGGAGCCGGCTCGCCTTGCCGCCGCCCGCCCGCCCTTCCGGCTTTGTGCGGCGCTCTCCCGGGCTCCGAGGAAGCCGCTGGCACCCGAGCGCTCCGGGCCGCCGCGCCCGCCGCCAGCTCGAGCAATCAGTCGGCACTGCAGCCCCACGCCGGAGGCCAAAAGAAAGAGCGAGGGAGCGGGAGCCGGGAAGGAAGCTGCCAGGCCCGGGAGGTGGTACGCGCGCTCCGAGGGAGCTCGGAGCCGAACGGGAGGATTGTCAGCTTCCATCAAACCCCTAGGCTCTCGCCCCCAACTTGGGCGCAGAGCTCGGAACTTGAAAACTCTCTGCGCCCCGGGTTTTCCCCAACCTTCGCCCTCACCCTGCGAAAGCTGGGGTCCTCCCTGTCCTCGGGCCCCAGCGTTCGGTGGGTATTTTTCCTTGTCTTCCTCTGACAAAGCTGCCGCTGGTGTTGCCATTTCAACAAGTTTCGAGGTGGAAAGGTAGTTTTTTGTTTTTTGTTTTTTAATCCAAAGCTCCTGATTTTTTCCTTTGTGAGGCCTTTAGAAAAATCAATATGAAAGCAGTGGCTTTCCGTTGGTCTGATCACATCCTCTCCCTGCTAATTAGTCTGAGTAATTCGAGAGCTTTTCGATTCTAAGACCCCAGGAGAAAAAGTGTCTTTTCAAAGTTCATAAAGTTGTTGCCTCTTTCCTTGTGCAGATTTTCTCAGTCTCCCTGCACCATAATAGCCCTGGATTTTAGCAAGTGTAATTGGGGGAAATGGAGTTGAATTTCAAGTGGAAATGCTTTCTTTTTCGAGTGCTAAAACTCGGCCCTCCAGTCATGAGTGATTTCTAGAAAGTTTAAAAACAAAGTGAATGGTGGTTTCTCTCTCTCTCTCTCTTTTTTTTTTCTCTCATTTTATCTAAAGCTCCCTAAGCCATACTGGAGGTTTAACTAGAACTTGGGAAGATTTGAGGAGGGGGTGGGAGCAGAAAATGAAAAGCAAAGACCTTGAAAGCCTGGCGAGTTTACGGAGGAGAAATAATAGTTGCTGCCGTTGACATTACATTTTTTATAGCTGGTGACCTTTGCAAACGTCTCAAGGCAATTTGATTAGTTGTTATCTTATTTGGCCCTAGAGAGTCAAACTTTGTCATCTTAATTGGTAATTACTCTTTGGCTGGGGACGGGGAGGGCCAAAAGTGAGCTCTCCCCTTCACCCCAGCTAAGAAGTTTGGAGATGGTTTTGAGAATGAAGTAATTAAAACAACAGCAGCAAAAGCTGAGGCTTGGATCTGGGATAGGGAGGCAGTGGCCCAGTGGCCTAGTGGACCAAGGCAAGGCGACTCCGAGGTGTTTGGAGACTCCCTTCCCTTCCAAAATGGGTCTCTGACTGGGCTAGGGCTATAGGAAGCCCGGGGTTGAGCTGGGGGGCTGAAGCTGTGGCTGAGGTGGGGGGAGTCTAGTCTCCGATGGAGACTGCTTCCGGGTGTCGGATGCCTGGCTTCCCGGGTTGCTTTTGCACAGTGTTAACGATTACTTAAGTAATGAGATAGCTTCTTAGTTGAGAGGAGGGTGGGAAAGGAGCAAAACCAGGATTTGAAATGCTTCCACCTTCCCAGCTGCTTGGAAAATTAATCGGTTAGGCCTCTCTGGAATCAGCTAGTGATTAAAAAAAAAAAGGCTCCAAGAATGTACCAACCTGGATGGGGGCATTCGGTTGTGGTTAAGTATAGGTATAGGTTACAGTAGGAAGTTTTACCCTTCTAGGGGAATATCAGTCCCCCTTCTCCCCACCAGCTACTGTTTGCAGTTTCAGAATCCAACTTGGTGTATGGGGGGAGTTGGGCATTCTGCGAAAAGTTGTTTTTTTCTGCCTCTCCTGGACTTGACTTGGTCTCCGGATGGAGAGACAGGAGAGAGGCTTTGGGAAACTGCCTTGGGAAGCTAGAGGAAAGTCCTCTAAGTTTATTTTTATGGATTTAAACTGCCTCCCAGCTAGTTACTAAATTAGACCATGAATAGCCTTGAAGAAAAAAAAATTTGCTTCTTAGAATTCTTTACTTGCAGGCAGGCAAAATTAATAATCATAATAGGCAAAACAGAAAAAAGAATGAATATTTTAATTTTTTAAAGCGGGGAAAGTGACTATTTAATTATTTTACTTTTTTTTTTTTGGCAAACCTTTGAATGGGTTCTTTATTGTAACTCTCTCTTCCCAATTGAGCTCCCCACGGTGCCGTTGTATCTTTTTACAGCCCCTAACAACTCACACCAGTAACACAATTACCTCCAGATATTTATAACAAGAAATTATTTTTCTATTTTCTCCCCCACCCAGAACCTTCTTCTTAAGAGAAGACAGGGAGGGGTGCTGGTGGAGGGGGTGTTCACCTTGGGGGACTAGCACTGGGTCAGGACTTATAAAGCGAGAAGTGTCCCTCTGTTCCCTTTATGGGTTGGTGAGTTGTTGGTACCTTTGGTTGGAAGCTCTGTTGCTAGTTAGGGAGATTCAGTTTTGCTCTTTGGGTTTGGGGAGAGCTGGAGAATAGAAGCCATTGTTCGCTCTCTGTATGCTTTGTCGACCACGCTCACCCCCTCCTGTTTGTACTTTTTAAAGCAGTGAGGCGAGGTAGACAGCGTGTGTCACAGTACAGTAAAAGGGGGGAAGATCTAAACACCAAAAGAGAAGTTAATCACAATAAGTGAGGTTTGGGGGGGAAAAAGTTGGGCTTGCCACTTTCAAAGTCCCAGAAAGAATGGGAAGTGAATGGCGATCAAGCCGACTGGGAAGTTTTGAGGGGGAGAGTGAAGGATAAAGAGGTAACCAAAGACTTGGGTTGGGGAGGGGGGTTAGGGCAACTGGGGTAGTGAAATTCTTGAAAGGAGTAATGGTTCTGACATCCTCCCAAGCAGCCCCAGCTTGCACCCTCAAGCTCTCTGAAGTTTCAGGGTCCCCTGTGCTTCACCTCTAAACTTCAGGTGTAAGCCCCTCTTCCCCCAGCTCTTGGCTTCTTCTCCCAACCCTGCTGTTTCTCTTGTTCTCCCCTTTTCTTTCCCTGGTTCTTGGTATTTTTGCAAAACGGGGCCCTAAATTGTCAGGCTCTGCAAATCGCCCAAAGCCGGGTCAGAGCAGCCACTATCAAAACGTGGAGACCTTTGCAGGACAGGCTGCTGGAAATGTGGGTGTAGCTCTGGGATTTAGAGTTTTATGGCAGTTTGAGCCCAAGATGGCTTTCTTTTCTTCTCTTTCTGAGAGTGTGGATCAGAGAGTCCATGATCTATGCTTTTGAGTCATAGTTTGATATACCTTTCTCTCCTTCTGTTTTGTCTTAGGGGGAAGACTTTAACTAGGGGCGCGCAGATGTGTGAGACCTTTTATTGTGAGAGTGGACAGACATCCCAGATTTCAGGCAAGTTCCATGCTGGCTGCTTTGGGTTCCCCAACCTGAAAGAGTCAGAATGCTGCTTCTTCATTGTTGTTCAGTTGGAAGAAAAAATTCAAAATCAAGTCATGGATTCTTCTGACTAAAGGGTTAACTACTAAGAGATATGGGGGAAACAGACCGGGAATACTGGAGTATTTGTAATGCAAAAGATAGATTTTGCACGTACTGGAGTGCAGAGCTGATCTGCCCAAACTGATTGATCCAATAGCCCCAAACTGATGGAGTGGATTATTTCCTTAAAGAAGAGGCTTTCTCCTGTCCTGCTTCCAGGACACCCTATGTAGGGAGGTAGGCCTACCTGGTGCCGGCCCAAAATTAATGCCTATATTCTTGCTAACAGAGCCCCATATTCGAGCCCCGTGGGATACCGCGGCCCCCAGCCAGCGCCAGCATGCAGAACAGTAAGTGCCTCTGCCTCTGGTCTTTTTGGACTTCGGGCGGGGGAGGCGCAGACCAGCGCGCAGGTCGGGGGAGGGCTTGGAGGCTCTCGGTGTCCGCACTGGCCAGGCCGCGGGCGCGAGGGAAGAGGCCCGGGGACCCGAGGCAGCTGCTCCACGAGGGGAGGGCGTCTGCTCTCTTGCTTCCTCCTGGAAGAACAGGGGCTGGGCCCTTGAGAACAGCCCGCAAGAGTTTGTGAAGCTGCGGAAGAGAAACCCCATCCCCCCAAATCCTGTAACTCACACCCCCTCCCCGCCCCTGCCCGGGCTCTGACCCCAGAGAGGGGGGCTGGACTGAGCGGGGCGGGGCGGAGTCCTCTCGCCGTCGTAGCGCGAGAAGGAGGCCCCTTGGGCTTAGTCAAGACTGAAGGTCTCCACCGTCTGGGGCGGGTGGGGGGCTCCTCTCCCCCAGTCACCCTAAGAGCAGCTCCTCCCATCGCCACCCTGGCGAGGGGCCTGGAAGGCCAGGGGAGTGGGGCACCCAGGCCTGCGGTGGGGTGGAGTTGGTACTGGAACCGTGGGACTGTTACAGGGCGCAGACCGGCGAGAGCAGGTTTACTGGGTCTGGGAGGAGAGTGGGGATCGAGCCCAAGAGTTGGAGCAGCCCTGCCCTAGTGGCTACTGGGTGGGTCCTAGTCATTCCGGGCCCAGTGTGCCTTTGATTCCCTGGCTCTTGCATCTCCCGTCCTCCCTTTGCCTAGACCCCTTGGGCTCCCATCCCTTCTTTCTGCTCAGTACGTGGGAGCTGCTTTGTGGCAGGACGAATCTGAGACAGGGCCTGAGAGCCTGGAGGCCCAGTGAAACTAGGCCCCGGTAGAGGTGCAGTGCCCCGAGGCGGTTTAAGGGCTCCGCTGTATGGAGTGCCTGAAAGCCTAAATCTTCTAGAAACCTTCCCTTGCCGAACTGCAGACTGAGAGGGGTCCCTAGCCCCTGATCCCTCTGTTCTGCAGCCGCTAGCTGTCCCCTGGCCCTTCAGCGGCTGGTGGGCGTGAAGCGCAGGAGAGGGCGCAAAGCGGGCGCAGAGCTGGAAAGGCGGATTAGTTGTGCAGAACGTGCCAGGCCCCGGGGACTTGGCCCGGTAGGAACCCTCCTTGGCGAGACTCGGTCTTCTGGCCACTCTTCCTGGCTGCTGGGTCCTCCCCTCTCCAGCACAGGGGCCCCAGCCGCAGGCTCTCGGGCAGGCCGGTCCTGGGCGCGCGGCGCTGAGCATTTGCCGCTGCGGCCTGGCTGGCGGGCCCCGAGGGGCGCGGGGTCGCGGGCCGGCCTGCAGGGCTTTGTGCCGCTCGCTCCCGGGTGTGCGCGAGGCGCAGAGCATCCAAATTGACACCATATGTTTTCCTATTAGATGCTTCGCGGTCGAATTCTAGGCGCATAATCATCGCCACTGGGCGAGAGCGCCAGCCGTCCCTAGGGAAGGGACACAATGATTGAGGCTTAACCTCTGAAGGGGAACTTAGAGCGGCGCTTCCTCGCTGCCATTTCGATGCTGGCAGAGGCGACCTGGCCCTGGGCGAGCACCCGCCGGCGGTCGCCGTGGAGGTGGCGGGCAGGTTGTTTTTTTTTTGCCTGTTGGGGGGAGGGGGAAAGAGGGAGGTCTAGGATTAGGCGGCTTCATACGCGTTGGCATTCCCAGATTGGGAATTGCCTCGGCTGCGCGTGAAGTTTGGAGAGTCTTTCTCCATCTTTCTCTGGGGGTGCCTTTCTTTTTCCCGGGAAGGCGTCCTTTGCCCAAAGGGGAGGCTCCTGTAAGCTGGAGCAGTAGAAGTTCTTTAGAGGCAAAGGAAGGCAATAAAGGGAATTTAGGAGAAACCAGAAGCGGGGTCTAGGCCTCGCTCTGTTGGAGAAGCGGTGTCCCCGCGATGTCCCTGCTCGAGCCCAGCCCGGCGGAGCCTAGATACCCCAAACGCCTGTCACTTCTCATCGAGTTGAGGCTTCAGCACGCCCCCTCAGTCAGCCCCCCCCCTACTCTGCCCCAAGCCTTCAGCTACCCTGAAAACGCGGCTCCCCTCGAAGGGGAAACGAGTGCAGTTCAATCTCGTCTGAGTGATCTACAAATAGGGACGGAAAGGGTCGTTTTATCACGGTCCCGTTTGTCGTGACGATGCAATTTCCCGGAGCGGAGCACTGTCACAAAGTGACAAGGCTGCCACAAGCGCCCCGACTGATCTTTTCAATTAGCCTTCCATGCATGATCCGGAGCGACTTCCGCCTATTTCCAGAAATTAAGCTCAAACTTGACGTGCAGCTAGTTTTATTTTAAAGACAAATGTCAGAGAGGCTCATCATATTTTCCCCCCTCTTCTATATTTGGAGCTTATTTATTGCTAAGAAGCTCAGGCTCCTGGAGTCAATTTATCAGAGGCTCCAAGGAGAAGAGAGGAGAGGAGAGGAGAGGAGACCTGAGCGGGGGAGCCACATCTCCTGGAAGGGCTGCTCTCTAGAGTCGGGGCTGCAGGTTGGAGAATTTTAAGGAAGTGGAAATTGGCAGTTGGCTTTATTTGTGTGCCTGTGGTTTCTGGGGAGGGGGCTACAGGGGTGCTAACTCCTTCTCCCTATTCTCAGTTTAGACAATAGGGTGAGGTTGTGAGATAACCAGATAAAGGAGGGAAGGGGACACTGTGGTGTGGTCTTTTCCTTTTCTTTTCACTTTTTGATTTTTGCTCCTATCTGTCCTGGGCTGTGGGGAGGGCCGAATTTAGCATCGGAAGTAAAAGCGGAGCTGTAGCTGGTGCAGACAGACTCCCAGACCTCTGCCCCACCGTAGCAGCCAGACTACTTTGTGGTTGGAGCCGATCTGAGGGGCTTGAGGAAGCCTGCATGGGAGGTGCTGAACCCAGGTTGCAGTTCACTAGCTACAGATTTGCTGTTCTGGTTCTTTTTTACTCCATTCCCTTTTCTTCTATTTTTTTTTTTTTTTAAATCCTGGTGCTTCACCAGAGTTTGGAGTATGACAGCGAGTGTTTCTGGACTCTAGCATCTGAGGGAGCACTGAAGAGCTGTAGGGTTTGCCATCACAGTTCTAACAGTGCAGGGAGCTTGAAGATGCAGTGGGGGTTATGTAGGACTCGTGGTTTTTCGTTACACTCAGGGGGGATCTTTCGGAGAATGTTTCTGAGCTGATTGTTTGCGCCTTGCGGGTTCAAAGACTGACTGGGGTGTTTCTGGAGGGCAGCAGTGGGCTGGGGGTTCTGGAGTGAAAGCACTAAGTAGTAGTGAGGTGCGTGTGTTCTTACGTGTGTCTGCACCGTGCTTCTGTTCTGCAGTCGGTGGGCAGGAGCTCCGCTGTGTCTGGGCTGGGCTGCCCGATGCCTGGAATGGCTTCGAGGTCCTGTTGTCATTTTCCATCGAGAGCAGGGACCTGATCACTGAGGTTGGCCAGGGCTGGCAGGGAGCTGAGGATGCATTGTGGTTGTCTTTTCTTCTTTTCCTTCTTCCTCCTCCACCTCCTCCTTCCCCTTCTTCTCTTTCTTGCCCCTTCTTCCCCTCCTCTCTGCTCTGCTCTCCTCTCCCTTTCTTCAGGTCACAGCGGAGTGAATCAGCTCGGTGGTGTCTTTGTCAACGGGCGGCCACTGCCGGACTCCACCCGGCAGAAGATCGTAGAGCTAGCTCACAGCGGGGCCCGGCCGTGCGACATTTCCCGAATTCTGCAGGTGATCCTCCGGCGCCGCCCCATTCGCCGCCCCCGCGGCCCTCCACTCTCAAGGCCCTCTCTTCATTTCTTACTGTAAACGCTGCTAATTATGGACCCCCACCCTCACCCCCCATTCCAGCCCCCACCCCACTCCCCTGCCTTCTGCTTTCCCCTTTCCTTCCACCATCCTTCCCGATCTCTTTCAACCTGGGTCACATAAGAGAATTCATCTGCTTAAGAAAAAAACTGGGTGTGAATTAAAAACAAACAAACAAAAAAACCTTTCTCTTTTCATTTGTTAAAAACGTTCTTTGTGGTAACAGTTTATGAACTGTAATAAAATGAATTATATAAATCTGCATAATTTCATCCCCTTCTCCCTCACCCCATGCTTACCTCTCAGGGTTTGAGATATTTATTTCTTCATATTCATGAAGAATATATATTGAATTTAAAAGGCGAATGCTGTTTTCCTCCATCCCTAACTCACATTTACTCAATTGGGCATATTTTTAAAGGAAAAATAACTAAAGATTCAGTTTATTTTTTCCCTTCACTCGTTAAGACATAACACCACTTTAGGCAAGATCAGCACAAAACAATCTGACTTCGTTTTGATGCATCTTCTGGCAGTGTTTACTTACAAAAACAGTTTTAAAAACTTTTAAGTTAGGTTTTTTTTTTTTTTTTAGTTCAAACTGTTTGAAAGTATCATCCTATTTGTAGTTTTTAGGGCTACAAATGTAATTTTAAGAAAAAAAGCTCTCTACAGTAAGTTCTCGTACCATTGAAGGTATATTTTTGTGTTATAGACCCATGCAGATGCAAAAGTCCAAGTGCTGGACAATCAAAACGTAAGCTTGTCATTGTTTAATGCATACTTAAACAATTTTATTTTTGTCTTGAAATTATTAATAATGTGGTTTTCTGTCCACTTCCCCTATGCAGGTGTCCAACGGATGTGTGAGTAAAATTCTGGGCAGGTATTACGAGACTGGCTCCATCAGACCCAGGGCAATCGGTGGTAGTAAACCGAGAGTAGCGACTCCAGAAGTTGTAAGCAAAATAGCCCAGTATAAGCGGGAGTGCCCGTCCATCTTTGCTTGGGAAATCCGAGACAGATTACTGTCCGAGGGGGTCTGTACCAACGATAACATACCAAGTGTAAGTTCACTGAGAACATTCCCTCTCCCTGCCTTAAGCTCCATGCTCTTCCCTCTTTACCATCACTTTCTCTAGTCCCCCTGCTCTCCCTCCTGCCAGTGTCTTTCTCTTTCTCTCCTCTCTGCTCCACCTCTGTTTGTCACCTCTGTACCTGGGGGTCTTGAGAGGAGCACCTTGACCTTTTTATTGACCTTCTGGAAATGGGAGTCAAGTGTGGGAGGGTTAGTCACCGTATTTGCATGTGGCAAGGTAGAGAGTGGAGGCACCTGGAGAAAGTCACTGAAATCTAGAAGGAAAATGAAAATGAAAACCAGATTCAAGCAAGCTTCCTCCACATCTTGCTGTTTGAACCTTCTTTCAGAAATCAAACATCCATTTCTGTCCTAATATAAAAACAAACAACAGTGAAAGAAATCCTCCAAGCCAAGTCTTAATATTGGAGAGGGGGACTCTTTAACAGCAACAATAATAAAAAAGCAGCCATGTGAGTTAGGTCACCAAAGACACTGAGCAACAGTGAAGGACCCCTCCCTAGTCCTCCAACTCTTTACCCAAGTCCGTTTCCATGCCCAGAGTGATAGCTGGCATTCTTTCCACGATGTCTCTGCAAGTCCACCCACTGTCCCAGGATGGCTGGGGATTTTTTTTTTTCTAATGTATTAGGGGTAATTCTTTAAAGGGGTGCATGCTGAGATGGAGACTTAAGATAGGGCAACTGTGTCTTCAGGAGACTCTGCCATTTGGTTTGATCTTGATTTGATTTGCAGGTGTCATCAATAAACAGAGTTCTTCGCAACCTGGCTAGCGAAAAGCAACAGATGGGCGCAGACGGCATGTATGATAAACTAAGGATGTTGAATGGGCAGACCGGAAGCTGGGGCACCCGCCCGGGTTGGTATCCGGGAACATCAGTGCCAGGGCAACCTACACAAGGTAAAAACCCAAACAGCCATCCTCAAACTCTCCATATATGCAGCCCTTGCCTATCCTCTTCTTCTCCAACCTCTTCCCTCTCTGGACTTTTGTGCTTGGAGAACGTAGTAGGAGTAACTCTTCAAGGGCTTGGGACATATTGACTTGCGTTGTATCTAGGTGGTATTTGTTGAACTGTCTGGTTGGCCTGGAAATTCAAGGGTTGTGTAGTCAAAAGTAGCATGAATGTGGCTGGGGTGAGTGTGTGTGTGTGCGTGCATGCATGCTTGAGTATGTGTTATGGGCAGGAGTAGGTGTGTGTCTGTATGAGCTAGCTGCGTGGTGCCCTATTCAAATGTGCCATTAAAATGCACGGAGAGCCCCCTTGCTGTAGAAGTGTGACAAGTTAACACACTGACAGACTGCAAGGTAAACATAATTGTATCATCTTGCTTTTTGCTGTAATTGACAAATTATGTGACTATGAGTAGGGTGTATAAGAGAGGGTGAACAGTGAGACGCAGGGCCAAGTTGAGGATGGGGCATTGGAAATGTTGATTTCCCAACTAAAACAACCCTACCCTCTAGGTTCGGACCCCTTCCACTCCTCTGGGCCCCTAGTTCTCATTCTTTGTGGGTGGCGACTGTGTAATAAGATAGGTGGGTTGAGGCTTCTGTGAGCCAGCCTTTGGTGTCCGGGGAGCTACCCTGGAGCTGAGAGGAAAGATAGGATCTGGCCATTGCAGGCTCTGTGAGAAGGGGTGGAGGAAGAGGAGCAGACGGGGGTGGGGTCGGGTCGGTTGGCTCTCCCCGCCCCTCCCCTCCACACACCGGAGGTAGCTTGGTCAAGAATAGGAAACAGTTTACTCCGAAGATTAATCGGTATTTGTTGTCCTCGTGACAAGGAGATAATATGAGGGATAATGGGACGTGGAATCTCACTCCCCGGAGCACGACCAAGCCTGGGGGCTCCCGGCCAGGGGAGGCGGTGAGGGGGACGCTGACGGGGCTGCCCTCGCCTCCGTGCGCTCTCAACCCAATCTGGGTGCCCCGCGCCTCCACGGAGCCGGGCGAGGGAAGGGAAAATCGGTAACAGTATGCGAAATATCTGGTACAAAGGATGCTTCTGTCACTCGCAAGAATTTGTTATGGGAACAATCCTGTCGCTCTGTAATTGCTCATTAGAGAACGTTTTGTTTCTCATTAAGGCGACATGAATAAGCGTCTAGTTGAAGGAGACAGCTGTAGAAATGTTCCACAAGAGACCTCTGGACACGATTCGGCACCAATTGCCAATTAGACATGTCAGTTTTAAGAGCAGAAAACAATATAGGACGGACACTGGGAAGATAGGGAGCAAAGCGCTGGCTCGGTGTTTCCCAGCGCGGCCGCTCGGCCGGGCCGAGGCCTCCCGAAGCGCAGGGCTTCGGCTCCCCTGGGCGACCCGCCCGCCCGCTCGCCCGGATCGGGCCGAACCTCGGCCTCCCGGGGTGCGGCAGCCTGCCCCCCCAGGAGGCGCTGCCTCCCCGCTGGCCCCCTCTGGCCTCTGGTGAGGACGAGGGCGTGACCTCCATACCCTCACCTGACCTTTGAAACTGTAGGGTCCCAACGTGCGCACACCGGACACACCAAGGGACGCACTCCCGCTGCTCGCCCCCAGCACCACCCCCACCCCACCCTGAGGTCCGGGTGACCCCACCCCGCCGCCTCGTCCGCCAGAGAAATCTCCAGGAGGGCGCGGGACACGGTGACCGGGCCTGGGCAGGCTGAGCCCTGGGCGCGAGGGCTCCTGTTTGCTGGGGCGGGAGGTGGCGCTCGCTCAGGAGCTTTGAACTTTCTTTCAGGCCCCCAGTTGCTAGAGCATTCTGGCTCACCAACTGCCGGTTCTCCCTCTGCCCCCGGCCCCCGGCCCCCGCTCCGCGCCCCCCAAGCCTCCCCCAGCCCCCTCCCCACACCTGTGCCTGGTCCCCGCTGCGTGGGGAGGACGGTCACGCCAGCCGAGCGCGGAGTGCCCGGGTGCAGGGGCCACAGGGCACCGGTGGCCACGGCTGACATGCCGGGAATCCTTGGCTCTTTGGGCGCTAAGAAGGCCCCCCTCCCTCCCTCGCCCCCTTTCCCGGCCCAGGAAGCCGGTTTGGGGTTTTAAAAGAGTCCATGACTCCGAAAGCATAAGGCGAGGTTAGGTCTCAGAGGGAGACAAATATGGTTTCCATCTGATCAACGCCATGCGGCGGTGAATAAAATTGTGCCGATGTGGGCTGACAACCACAGGAGACAACTCTATCCGGCCCCCAATTCTCCAGCGATTTGGTGGTTTTAGGGATCACGGAGACACTTTTTCTTATGTCCTCCCCCTCCCCCCGTAATACCCAGGCCTTCTATAGGATTTAGTCAGTCTCTTTTTTCAACAGATGCTTCAATGTTTTGATCCGCGCTCCAGAGCTGAAAAGGTGCCGCAACCGGGTTGCTATCTTTTCTTGCTTGTTTTCCGCCTCACTGATTAAGACACTAAGAAACTAAGGAATGATTTTATTTCCCAGCGTCTTTTTTTTTCTTCTTCTTCTTCTTTCTCTCTCTCTCTCCCTTCTCCTTCCAGGAAACAAATCCTATCCCGAGCGTCAGATGGTCCTGGGGCTGGGAGAATGGGAGGCGCTTTCACTCGCCTTCTCGAGGATTAGGCTGGAAGGTGGACGGCGCCCATTGAAGGGCCCTTTTTTGCGCTCTGAGGGGGCGCCTTTTAAAGAAGATATCTTAATTGTCTGCCACTTAGGTTTATCATGGGGAGAATCCGAGATCCAACTTCTAGTTTTATTTTGCTAAAAAGCTTTTAAGAGTGGAAAATAAATCCACTAAAGAAAAAAAAAGGAGAGGCACCCAGTTTAAGAGTGACCTCTCCCACACCGCCTGGCTGCGCACTGTTGCGAAAGTAGCAAGGTTTCAGCGGTGCACACTGGCTCTGTGGGGTCTTGGAGGGATCCTGCAGCCACGACTTTTTCCTGACTCGCCTCTGTCTCCACTGCTGTTTGTTTCTCCCCAAAGAGGTTTAAAATCAAGCACTCCTTATCCTCTGTTAAGTGACTCCCCTTAAAAATCACTTCCCAAGTCGGTGCTGCGCCTTCATTCTTGTAAGTGTGTGGTGTGTGTGTGTGTGTGAGTGTGGGGGGGGGGGCGCGGGGGGGTGTGGTGTGGAGAGGAAGAAGGAGAACCTGAGCACATGTCCATGTTTTAAAATTAGGAAAGCATCAGTGAAGCAAACGTCAGCAGAGAATGCTATCTGTGGGGGTCTTCCGAGGCACACCCGGGTAGCTTTGTTAATTGGAGAGATCGAATGTGCCAGAAAAAAGGACTGGGATGTGGCCTCCTGGAAGGCGTCTGAGTGACCGCCACCCCAGCAAGATGGGATTGTGTTCGGTCCCTTCCCTACACGTTGGAGGATCGCAGGTTTCTGTTTGTGCTTTCCAAAAGCAATAACTGATGGGCCTTACCGGTTGGTCCCCCAAAGTCTATTTCTAAAGTCTTCCTCATCAACTGAATCCGAAAAGAAAGGGGGCTCGGCATTTCGCTCCCTGAAAAACACATTGAAAAGTCACCATGAAACTTGGGGCAGTAAATTAGCACAGATGCTGGTGCAGGCACATGTGAGTGAGCGGCTCCCCAAGCCCCACCTTTCTGATGTAGCGCCAGACTACCCGAAGTAGCCCATTTACTAAGTCTCTGTCTCTCTCTTATCTCCCTTCCTCTCTCCCCTTGTCCGCTGACCCTCTTGTCTCTTTTCCTCTCGGCACTCTTTTTCTGTCCTTCTTGCACCTTTCTGGCCTATTCCTCTTTGGAGCCTCTTTCTAGCCCCACCTTTCTCTACCCCCTCCCCTCTTCTCCTCCCTCAACCAGACCTCTGCTCCTTCCCCTCCTGTCTCCCTCCCCCCTGGTCATCATCCGCTCTGCCTCTCCTCCCCGCTTCCCCCCACATCCCGTCCTCATCCACCTTCCCTGTGCCCCCCTCCACCCTCTGCCCTGGCCCCCCATCCACCCTCCAGCCCCCAGCCAAGCGCCCTAAATAGCATTGAGGCGCCTGCTCTTCGGACAGTGATTAATGATAGCAGAGCAGAGGGGTTAACACACTTCACTGAAAAGTCTGTTGACTGGGCTTCTTGTAACACAATGTGGCCCGCTGCACGCCTCAAGAGAATCCTTTTGTTGTCCGCGCTCATTGTGGCCTCGAAATTCTGCCCACGAAAGTTTGCCAACGCTCCTGCCCCAGGAGTTTAATAGTTTCCCTTACTCGCGGGGCATTGTGCTGTGCTGAAAAGCAGCCCCTCGCTATTCAAGTGTTGGTGGTCATCTCAATAGATCTCCAAGGGCCCATATGGTGGCCAGTGCTGATGAATCCGCCTGTTTAAATGGGGGAGAAAGTTGGGGTTTTAAAACATTTCAAAGTTCCTGAAAAGATCCCACTAGATCCTGTCACAATTCCCTGAACTCTTTGAAGGCACTGCCTATTGTCTCCCGGTTATAAATGATATTCCTGGCCAAGTCGATTCCCACCAAGGCGCCCCAGAGGCTCCTCCCCCCAGGGCCAAGTCGCTAGGATGGGGAGGGGGGCAGCCTCGATTGGTATCTCTTGGGGGCCTTAGGACCCAAGACCAAGGACCCAGGAGGCAGTGGCCCTGGAGGCCTAGTGAGAACTGAATCCTTTCCTCTCCAGCAAGGCGCAAAAGGAGACAGCTTGCCCAAGTGCACATCTTGCCCTCCAAGCAGCAAAGGAAAACAATAAAACTTTCCCCTGTTTAATGATAGAAATTACATTAAAAGTGGTGGAAATGCCCTAATTAAAAATGTACCACTTAAATGATATGCCAAGGATTCAGCTGCAGCATAGCATATTTAGCTAGTTAGTGAACTCTCTACTATTTCTTTTTTAAAATTACACGTTAAAAATTTAAAAGAAATCTTACTTTTCTCTGGTGCAACACATTACAAAGAATGGACAGTCCTTTTATCTAAATATAAAATTCCATTTTCAGCAATTATAGCCTGTTCTTGGTGATGATATAATTACAGCTGTGCTCGTAATAGGTGTCAAGGCAAAGCGCACTCATACAATAGTTGAATAAAACTGCAGAACAATGCGAGCACTTCTAAATTCACAACCTTTAAAATGAAATTGACTGTGCAGAATTCAAATAAAAACTAGATAAATATTTTTTTTTAAGATTACAAGCTTGGTTTGGTTTCTTAATAGCATTTTCTACAAACCTATCAACATCTAATTGATTAGGTAGGAATTACTGATTATAGATCAGCTGAAATCTTGAACATTACTCTTCTATTTTCCCAACACAGCCACAGGTAAATAAATTCTGCAAGGAGAGGGAGCTGGGTGAAGCATGTGGAGGGTCGAGGTTAGTTATGAAAGATCATTTTAATTGGAAACTTCACCACTCATTTTGTCATTCACAGAAATGCCATTCTACAAGTATCTATGTTGCAGAGTCTCATCATAATAAAAACAGAAAATGGTGGTCAGGTAACATGTGTCACTAATGTCTTTTGAAGGCTGACAGTTACCTCGGGAATGTTTTGGTGAGACTGTGAGAATAGACTGCTCTTGGAGTTTATGGCTGTGTGAGGCCCCTTTTGGAGACTCCAAGTTATTCCAAATTTCTCTTACTGTCCTGTTCTTTTTGGTCCAGATGGCTGCCAGCAGCAGGAAGGAGGGGGAGAGAATACCAACTCCATCAGTTCCAATGGAGAAGATTCAGATGAGGCCCAAATGCGACTTCAGCTGAAGCGGAAGCTGCAAAGAAATAGAACATCCTTTACCCAAGAGCAAATTGAGGCCCTGGAGAAAGGTGATGGAGTTTTTCAAAGTAGAGAAGCAGTAAATCAAAGTAAATGCCACATCTTCAGTACAAAGAGCTAAATTTAGTCAGGGCCCTTGCACAGAGGCCTGAAAAGGTTTCCTTTTTCTTTCTTTCTTTTCAGGGCATCTCTTTTAGTGTATGTGTTTTCTTTCTTTTCATGTACCAGTAATTCAAAGATGAAAAATCTGACTTCTCATAAAGAAAGAATGATGATTTGGCTAATTCAGGCCACAGAAGAGACCTTGAATGAATGTCATTAAACAAAAAAATAGAACATGGTTCTGATGGGATAGTTCTTCCAAGTACAGTCAATGCTAATAGTAGTAGCATTTTAAAGGGAATTGGTTGAAAGTGATGGAAGTCAGGAGGTGGAAATCAGCTTGATCCAGGCTTTTGTGTAGTTCTGGTACAACACAGAAAATGCAACTTACTCTTTCAGAGTTTGAGAGAACCCATTATCCAGATGTGTTTGCCCGAGAAAGACTAGCGGCCAAAATAGATCTACCTGAAGCGAGGATACAGGTACCAGGGGACTGTGTGTTCATGTGTTCTTGTGACTCATACCATTTGCCTTTTTTAGAGACCCAGGGGCTTCTAAGGAATGTCCTTTGTTTGTATAAATAGAGACAGATTTAGTTTGCTAAATGCTTAGCTGTCACTCGGGGCCTGGGGGAGGAGGACAGTGGCTCTGTCAGGGATGGGGCGGAGCTGGGAGCAGGCACAGGGCTCACCTGTTCTGTCTGATTTCCAGGTATGGTTTTCTAATCGAAGGGCCAAATGGAGAAGAGAAGAAAAGCTGAGGAATCAGAGAAGACAAGCCAGCAACACACCTAGTCATATTCCTATCAGCAGTAGTTTCAGCACCAGTGTCTACCAACCCATCCCACAACCCACCACGCCTGGTAACTGGAGATATTAATTCTACTGATCAGTGTGTTTCAGCCTTTTTGTCCTTGGCTCTGACTCTCACCACGACTGTTGTGTTCTTCTCCCTGCAGTTTCCTCCTTCACCTCTGGCTCCATGTTGGGCCGAACAGACACAGCCCTCACAAACACGTACAGTGCTCTGCCGCCCATGCCCAGCTTCACCATGGCGAATAATCTGCCTATGCAAGTAAGTGAGGCCGGTGGTTGCCCACTTAACGGGTCCCTGGGAGAGGAGGTTAGGCGCAGGTTGGGGCATGCAGACCTCATTGGCCCTGTGTTTACCCTTGGGAGACTTTCTCAGTACAGTGATTGGCTTGACCAGTGAAGTCTAAGATGAAAGCAGTCAATCCAGTCTTTTAGTTGATTGATTAACTGATTGATTCATGCCTTTAATAAAACAAAAACTTGATTTTCAGTCCAGTTAATCTGCTTTTTGCTCTTTGGGAATGTCAGCTTGATGATGTTGGATGAGAATGGGGCATGCTTTAGGGACCAGTGTGAAACTTGGACCAGAAAATGAAAATAATGCTGGCAAATTATTAGCTAGTAAGGGGTTAATATGGGTAAAACAGGTTTATATTCAGGTGTTTGTATAAATAAATTTATAGTCTTGGGTATTTTGAATGTTATTTAGGATGTTTGTGATAAACTAGTGAGGAAGAAACAAAGGATCAGAATTGGGATTCATATTTGTATAGTGTGATTTACTTAACATAGAGGAAAAGATAGCTTTCTTTCTCTATCTTAGAATAAAAAGAATAGAAAGTATTTGCTAGAAATATCATGTATCTTTGCTGTGAATGATGTGATGAGTTTCTGGCATAACTAGCTGCCTGGGAAGGTTGATGCTATTCACTTGGTATAACAAGATGCCCCTACTCAATTCCATCCCAAGTAGATATTGGCCCCTATATGTGCTAGGTCCTGAACTAGGCTAATCCTGTTTTATGATGGAAGCTGTATAAGGTAGGCAGGGTGTACTGGAACCTTGAAGCCAGAGGGTTTCTTGGTGGGGAGAATATCGGTCTTCTGGTGGGCCTCCTGCCATGACTTCTTCAGGACTCTTGTTCTGTTTGTACAGCAATTAGAGATGCTGGGTAGTATGAGACTGGCCAGCATGAGCCCCTGATAGAAACAGATTGGGGGATACACAGATAGTTTATTCTCCACTGAACATCTTTGGCTGGATTTCTAACCCAAATCACACTAAAATAAATGTTTCACGGTCTTTAGATTAATATAGGAACAGCTAGATAAGCAGCTTCAGAGGCATTATTTACATGTCTATTTTTATTGCATCTGGATATTATTGACCATAGAGCAATTAATGTAAATTAAGGGATTAACAGCCCATTAGTTGGGATGGCTACAACTGCCTTGGAATTTTCTAGAAGTCAAGGTTGCCTGGAGGAAGTGATTTCAGGATAGAAACAAATGCAAGCTGAAATTCTGGCAAGGCCCTGAGGGCCTGCTTGCCTCTTTGAACTCAATGTTAGCAGTCATCCTCTGACTTTAATAAGGCCACTGGCTGTCTTGTTCAGTTTTGTAAATTCTAGCAATACCTAGGTTTCTGTGAAGATAAAAACTGTGTATATGACAAAACAAACAATTAAATAGATGCTGCTATTCTGTTAGAGTTGTGTCCACATATAGGCCCATGTGGGTCGATTTATTTCAGATGCTGATTTTTAAAAATGAAATAATGTATAATATCATTCAAACCATATATATATATTCCTAAAACAAAATTAAAGTATCAACAATTCAGAGAAAATTGTTCTTAGACTTTTGGAGTTGGGTGAGGGGTGTCCTGTCTTTCCATCAGTTTATCCTGTTGACCAAAATCTTCAACCATTTTATAAGGAGCAGGTGTCCTTCTCTGACCTTCTCTAATGTGTCACTGCATCTGAGGATGTGGATCTTGGAATGTTAAACACTTCTATAGTTTGCAGATTAGAGCAGTGGTGTCATCTCCCTTGCTCCTGACATTATGCTTCTATTAATTCATCCCAAGTTTGCTGCCCCATCAGAGCCCTGTGAGAACTCATGAGGAGTTTTTGTCCCAGCCTTGTATATTTATTTAGTTAGGATAAAAGTTTATCTTTTTACTACTATGATTCTAAATATTTAGAGGGTAGCAGCATAATTTTGTGGATTAAACGCAATCTTGGGTTTGGGGTCTATAAGAAAGTCACAGCAAATTTTCATGGTAGGGCTAGGTATTTCCTGACACTTCTGACTACTCTAACCTGAGATCATTACTGATCTGCCTTTTCAAGAATCTTTAAATCCAGGAGTCCCACCCTGAAAGGCTTCCAAGGTCCCTAAACCAAACTTTACACAGAGTTCCTCCTGCTGTTTTCTGCCTCAGAGATGGAAATAACAGGGTTTAAGGGGTGGGGGTGTCATTGGATTCCCAAATATTAATAGATTGAATTTGTGAGAGAGGGGTAATGTATTTATGGAAGTCCTCATGTTAAAACTTCTCTAAAGGTGCCAGCGAAGGTCCAAGATGAAAACGGACAAAAATTCTGCTCATTTTATGGATGGTGCCAACCATCTAGCTGGACAATAGTCTGAATTTTGGGTACTTTAAAAAGTTTGGTATGTAGGCAACTTTCCTCTAGCAGTGGACAATAGAAGGACCAGTTGGAGGCCCAGTCTTAGAGTCCCCACGTGGAATTCCAGGGCTTTACTTGCGGGTGTCTTCAGACTTATTGGCAGAATCCTGGGGAGGAGGGAGCCTGGGCGTGTGGCTGTGCAACGTGTCTCTCGGTAACCACAGGTTTGCCTTTCTCCTCCCAGCCCCCAGTCCCTAGCCAGACCTCCTCGTACTCCTGCATGCTGCCCACCAGCCCTTCGGTGAACGGGCGGAGTTATGATACCTACACCCCCCCACATATGCAGACACACATGAACAGCCAGCCAATGGGTACCTCGGGCGCCACTTCCACAGGTGAGCTGCTGCTCTCCGCAGGCTGCACAGAGGTGGCCTTTGCAGCTTCTTTTGCCAGGTCACCTCCCTTCATTCGTAGTTTACCTGGAAAGACTTTGCCGGCCTTGTGTGATGGTGTGTTTTACTCTCTGTTGCTCACTTCTCTGGAGAAGGCAATGGCACCCCATTCCAGTACTCTTGCCTGGAAAATCCCATGGATGGAGGAGCCTAGTAGGCTGCAGTCCATGGGGTCGCTGAGAGTTGGACACGACTGAGCGACTTCACTTTCACTTTTCACTTTCATGCATTGGAGAAGGAAATGGCAACCCACTCCAGTGTTCTTGCCTGGAGAATCCCAGGGATGGGGGAGCCTGGTGGGCTGCCATCTATGGGGTCTCACAGAGTCGGACACGACTGAAGCGACTTAGCAGCAGCAGCAGCTTGCTTCTCTGGGGAAAACTAATTCAAAAGGGGAATTCAGTCAAACTAGTTAGTAACTTAATGCCATACTGACAAAAAAAGTTGTTTTTCCTGAATTTGGTTGCAGAAGTTGCATATGAAGGTAAGACCCGAAAATGTATCTTTCAGAAGGAAAAATTATTGTATTAGCCAAACTCAACAGGGAAGGCCATCCCCCCACCTCGTCTGAGCTTACTGGAAAGACTTCTCAGGTCCTTCCAGTTCTTCCGTGCTTTTCATTGGAACTGAAGAAGTACTACTTTGGTTTCCCAGGATGGTTTTGTTGCTAAAGTTCCAAACATACAGACAAGTAGAAAGTAAAAGTGTTAGTTGCTCAGTTGTGTCCTGAGTCACACTCAGACTGTTTGCAGCCCCATGGACTGTAGCCCACCAGGCTTCTCTGTCCACGGAATTCTCCAGGCAAGCATACTGGAGTGGATAGTCGTTCTCTTCCCCAGCGGATCTTCACCACTCAGGGATCGAACCCGTTTCCTGCATTGCAGGTGGACTCTTTACTGTCTGAGCCACCAGGGAGGCCTGGAGTCGGCCTTTTTGGGCGGGGGGATTGGGATTCAGTAGGTGCATGTGAATATGTTTTCTGTTTCTGAAGGTGCTACTTTTGTTTGTAAGACTTGAAAGTTTCTTTTTTTTTAATGTATTTGAAATGTTAGAAAGTACTAAAGATTTTTTTTTTTTAACTTATAAATTCATACTCCATGCCTGTCTCTCGAAGGGAATCTCTACATGGCTATTTCTTTCATCCACTTCTAGGACTCATTTCCCCTGGTGTGTCAGTTCCAGTTCAAGTTCCTGGAAGTGAACCTGATATGTCTCAATATTGGCCAAGATTACAGTAAAAAAAAAAAAAATCAAAAAAAACAAACAAAAAGAATATATTGTGTTAATTCAGTCAGTGACTGTGTGGACACAGCAGTTGGGCGTTCAGGAAGGAAAGAAAAATGGCTGTTAGAAGCACTTCAGTTCTGCAGTTGTGTCCTCTGGTGTACCACTGGGGAATGGACTTGAAAACAAGGACCTTTGTATACAGAAGGCACGATGTCAGTTGGAACAAATCTTCATTTTGGTATCCAAACTTTTATTCATTTTGGTGTATTATTTGTAAATGGGCATTTGTATGTTATAATGAAAAAGAACAACGTAGACTGGATGGATGTTTGATCTCTGTTGATCATGTTGTTTTAAAAGAAAAAAGGAAATCATGATCAACAAGCTTTGCCACGAATTTAAGAGTTTTATCAAGATATATGGAATACTTCTACCCATCTGTTCATAGTTTATGGACTGATGTTCCACGTTTGTATCATTCCTTGCATATAATTAAACCTGGAACAACATGCACTAGATTTATGTAAGAAATATCTGTTGGTTTTCCAAAGGTTGTTAACAGATGAAGTTTATGTGCAAAACAAAAGGGTAAGATATAAATTCAAGGAAGAAAAAAGTTGATAGCTGAAAGGTAGAGTGTGTCTTTGATATAATCCAATTTGTTTTATGTCAAAATGTAAGTATTTGTCTTCCCTAGAAATCCTCAGAATGATTTCTATAATAAAGTTAATTTCATTTATATTTGACAAGAATACTCTATAGATGTTTTATACACATTTTCATGCAATCATAAGTTTCTTTTTTGGCCGGCAAAAGTTAATTGTTCTTAGATATAGTTGTATTACTGTTCACAGTCCAATCATTTTGTGCATCTAGAATTCATTCCTAATCAATTAAAAGTGCTTGCAAGAGTTTTAAACTTAAGTGTTTTGAAGTTGTTCACAACGACATATCAAAATTAACCATTGTTGATTGTAAAAACCATGCCAAAGCCTTTGTATTTCCTTTATTATACTATTTTCTTTTTAACCTTATAGTGTGGTGTTACAAATTTTGTTTCCATGTTAGATTAACATTCTAAACCAATGGTTACTTTCATACATACTCTGTTTTAAATCCTGATGATCCTTAAGAGGTAATTTTTACAGGTATCAAATCACAAATGTGTTAGAAAGAAAAACTCCACTGGAAGCTGTGTGTAGATCTGTGCCCATTTATACCCATAGTACATATACAAAATGGTAGCATTTGCCAGTTATCTGTTCAATTCAAAAGCTCAAAGTCTAGAAATAATTTAAAAATGCAACAAGCTATTAGTTAGGAATTGTCTTTTGAATTAGGGCTGGCATTTTCAATCTGGGCAGATTTCCATTGTCAGCCTGTTTCAACAGTGATTTCACTGAAGTATATTCAAAAGTAGATTTCTAATACAAGATTCCCTGAAAGCCGCTGCCTTTCTCAAACAGGCCCTCTCCCTTTTCTGTCTCCCTCCCCTTTGCACAAGAGGCATCATTTCCCATTGAACCACTACAGCTGTTCCATTTGAATCTCGCTTTCTGTGTGGTTGTAGATGGTTGGAGGGTGGAGGGGGGATGTTGCATGTCAAGGAATAATGAGCACAGACACATCAACAGACAACAACAAAGCGGACTGTGACTGGCCGGTGGGAGTTAAAGGCCTTCAGTCATTGGCAGCTTAAGCCAAACATTCCCAAATCTATGAAGCAGGGCCCATTGTTGGTCAGTTGTTATTTGCAATGAAGCACAGATCTGATCATGTTTAAAGTGGCGGCACGCAGGGCAGGAGTGCTTGAGCCCAAGCAAAGGATGGAAAAAAATGAGCCTTTGTTGGGTGAAAGAGGCCTGTCTGAGACTTTTATTTCTGTCTGTTCTGTGTAACATATAAGTCAATATGGATAAGTTTTCTTCTGCACGCTTCAGTCAAAGGCTGGGGGTCTGGCAGTCTAGATTAAATGCCTGCACAGGCAAAACCCTCTGGGGACAAAGGCACACGTCCACTGAATTGTACTCTGCTCTTTTTTGGTTTTGTTTTTAACCCCTGAAGGCAAACAGTCAGAAATAGAGAAATTAATTGGAGGCTTAAAAAAAAAAATCTAGTTCAACATCTAGTTAAAGAATATACTTGTGAACAGATAATTGTGATTGATCTCTCTGGCATGCTTTATATTAATAATTTTATTCCACCAGACTTGCTGCACAGAGACATGCTGACTGCCATTTTTATACGTGTGTATGCAGTTTGAGCCCGTCTGTGTTGCATGTGTGTACACTTCTGCAGAGGAGCACATACACATATGCATTGTTGGTACACCTGTGCAGATATTTCCCCCTCTTGACATTTTGCCACCTGCATTCCCGGAGGAACACGTGCTGGGGGAAATGTCCGAGGAGGGCTGTGTGTGAGTGCGTGCAGTGGCTGCTGGCTACCTCACCTCCTCACTGCAAGAAGGGATGGTTTCCAACCGACTATGATTTGGGCCAGGGTCAGGCAGCTGGTCCTGGCCCACGGCTCTGCTGTGCAGGAAGCAGAGACTTTGGAGAACTGGCTGTGACATTTGGGTGCAGGAGGTGGAGACGGGAGAAGGGGAGTGTTGTGGAGCAGAGGAGCTGCCTGTGTGCACTTAGGCACGTATACGCTCCTCAGAGGGTCAAGCTTGCCAGGGCGCAGTGGCTCCACAGCCTGGTTTAGTCTGATGCAGCCGCTCAGCTGTAGATGCCCTCTGGTCCAGCAGGATGGGTCGGCTGCCTTGCCTTCTGCCTTCTGCCCTCACCCTAGGGAGATGAGCTGTCCTTTTGAATGGAGTTCCAGGCACACACCCGGGGACCGCATGGCAAGCACAGTGTGGAAACTGTGCCCAGAGGTGGCCTTTTACTCATTCTTGAAATAACTTTTATTTATTTATTGATAGGTATATTTATATATTTATGAATGGGAACTCTTCAGGGATGCCTTGATGCCATCCTCCAGGATGGTAGCCATCTATTTGTGATGTCCTTGGTAGAATCACAAGATTTTTCTCAGACTTGACTGACTTAGGGAGACCTTGTGAACAGAATTTGAGCTGAATGTTTGAGTAAGAACATTCAAATTACTCCGAGTAAACAAATGCTTTTTACCATAATGAATTCTCAGAATATCCCTCCTTCCCCACCCCAGAGCTGTGCCTCCTCTTAAATGGAAACTGGCTTTTGGTATGGCTCACATAATCATTTCTTCTTCCTTTTAAAGAAAAATCACTACTAGGTTTCCTAAGAGTCATTCATATAGTATTATTCCAAGATTCAGCTTTGTTTTGTGAATTTATGTCATTTTAGGATGGTGTCCATATTCTGCTTGCTTCTTTTTTGCTCTGGGTGTTAATGTAAACAAGATTTTTTTAAAAAAGGGTTTTCCTCTTTGTATAATGTTTGGCTTACCAAGGCCAAACACAAATTTTTCCTTTTTCTGTCCTTCAAGAATAAACCTCAACTGTTTCTTATTTAAGCACCTTTTTTCTTTTTTTTTGGCCTCGGTTCTGAATGACTTCACTGCTCAGTTTTAAAGTTCAAAGTGTAAGTATTTAGGGTTAGTATTGCTTAAATTTGGTGGTGTTGATGGTGACTATCTTTGGGAAGCATTAACATGATGCTTTAGAAATGATGTTCATAATGGGCTTAAACAAATGAACAGGGCTCTCAACTTTTGCTTGGTATGCGCATTTGTGTGTCTGGTTCTTTAAAAGATAGACAGGGAATTGATTGCAGAGTGTTGCTTCCTTTTGAAGTAGTTTTATTTTGTCTAGTGTTAGTATGTGCAGATCCTGGAGGTGGAGATAAAGAATAAATGGAAAAGTGGAAATTGGTGGCTACTAAAAAGAAATTCAAGAGGTCTTAGAACCCTAGCACCTGAGCAGACTCTAGCAGTCAAAATATTTACCTCATGTTAAAGAAAGGCAAATCTAGCGTAAGAAATGAATACCATAGAGGGTTTAGAAGTTTTAGAAACACTTATATGAGGACATTTCAAACACTGTTTGACATTGTTAACTTAAATATCTTTGAGACCACCTGATAATTGAAAAATAGAATCTGTTAATAGTGTATATTTCATAATATATAAAAATTGTTTGTATATCTACAGTAGCATTATTGAGGACCGGTATTTTAATGTAGTAAGTTATTAGCATATGGATAACTGACAAGTTTCCAGAAAGAAAGAAAACACATGTTTAGAGTGGATTTTTATCAGAGGAAAATGAAAATATACATCCCTCTCCAGTAGCTTATTTTAACAAAGCCTGCCTAGTGAATCAGAACACCAAAGCACTTGGATCTGATTTTTGGAAAGCCCAGGTACTATTATTGTTCAGAATGCACTTTTACTGAGTTTTAAAAGTTTCTTTTTTATTTAAAACAAGGGTTCAAACATGCACATTCAATTTTTATAGTATTTATCTATTTGCAAGGCATATATTAACTAGTAATTGGCCGTTAATTTTATAGTTGTGTTAGCTAGGGTAGTAAATCAATGACCTGCTAAGTATTTTTGACAAGCAATTTTCATATTCGATGACCTCGTATTTCCTTTTTGGAGTCAAATGCTATGTAATTGTCCTGTTGTGTGTCTGTATAAAATGAATCACAACACGGTAAGGAAAAGGTTAGACTTATTAAAATAATAACCCTACTAAAATATTCACTTTATTCAGATTGTTCATAATGCTTTCAAAGGACATAGCAAAGCTTTTGTGGAGAATCTGCATATTATTTATCATCTATGGACTAAATTGATTTTTTTGAAGTTGCTTTAAATTTTAAAAGCACCGTTCCTTAATATAAAAGCCCTTTAATTTTAACTGACAGATCAATTCTTAAACTTTATTTTGAAAAGAAAATGGGGAAGAATTTGTGTCTTTCGAATTAAAAGAAGTGAAAAAAATAAACCAGACATCCTAAAAAAATAGAAGAAACCTGATTTTCAGTACTAATGAGATAGCGGGTGACAAAATAGTTGTCTTTTTGATTTTGATCACAAAAAATAAACTGGTAGTGACAGGATATGATGGAGAGATTTGACATCCTGGCAAATCACTGTCATTGATTCAATTATTCTAATTCTGAATAAAAGCTGTATACAGTATGTGTTTATGCTACAGTGGGTTTTTTTTTAAGTGACTGACATTTATCATATTGGTTAGACAGTTTTAAAAACCTAGTCTTTGTTTTCTGCAATGTTGTCAAGAACAAATAAGTATAATTTGTGGTATATTAAAAGCAAACTGCTTAAAAGTACTAGATATAACTGCTTCAAGATAGTCTAATATATTTGGAAATGTATTTAGAAAATTCAGTTTCTCCTAACAGATGTTAAACAGCTTTTTAAAAACAGACTCTTACATAGCATGTGTTTATGCTACAGTGGTTAACTTGCATATTACTTAAACATGCAAGTTACTTTTAAACTTTTACTTTTTGTCTATTTGTCAAAAGCTTTGAGAACATGGAACTGTGATTCAAAAAACTGGTGTTTCCTATGAGAACTAGTTCAATATGTTATATATCCCCAAAGACATGTTTATATGGTTATAAATGTACACATCTACCAATGTTCATAATTAACAAAGGGTTTTTACCTGATGCAATAGAAATTTGAGTTACCTTCAGTTTTATACGGTGTCTCCGACCTATGTTTTGTAAAAATCTCTCGCCAAGCTTCCATACATGTTTTTCCCCAGTATCCTAGCATTCACGTAGCTGTCAGTTTGAATTTCAATCCTGAATTATGTCTACTGACATAATTTCATAGTGTGGACTCTGTTTAAACAGAGACCGTCTCTTTCTTTGTCTAAGTTTTCTATTACTCAAGTTCTTTATTAAATACTGTGGTAGACAATTTTTAATGGATTCTTCATCCCCAAATATTATCTTATCTTCATCAATTTCATAACAGGATACGTACATGCAAGTTTATTTTATTTTAGTCTTCATATAGTAGCAAAGTTTTTATCTCATAGAAACATTTTTGGTGAGAGGTGTCTTTTTCAGAAATGAAGAGAAAAATATGTTTTTCACAGTTTTGAATTTCATAATGTTTTATATGCTACCTGCTGTAACATGCACTTTGCTGTGAACCAAGTGCCTTATATACACATACGCTTAATGACCACTGTAAGGCATCCTGAATTTCGGATATTTTATTTGCTTTTATTTAAAAATAAAATTCTTTACTAGATATAGCATAAAACAAAATTTTAAAGTGAAAGTATTTCTGCTGTACTATTTCTGTATAAAAAGTTGGTTAAAATAATGAAGAATGGTAGCCTCATTTTGCAATCCTAACTGTATTTTTCAAAGATTGGAGGGTCACATTGTTAAGAAAAATATTTACATAAGCTATTAGCAATCATAATTAGGGTGTCACAGAATTCTGCAGGCAATGACTAAGGAGGAGTCACTAGAAGTCCAGGTGCTTCTTGCCTCCGGCCGTCATGCCACAGCCTGGGCCCAGCAGCTTGGCGGATTCTGCCAGATCCTGTTTGCTTGAGCGGCTCACAGTGTCTGACAAGTCTGGAGGCAAATGTAGTCGCTATGGCAGAAGATTTCAGGGGAAGGAAAGAAAGAAGGAAAAAAAATAATTAATTTTGCTTTTGCCAGCACTCTTCAGAATACAATATTATGCTCTGTTGACCAGCATCTAGTCTTGCATATAAAATTCCTGCTAAAACAATTCTTCAGATTAAAGCCCAATATAATGACATCCTATTCCTACTAGATTTTACAAATCGTAGCCATTACAGAAACTGGACCAGGAATCTTAGTGGCATATTTCCAGAGTCCAGACCTAAATGTATTACGATTTTTCTTATTTAGGTAGAAATGAAAACACGGTAAGTGCACAAATAAAAACATAATAGAAAAATATCACATAATAATGGCAGGGTTGTTTTTTAGCTATTTTTTTCCCCTTAGAGCTCCAAGATGGTATTTTCAGTTGAATGTAGTTTTTCAGCAATTATGGATTCCTGCAAATGCCTGTTTTCCTTTGTCTATTAAGTTGACCTGATGATTTTTTATTTCAAGGCTATACCTTCTTTAAGGAACTTAACCATTTTCATAGACATATGTCATATTGACGTAAGGAAAAAAATGATACCAATTAAAGGGTCAATATTTTTCATATGCTCAGACAGGTCAGCAAAACATCTACTGTAGGTCTTGGTAAGTCTGTTTCTATGCATGATGTTGGGTCATCTTTTCAAAAGTATAGTGTAGCTTTGAACATCTTCCCTTCCTATCTGTCTGCAGATAGTGGTTGATTTAAGGAGACCCAATAACTAATCATAATTACAGAACAGTTATTGTAATTAGGGAGAAATACTCACATTTCATAATAAACTTTTTGGTTTTTCAAAAGGATCTCTATCAAGTTCCTTTAATTATCATTGCTCCCAGACCACGTGATTTGTTTCATAAAAATCCAGACTCAACGGAACATGTTTGTTGTGTGAGGCAGAGTGGTTGTGGGAGCCTAAAGGTAAGCAGGGCAGGATAGGGTCATCCCCTGATGACTAAGCAAAGCCTTGACGAGGTGAACTGACCTGGAGACAACCTATCTGAAACCCTTCATTTGAAAACTCCCTTGGATATAAAAAAAAAAAAAAGAAGAGAAGGGAAAAAAACACTTTTTTTGGGGTCAAAATATTGTGATACACTAGCATATGTTCTGGCTAGTTTCTTTCCTGATAAAAGGCTGTTTATTGTCATGTAAACACAAGCTGTGTGCAAGGATCAAAACATTTTAAAACATTAAAAATAATTTATGAAAATATTCTTCCTTGATTTCAGTTTGCTGATTCATATATATCTAGGATCAAAGACTATTATATAGATATATGATCAACAAAGATGTCAGGGAGATCCAGAAAAATATAATATCCATACAGTAATATAAATACAGTGTTATTCATCTGTATCCTTCGCACTCAGCCTGTCACTTATTAAGTCATTAAATGTCTATTTCTTAAATAATAAAAAAAGAATTCAAAGAAAGACATATTTGTTTCTTTGTTTTAAACAATTCTTTCATTTCTTCATACCCTAGTTTTAGAAAGGACTTCAGGTAGAAATGAAAGTGTGAAAGGCTCAGAAATCTAAAAGACACATATGATTCTAAAGTCTGAGGTCAATGTTCATGAGTGGAAGCAACAAGGAAAGAGATATTTAATTATATGTCTGAGCTGAAATGTTTCTTTAAGATCTTGTAGTTATTGCTAATGAGCAGAGGAAAAATGACTAGGGACATGCATGACCTAAAAGCTCTCTGAAACTTAAAGAAAAGTTACCATTAAAAAGTGTGTGTGTGTGTGTGCTTTTGGTTGGGACCCCACAGAGATGAGGTCATCTGACCTCATCTAAATAGGCTGTTTAGGAAATCAACTGGAGTCAAAAATATTTAGAATCTACTCAAAGCAAGGCATTCTGAAAAGATATGTGAACAGGGTATCCAAACTCCTTGTTGCCTTATATCCCAATAACAGGCATGAGACAAGCGCACAAGTAACCCTCCCAGTGAGCAGTCCAAGTTACATCCACAAAATTGTAGAGACAAAAGCAGAAATTGTGGTGGGGGATGGGAACAGAGAAAGTTTCACGGAGACGGGCTAGGTGTTAAATAATGAATTGGATTCTGTCATGTAGAAATGGCGATTTGCTTAAGGGTAGAATCAGTACATTTTAAAGATGCATTTTGGTAGGTTCTACTGCTTTGGCAATCCAAATGGGGAAACTAGTGTACCTTATTCAGAACCAGCATAAATATAATTTATTTCAAGAGCTTACCTATTTGCTAAAAATTTCTCTTCCTTTGCTTCTCTAGGCAAATGAGCGTGAGCCAGTTGGCTGAAAGCCCTTCATAGCAAAAGTAGCTAAATGTGACGTGTGACATGCTTGGAAATCTTTCAGGTTGAATGGCTTTGAAGAAAAGTCAAATACCATTCATGTGTAACTTCTGAGCACAGAAATTTGGGGTGATGTGGTTAAATGCTCCCAACCAAATGCTACACTGTAAAAGCTAGTTGTGCATTCGTGTCCTCTGAAAAAAGCCCAAGGATGGTTCTTGGAAACATGGGAATCTGTGAGATTTTGCTGGCTTTTGTTGACTGTTACTTGAATAAGCTTACTAGGCAGCCTAAATTCTCAAGCAGTGGGTTTTGTTTCCTCCCTTTCTAAGCCTCCCCCTGTGCACCATGTCAGTGCGATGTGAAGCAGCGAGGAAGAAGAAGAGGTGGGTTCCAGGCTTGCCAGGTGTGTCAAGCACTTTCCCTTTGAGGCTTCCAAAGCATTTGCACACTTGACATGTGAATGTTCAGATGCTGCTGTACCCTAGATCTGTCTTCTGAAAGAACATGCTGTAAGACACTCTATACAGCACAGTGACCTCCTTTAGACTAAAGCTGCAAGGCTGTGGGGGGATATAAACTTCTAGACCTTGAAGTTTCACTGAGTAATGGAAAAAAATCAGGCCTATACAAATAATCTAGTACAGATTTAATCTTATAAACCAAATCAAGGTATTCATCTTTCTTATTTTATACCTGGGGTTCTGAGGCCAGGTGCAAAAACATACCGTCAATCTTGAGCTAAAATTCTGTCACCTGATTTTCTTTTCCCAGATTCTGGGAGGAAGGCATCGTGCTGCTGAGGCAGGAGATGCTTATCTGGCTGCCTGCCTCTTTTTTCCATGAATGCGTGGTCTAGAATGATGATTTCTGTGTCCCTGCAAAGGGACCTGGGGGAGGTGTGACAGCTCCCAAGGTTCTGCAGAGGCCTGGGGTGCTTTACAGCAATTCATCCCATTGGTTTGTTGTTCAGTCGCTCAGTTGTGTCTGGCTCGTTGCAACCCCATAGACTGCAGCATGGCAGGCTTTCCTGTCCTTCACTGTCTCCTGGAGTTTGCTCAAACTCATGTCCATTAAGTCAATGATGCCATCCAACTATCTCATCCTCTGTCGCCCCTGTCTCCTCCTGCCCTCAATCTTTCCCAGCATCAGGGACTTTTCCAATGAGTCAGCTCTTCGAATCAGGTGGCCAAAGTATTGCAGCTTCAGCTTCAGCATCAGTCCTTCCAATGAATATTCAGGGTTGACTTCCTTTAGGATTGACTGGTTTGATCTCCTTGCTGTCCAAGGGATTCTCAACAGTCTTCTCCAATACCACAGTTCGAAAGCATTAATTCTTCGGTGCTCAGTGCTACAAGGTGGGAAACAGCGAGCCTGACAAAATGCTCTGGCAGATTAGGGGAATTCCTGCCAAAAGGCACCCTTAGGCCCATAGGAAGCCCTAGGTCCTAACAAAGAAACAGTGGCAGAAATGCTTTGCTCTGTGGCTTCAAGGGGGACCAAGCTGAACTGGACTAGAATTCTTCCCTCTCTGCCAACCTCTCTGTTCCTCTGTTGGGCTGAGCCACTGACTATATTTTGTTCCTTCCTGAATCAGCAACTCTACTGATCACGTATAGGATTGAGCTTCCTGGCTCCACAGTCCTCTTCCTAATTCCTTTTCTTCCAGCCTGCCAGACCTGTGCTTAGCACTCAGAGTTCCCAGACAGACGGGGCAAGATAATGAATCTAGATTACCACTTGGATTTGAGACAAATTGCAGGTAAATACCCATTAAAATAAGCTTAATCAACTTATATTTTTCATATTTTTCCAAGACCAAACCACTGGGCACCGTATGTTTTCTGAAAACAACTCACGTAGTAAGTACATTTTAATCTTTAGCAAATGAATAATTTGTTTGTATCCTTTAAAATTTATGACATTTCCTGAAAAGTCACACTTTCCATTACTCACAGAAATAGGGGTTAATATTTCAAAATACTTCCTAATAGATTTTTTCTTTAAAACATAATCAATTTAAATGAAAACTTATGAACACCTTTGAACATATAGGTTCTACATTGGTTTTTTCACAGGGGCAGCCAGTGACAGTTTGATACTCTACTCCCTATCAGTATGACCTAAGAGAAGTCACATCCGGGTCACTTCACTCAGATAAGAGTGCAGCAGAATTGATGCTTTTGAACTGTGGTGCTGGAGAAGACTCTTGAGAGTCCCTTAGACTGTAAGGAGATCAAACCAGCCAATCATAAAGGAAATCAGTGCCGAATATTCATTGGAAGGACTGATGCTGAAGCTGAAGCTCCAATAATTTGGCCACCTGATGTGAAGAATGGACTAACTGGAAAAGACCCTGATGCAGTTTGGGGGAAAGATTGAGGGCAGGAGGAGAAGGGGGTGACAGAGGATGAGATGGTTGGATGGAATCACTGACTCGATAGACACGAGCTTGAGCAAACTCTAGGAGATAGTGAAGGGCAGGGAAGTGTGGCATGCTGCAGTCTATGGGGTCGCAAAGAGTCGACACGACTGAATGACTGAACTGAACTGAAGTCACTTCACTTGTCTAGCTTTAGTATCCTTATCTGTCACAAGTGAATGATTCTCCCCTCATAAGACTGTTACCAGGATCAGATGAGATATGAAGTGTTTTATAAATTATTAAGTACTGCACTAATTTATTTATTTATACCTTTTCTTGTTCCAAAAAAGCCATTTGAGGTGACTTATTAAAAAAATAATAAACATATGGGACAAGAGAACCCCACGAAACAGTATGGAAAAAGATAAAAATAAGTGAGCTTATTAGGGCAAGGAAAGGAATACGTTTTAATGAAAAACGTATATTTATAAGCAACAGCAATAGAACATTGATTGGACTTGGACAGCAGGTCTAGTCACTAAGTCTGAGCATTTATCATACAATGCCCTTTACTGTGGTGCTGTCAAGAAATATAAAAGGAAACTCCAGTAATAGTCTTTGCTTCTGGTAAGATTTAAAAAGTCTAAATAGGACTTCCCTGGTGGTTCACAGGTTAAGAATCTACCTGCTAATGGAGGGGACACAGGCTCAGTCCCTGGTCCGAGAAGATCCCACATGCCATGGGTAATTAAGCCCATGCACCGCGACTACTGAATCCCGTGCATCCTGAAGCCTGCGCTCCGCAGCAAGAGGAGCTGCTGCAGTGAGAACCTGCGCATCACGACTAGAGAGCAGCCCCCACTCACCACAACTAGAGAAAGCCTGCACGTAGCAACGAAGATCCAGCTCAGCCACAAATAAGCAAAAGTTTAAAAAGTCTAAACAATTTCCCTCACACCCAGTAATACAATAGTGAAAATGGGGCACATCCAGTGCTTGGCTTCTGGGCCAGTGAAAAAATGCATGACTTTGTATTAAAGGAGGCAATTTGGGGTCCATTTATCACTATTATAAAGGGAAACTTCCACTTAAAAATCATTTTTGTTTATTTGGCTGCACTGGGTCTTAGTTGTGACATGTGGGATCTAGTACCCCGGTCAAGGATTGAATCCAGGCCCCCTGCATGGGGAGTGTGGGCTTTTACCCCTGGACCACCAGGGAAGTGCCATCACCATTATTTCTTCACAAGATTTCAGAGTGTTATTTCAACTGGCAAAAAAATTAATCTTATATGCTATTACATAATTATTCTATTTCATGTTCTTACATTTATATTATTTCATGATCATTATAATACAATGTTATATTGTAATTACATCTGGTTAAAATTTTAAAATGTGGAAGATATATCTGCCTAATTTTGGTGAATTCTGTGTTACTCTTATACATGAATGGGACAGTGGAAATCATGCCAGAATCATATTTTTGCTCTTTTGGGATAAGGGTACATTTGATAGTGGCTGAATATGTCTGGAAAAAATTCTGCCAAAACATGCTCAAGGTTTTAGCTCTCACTTCTGTTTAAGATCCAATTCATTCTCAGGGTTGCAGATTAAAACTGTTCTATTGAATCTCATAACCATACTATATCCTGAATTGAAAAAAATTCAATTGGTTCTTCCTGATTGATCTGAAAATTAGACAAAATTTCAGAGTTGGAACATTGCATGTTGGCTGCCCATTGAAAAATGCTCAGGTGTGCAATTATTTTGACCGTCAATTATAACTGACAGTATTGTCTTGCCTCCAAGCTCACCTCTCTGAAAGCAGATTGTGAAGAACTCACTTGTCTAAACAAAAGTGTGATTTGTGAAAAGGCATGTGTCTGTGGCAGAGATTGTTAGCTTACTCCCAGTATCTATTCTCTTCCTTGGCAGAGTGAAAAAATCTCTGAGTGGGCCACATGGCCCCCCAGAATAAAGGCCACATTTCCCAGCTTCCCTGGCCTATAGATGAGGCTGAGTGATTAGGCTCTGGTGACTTCATCTTGAGCAGAAGTGCCATGGTTAAGTTCAAGGTCAGATCCTTAGAGAGGGGTAAGTGCCATTCCCTTTCCTTTCCCTTGGCATCACTATTCAACCCCAGCAAGAGAGTGCCCCCCTCACTGGGCACTGATGCTCCTCCCCCTGTGGGGTGAGGAGTTAACCAGGGTGAAGGGGTTATGCCCATCTAGAGCATGTACCCTTCTTTGGAGGACACACTCTGGGTACTCAGGGCCTCAGAACTCCCTGTGCAAATGGTCACAAAACCTGCACAGATCTCTTCCCCAGGTCTGTTCCTTGCGGGTGAAATTCGTTATCTGTGTGCACACCCTGGGGCCCCAGGAGGAACCTAGGGATGGCTGTGTGTGGGGAGTGTGGACAGACTTTGAATGTGCAGGCTGGGTGTCCCCAAGCACATCACATTGCCTGCTCTGTGTGGGAAGGAGGCAGGGGTGGGGAGAGAAAGGAGGTAAGCTGTAGGCCAATTCCTCCTATGTCTCCGTCTTCTGGAGTGGAACCCTGATCCTAAATTTAAACTTGGCTTCTCAGGAAGGTATACTTGTGAAGAAAGGAAGATAAAATACATTTAATGATTTGTTGGCTTGATAACTTTTAAACATTGAGACATGTAATTACGTGGTCCTTTATTTGCATTCTTGCTCTAAGCTCCATAATGTTGGGGACAAACTAAACTTCCCTCTTCCCACTCACTGAGATGTGGACTTGAGGGCAGGCACTGAAGCAGCCATCCTGGACCATCAAACGGAAGCTATGGGCTGAAGAGGGCGGAGCAAAACCAAAGAAATAGCTTAGGGTCTCCTGACGCCACCTGACCACCAAAAGAGCCTTGGGTTACCAAATTGGGCTTTTATATGATATGTGTTCAATATTATTTAAGCCACTGCTTTTTTGAATGTCAGCCTAATAACAGCCTATAATATAGGTTAGCCTTTAATAACAGCCTAACCTATATGCTGTTTGTAGAGAATTTGGTACCTGAAAATTGGATTGAGTTCTAGCCTCAAAAATCTAGGTTGGCTTAGTGGTTAGAAGGTGGGCAGTGAGGTCAGTATCGCAGGTTGGAAAGCTGATGACTCTCATTAGGCTTGTGACAACTTGGAAGGCAAACCTCATATCTCCTAGTCAGTGGCTCTAGTTGAAATGTTGGAGAAATTCAGAATATTGGCGTATTAGTGGCTTCTTGCCACTTTCGGCAAAGTTATTTACGAAAGAGAAATGAACTCAGGCTGGAGCCATAGAATGCGCTACAAGAGGTGGAGGGATGACAGTTCTATTAAAGGAGGTACCTGCCTGAAGCTCACAGCCTAAACTAACCAAAAGCTTGTAATTTGGGGCATCAGAGGCTTGAGAAAGCCCAGCTACTTCTACAATTGCACACCAAAGCAGGCAACCTTCACAGATGTCTGTGCCTCTGAGCCGTGGTGAAATACCTCATTAAGAGGCAGGCCAGAAAATGGGAGCCAGAGACAACAGTCAGATTAAGGGTGCTGCCTTCTTTCTCAAGTCGATTATTTCAGATTGCTTCAAGCTAGTTACAAGTAGGATGAAAGGGAGGGGTATAGGCAGAACAGAGAGGCCAGAAAGGTGTGAATTAGGCTTATCCACAGCTGCAGTGGATTCAGAAGGTGGAAAAGAAGCAGGTACTTATCTTCCTGTTACTTTTACTGCGGCAACTGGCAAACACTGTTGCAGGGACAGTGGTGCTTTTTATTTTTTTTTCATTCTAGTGACTAGTCGACAGCTTCACAGGCATCACAGGAGCAGAGTCAGCTGTGGGAAGGGAGGCTCACTCAATTGCAGTGTCCATCGACTTGCTTCTTGGGGGCCAAGAGGCACTGGCAGCAGTAGCCATGGGAAGTTTCTAGCTGCAGGACTGCAGCCACGGAACTGGGCACTTTCAGGAAGTAGCTATAGTTGCTGCCTCCCAATTCCTCACCTAAATGACTGGTAGAGGCAGCAGCCTCCTTGGAGGCCAGTTTGGTGGCATTATCCCTCAGCCCTTCCAGTTATTTCACTGCCTCCCAATTTTATGGTATCAACTTTCCAACTGCATAAAATAATTAGATGGGACCTGTTTCCTGCAGTTGAATGCTAGAACTATCAATATGTCTGGACAACTTTTTGGCTCTGATTACTTGCATGTGGAAGTGAAGAGAAGCAAATCAACTGGCAACCTCATAAAATCTGGAGGGGGTTGTTTAGTCAAAGAAATGACAAGCCTGGTCAAGAGGCTATGATTTTTCAATGCCTATAGAATCTTAGGTCCTGGAATTCGATTTATTTATAGTGAAAGTTGCTCAGTCATGTCCAACTCTTTGTGACCCCATGGACTATATAGTCCATGAAATTCTCCAGGCCACAATACTGGAGTGGGTAGCTGTTCCCTTCTCCAGGGGATCTTCCCAACCCAGGGATTGGACCAAGGTCTCCTGCATTGCAGATGGATTCTTTACCAGCTGAGCCACAATGGAAGTCCAAGAATATTGAAATGGGTAGCCTATACCTTCCCTAGGGGAACTTCCCAATCCAGGAATTGAACTGGGGTCTCCTGCATTGCAGGTGGATTCTTTACCAGCTGAGCTACCGAGGAACACACTGATCTACCTATAAGTAGGATGGAAAAACTGCAGCCTCCAGGGACTTGCCTGGTGGTCCAGTGGCTAAGACTCTGCGTTGCCAATGCAGAAGGGAACTAGATTCCGCACGCCACAACTAAGAGTTTTCATGCCACAATTAAAAGACCCCTCATGCCACCAACTAAAGGAACTGGCGTGCCATAACGAAGATGGAAGATTCCCTCATGCCGCAACTAAGACCTGGCACGGCTATGAATAAATGAACACAAAGACTTCATGTAGCTGTCACTGGTAATAGACAAGGAGTAAGTTCCTAAAGGGACATGGAAGACAGTGGACAAAGGAGTTCCTTCCAGAGAGCAGATGGGGGGCTGCAAATCCAGCTACACTCCTCTGCTGCCAGGGCAGAGAATTTTTGCAGTTCCTCACCAGCAGGATTCCTCACTCATTCCTGAAGAGCAGGTAATTTGTGGGAAGAGGCTGTGCTGGATATTGGGGTTCCAAAGGGTTGGAGACTATGACACTGACCTCCAGTGCCCACTCTCCCTTTCTGCTTGAGTAGAAGAGCCTGTGAATATATGGCCATCCTGAAAAAGGCTTCACTTCCAAGCTTCCCTTTCAGCTAGTTGTGGAACACATGACCAAGTCCACAAACAGCAGAAAGGATGTTTCAACTTCAGGATATTCAAATGGGATTTGCACTAAGGTGTTCTGGCTTCAAAGTCCACATTCTTACCCAGTACTCTGTGCACCAGACCTTTTCTAAGCACCAAGGGTAAAACAGAGAACAAGACAGGCAAAATCTCTTCGTCCAAAAAACAACTTCAGAAAGGGACAATACACAGACACTTACTGACTCAAGGAGAGACAGCTGACATACAGAAAAGACAACAAATGGAGAAGCTCACTCAGAGAGTGAGAGGTATTTTAAGGAAATGAAATATGGTGATACGATACTGCCTGGGGATACTGTTTGGGCTGGTCAAAATGTTTGTTTGGGTTTTCCCATTAACATTTTAACAGGAAAACCTGAATGAACAATTTGGCCTACCCACTACTTTAAGAAAATCTTTCTGGAGGGTACATTTGAGCTAAGATCTAAATTTGCAGAAAGGACCAGCACAGGACATGGAGAAAGAAACTTTCAGGCAAAGGGAACATTCTCAACAACAGAGAACGGTTGTGGCACACATGTGTATTCTTTTAAAGACAGAATTTTCCAAAAAGGCGGTGTACACAGGCTGTTCTAGAGCCTTTCTTCTGATTCAGAAAAGGCATTCTAGTCACTGGGTGACCCACAGGATCCTCCCACTCCCGCTGTCCTCCTGTGGGGAGCGGTGGGTCCCAGCCTCACGCGTGCCCAGCGGGAGGATTCCAGGTAGAGGGGCTGGGCCCTGTGTGAAGTGTTCGCAGTGGTGCTGTTTGTGGGGATGGTTTGCTGCACTGAATCCTCTTAAAATGTGAGTCAGAATCTTTGGGGCCACACAGTACTAAGAATACCACCAAGTTTCAGTCGCAACGTTCCTGAATTGTCAGACACTGAAAATATGGGAAGGCATGTTACTTTCCTCCTGTATGTCATATAACGACAGAGAACAAACTCGATTGTTCCTGAAGAACTTTCCTTAAAATGGTTTTATTTTCTACACAAACTAAAGGCAGTATCTTTTTCTTATCTTTGGGTCTCTTCTTGTTTTTTTTTTTTTTTTTTCACATTTTATTCTCATGAATGTTCTAACATGAGCAGTACTGAAAAACAGAAATATATATATACATATATCATTTAGGTGATAGCTGGAATAAGGTGACTTAGGTGTTACCTAAACTTGGATGGTAGAAACTGTGAAAGACACTGCTCCCCCCACCCCTCCAACTCATGAGCCTCTTCTCTAAGATCGATAGAAAGGAATGGGGTGGCTAAGTTCCCCATGGTCACTGTGATCCTCTGGTTGTGCATCACAGCTTGAATGAGACTCCTCATATTTCCCAAAACGGACTCTCTCTTATTCATTCTTGAATTGTAGCGAGGCTTCTCACTCTGGCAACCTTTTGACTGGTCTCCCGCTCTGCTTAACCCAAGGCTTGTATGGGCTCTGGAGCACACAAAGCAGGCAGGAGCATATAAGCTCCAGAGTGTGTAGAATTTGAATTAAGTTTCAGTAGGGCCAAGCTGAGAGATTCTTGAGATCTAGGGCCTACTGTCGCTCTGGCAGTTCAGTGGAAGAAGCCTGAGATCTTTCTGTGGACAGGCGGTCGTTTTGACAGAATGTCTTCAGGCCTGCTTTGCCCTGGAGGTCCCTTTTCTACCCGAGACAAGAGAGGAAACATTTTAGCAGCAATATATTGGTACTACCCCTCAGATGGCTTAAGAATAGTAAGATATTTTAGGAACATATAGAGTTTTTAGATCTGAATGTTGAGGTTGAAAAAAAACACACTTTCTTTTAGAAATAAATTCAAACTGCTAACTGTAGGAGAATTCCTTTTTATCTCCCCTTTTCTTTTTTAAACATATGGAAACTAGTCTGGAGGTGGCGAAAGGTAACTGTCTGTTTTTGTCTACTAGAACTAATGTTTGAATTCTGTAATCTGTAATCTGAATGAAGCCTTCTACTCAGTAAATGGTTGGCAGATAAACATGTGTGTAAGCTCAAGTTTGATCCCTAAAACCAAGAGATTGTTAAGACTACCACACTATTTCACTTAAGGACTGGCAGAGGTCTGACTGGTACACAGCTAATGGAAGAGATGAGTTCTAACATATGAAAAACCAGGAATCAGAGAATTTTGAATTCAGATAATGGCTTAAGTTATTACACTAATTTCAGTCCACTAAATAACTCCACACTGGTAGCTTTGGATGAACACTCCCTCAACCATATAGTTTTGGAGGTAAGCATAGCATATATATGAACATATATGGATTTCCTTCTGGCCATCCATGATGAATGCTGGGAGCATAATGGCCAATGTGCTTGCCTGTATAATGTCCTCCAGCGAATGCAGAAAGAACATTGCTCCACAAAGCCCTGAGATGGGGTATGAAGGGCTCAGTAGAAATGGCAACGGACAACATCTCAACAGCATTAAATCTCCCAAATGCTCTTTAGTTACTTTGAGACCCCCACGTTTAAGGGTCTGTGAGTTTCTGGGTATGAAGAAAGAATTTTTAATGGGGCCAAATGTAGGTGTTTACAAGGGGGAATTGTTGTTTTTTATTAGGAACTGCCTTATGTTCAATAGTTGTATTTACTTTGTCAAGCTAGCCAGAATTAGAAATCCCCATTGCTAGGCAGCCTGGAGCGTCTGTGAAGTATTTCTGGGCATTCAGAACTGAGGCATGTGCTGCCCAAAGGCAGGTTTCATTACAGTCTGTTATTTAGTCCTTGTTCATCCCTCCCTACCCCCACATCCCCAGACAGCAGTGCTTATACAACAGGAAATCTTGGTTACTTTATGCTGAAGCATATTTACATGACTGAAATACGACAATTAACACATTTGTAAAGCTTGAGGGATAGGTACACGTTAATGGTTTTTTGAAACAGGCTGATTTCCTGGAGCTTTTAATCTTATTTTATTTTATTCTGCATGCATGAACAAGTTCTCCTTTGCTATAGGTATTCTACAAAGCCTACCTGGTAGGAATGTGAATGAAAAGAAAATAATACAAAAATTAACTTTATGGTTTATCTTTGCCAAACTGTTAACTGCTTTTACCAGTTCAATGTATAGCGAGGGCTATATTTGACAAGTTGTGTTAGCTTTTATACAAAAGCAGTTAGGTAGTACAATTTTGGTTGGCAAAATGAAATGTGGCTTTCTCTATACTGACAGTATAAAAATTTTTCATAATGAATGAGAAGTATCAATGGCAGTAGTGTAGTGATTTTCTGTAGTGTAGTGATTTTCTGCACTCCTCATGGTCAAAGGTATGCTCTCCTAGGTGGTGTATATTTCACTTGCTCCAAACTTAAATTAAAAGCCAGGTGATATGAAGTAGTGTTATTTTAAAAGTGCTATTGTGTACATGTGTGCATGTGTATTTGAGTGTGCATATTTATACATATAAATATATATAACATGGCAATATTATGAATATTTTAATTTAAGTACCTAGATTAACTGTTGAAATCTTGGTAAAATTTATAAAAAATCCTTTTGTACCAGAGCCCTCAGTAATGAAATAAAAACTTCCATTTTCCTTTCGATTTCTGAAAGCATGTTAACCCTGGAAACTCTACCCCAATTCTCACTTAAAAGTTGATGGCAAATTTACAAATTACACTGGTTTCAAATAGTCACCCAGGACATCTATCTCTCCCTTTCACAGACCTCCTTCCTCACCAGTTTCAAAGGGAACTCAGTGAGCAGGCTGGGCAAAGCAAGAACCCTCTCTCTAGATGCCTTAGGGCAGTGATGGGGCAGCACCAGACCGAGCGCTCTAGCTAAGGGATACAGATTAGAGATGAGGACCTAACTCCAAAGAGTAACTCTCTGCTGAAATGACTTCACAGATAAGAAGTAAGTAAAGAATCAATTTAGTCTTAGATAGAAAACCTTTCCATGAATAATGAGGGGAAAAAGTTAAAGGATGTGAAGAAAATAAAGCAAGAAAAAATACAGATGATCAGAAAAGAGCAAAATGTTTGTGAGTATATAGATAATGATTATGCCTACTTCTAGGGATTTTTTTGGTGTTTGTTTTTTTGGGTTTAATGAAAATGCATGTTTTAATGGAAATGTTAACAAGAGCTAAGTTTAATTTTCATGGAGATTGTTTTCTATTCTTTAAAAACTCATTTGCTTTTATATGTGGAGGAGTTTTTCCCCCACCACTTAACTTTACCATTGAAGTTAAATCTTTTTACAAGAAGGTCTGAAAGATCCTTGAAATGTAGAAGAACCAACAACCTGATATATCAAACTGGCTAAATCCTGCCTCAAGTTTTCACTGTAGCAGGAAGAGTCACTCTGGTTCAAGTAGAAACTCTGAAGCTTGAGGTCATTTCAGCCAGGGTCTGCAGGTATACTTTGGGAACATTCTTTTGGTACATGTAAAATTATGCTCCAAAATGAAATAATGGAGCAAAGTGATTTTATAACTGTAACGCAGGGTTAATTCTCTAAGTTTTAAAGATGTGAATGAAATGACATAGACATATTTGTACATTTCTGTTTGATTCCCTTAATAGAAGTACACAAAAATTTCGCAAGGTACTAAAAGTAAATGAGAGCATGATATATGGAAAAAGATCATCAAATAGTTCCTAAAGTTCAATACTGACAAGTTTCACAGTTTAACAAATGATGATGAAAATGTTTTTCCTTTACAAATTTATCAAGGAGTGGTATTTTTTCTTCTGTCTTGCATTCTAACTTATGCCCTAAAGGGATATTATTTGCTCTAAATCAGTTTAAGTTAACACATCAAATCATTACCCAATTAAATATCT